>NC_072891.1:54885433-55216683 GCF_028858705.1 Grus americana
TAGGTTCTTCATTTCCATGCCCAAGCAAGAATATAATAATGGCCACAGCAGGCTGGACTCAGGGCTAACATGTCCTGCTCTCTCTCCTAAAGCATGTGCTGCGGACACTCAGCTCATCCAGATGACAAGTCAGAGCATCAGAGGCTGAGCCTGTCTCTCCCTCTGACTCTGAGGAGCCATGGCTACTATGTCATGTAACCAGAGGCGAACATATGTCGCTTTTCCCTGTCTGTCTGAGGAGTGACTAAGCTTAGTGTGAAATGAGGAAATACCACGCTTCCCACAGAGCTGAATGACAGGAGGTCCAACCCTTTAATTGCACCAGATTGAGATAAGCTTTAAGGCAGCATCTTGGTAATAAATGTCAAAAGTATTGCCAAGACATGGTGTCTGTGGACCAGGACTGAGGGAAAACAGGGCATGGTAAAAGTAATGACCTGTAAAGTGTTGTGAGGATGCCTCTGTTTTGATATGCTTCTCCATTAGCCTGAAGTAGAGTTTGAACTTGCCTTGAAATCAAGTGAGAAACCTCCCCCAGAACTGATAGTGTGGGACAACATCCACACCCCATGCACACAAGGGGTTTCCAAGCAAGGAAAGCAAGGAGGCAATGGGGCTGATCATCTTTGGTCAGTCCACAGGAGGAATGTAATGCAAATTAAAACAGCAGATCTAATTTGGCCATCAGGTCAGTCTATCTGGCCTTGAATTAATGCATGAGTTTAAGATGTCAAGGTGTCAACTTTACAGGAATTTAGTTCTGAATCTAAATATTGCCTGCAACTTTTATTACTGGAATATAGCAGTAGCCAGTTCTTCACACTCAACTGATTTTACCATTGCATACTCAAGCACCCTTTTCTCCTCTTTTCTCCTGCTCCTCTTGTGACCATCACTTCTGTTAAAGTGTTCCTGGTGAAGAAACTGAAGATGGTGCTTAACTTTAAATTCACATGCCAAGCACACAGCAGTATCTGAAACCAAGAGATTGGAAACTGACATGCAAAAAAGATCCATTTATTATAAATACAACTTCAAATGAGGTAAATATACCAATACAACATTAATTTTATATCTAGAGAGAAAGCATGCAGATAAAACTTGCATTTACAGTCAAAGAAATTTCACTGCCCTGATAATGCACTCATAAAGTTAAGTGGCTAAACATGACCTAAGTCCTTACACTTCAACTCAGAACTGTTCAATCCCTATGTTAATTATAATCAAGCCAAAACAAGGCTAGGCACAGCTGGAGAGAGAAGGTATGTTCTAGTAATTGAGAAATTACCCACCAATAAAAGACAAACAAAGAAACTCTGCCAAGATACAATGCTTTTTTTTTTTTTAATGGGTATATTTTCTTTTCCTTCTGTGCAGTATTTTGTATTTTTTGTTGCTGTGACAAGGATGTTGTAGCCTGAGATGAAGTGCTAAATAGCTTTACCTCAAACACTGCAGTTAATCTGCCATCATGTTTTCTGCTTCTTCCCATGATCTGATGCACATTATTTCATTCTCACCAAACTGCATAAAAGAATGGAAAGTAACTTTGCGACAACATTTCTCTTTTGAAGACAAGCTTGTATGTTATTTTTCACATGAAATTTATCAAATGTATACTGTTTTCTTATAACCAAATGAGAGTAAGTAGTATGAAGATCAATATTTTGCTGAAGAAATCTCCTAAATTTGTATAAAATAAGAACGACTATATAAATGTTTGAGGCTACCCTGCATGTTTCCATTACAAAAGTAGTCTCCATTCCCATTAAAAAAAAAAAAAGTAGCATTTACTTGGAATGAAAGAACCTTAAAAGCATCCTAAAGTTAAAAAGGAATCCAAGCTCTTTAAAAAATTCCAGATTAGAGGACCTACTTCAGGACTTTTCTGGATGTAATTTTTTTTCTATCTGTCTGACGAGAGAGAAGAGAGGCTTAACAGTTGCCACCAAGACCTCGCAAATAAAACCCCAGGGATCTGGGACGTAAATACTAGTATAAACCTTTTTCACTGCTGCTACTCTGGTGGTGGATCATTTTCCGAAACGGTATGTATTCATGCTGATTTCCATCTGCTTGGGGCAACAGCAATACTACTGCATATTCAAAGATGAGGGCAGTAAGCATGAGTCATTAACCAAATTACTCTTGCATAAATGTACACTGAACACCCACAGGCCCAATTACACGCAGGTAGCAAACCCATCACTTGTTCTAATTCAGTGTTACACATTAGCAGAAAAAATTGCAGGGGGGAATATTTTATTGTGAAAAACAACTTTTAAAGAATTGGTGACAGGTGACTATAAATGAAATTGAAGTTAATAAATACAGGTTACTTAAGTATTTAGAAATAGGTACTGAATGATCTGTAAGTAGCACAGCACTTCCACCTCTCCGAAAGAGTATATTCAGTACTCCACCAGAGCTACACAGAGGCCTGCTAGCACTGAAGTAAAGGAAACATGCTCTCTATTCATAGAATCACAGAATCATAGAATAGTTTGGGTTGGAAGGGACCTTTAAAGGTCATCTAGTCCAACCCCCCCTTGCACTGAGCAGAGACATCTTCAACTAGATCAGGTTGCTCAGAGCCCTGTCCAACCTGATCTTGAATGTTTCCTGGTACAGGGTATCTACCACCTCTCTGGGCAACCTGTTTCAGTGTTTCACCACCCTCACAGTGAAAAATTCCTTCATTAAATCTAGTCTAAATCTACCCTCTTTTAGGTTAAAATCATTACCAATTGCAACAGGCCCTGCTAAAATGTCTGTCCCCATCTTTCTTATAAGCCCTCTTTAAGTATTGAAAGGCCGTAATAAGGTCTTTCCAGAGCCTTCTCTTATTACAGAATCATAGAATAGAATCAGAATCATTTAGGTTAAAGACCTTTAAAATGATCAAGTTCAACCATTAAACTAGCACTGCCAGGTCCACCGCTAAACCATGTCCCTAAGAACCACATCTATGCGTCCTTTAAGTATCTCCATGGATGGTCACTCAACCACTTCACTGGGCAGCCTGTTCCAATGCTTGACAAACCTTTTGGTGAAGAGATTTTTCCCAATATCCAATCTAAACCTCCCCTGGAACAATGTGAGGCCATTTCCTCTCATCCTATGTCTTGTTGCTTGGGAGAAGAAAGCAACACCCACCTGGCTACAACCTCCTTTCAGGTAGTTGTAGAGAGCAAGAAGGTCTCCCCTCAGCCTCCTTCTCTTCAGACTAAACCATCTCGGCTCCCTCAGCCGCTCTTCAGAAGGTTTGTTCTTTCGACCCTTCACCACCTTCGTTGCCCTTCTCTGGACATGCTCCAGCAGCTCAATGTCTGTCTTATAGTGAGGGGCCCAAAACTGAACCCAGCACTCGAGGTGCGGCCTCAACACTGCCGAGTACAGGGGGACGATCACTTCCCTAGTCCTGCTGGCCACACTATTTCTTATACAAGCCAGGGTGCTGTTGGCCTTCTTGGCCACCTGGGCACACTGCTGGCTCATATTCAGTCAGCTGTCGACCAACATCCCCACCTCCTTTTCCATCAGGCAGCTTCCCAGCCACTCTTCCCCAAGCCTGTAGCATTGCCTGGGGTTGTTGTGATCCAAGTGCAGGACCCAGCACTGAGCCTTGTTGAACCTCATACAGCTGGCCTTAACCCATTGATCCAGCCTGTCCAGATCCCTCTGAAGAGCCTTCCTACACTCAGGCAAACAACTTGGGTTTGCCTGCAAACTGACTGAGGGTGCACTTGTTCCCCTCATCCAGATCATTGATAAAGAGAACTGGCCCCAGTACTGAGCCCTGGGGAACACCACTTGTGAGGGGCTGCCAACTGGATTTAACTCCACTCACCATAGCTCTTCGGGCCCGGCCATCCAGCCAGTTTTTAATCCAGCTAAGAGTATGCCCATCCATGCTGTGAGCAGCCAGTTCTTCCAGGAGAATGCTGTGGGAAACAGTGTCAAAGGCTTTAATAAAATCTAGGTAAACAACATCCACAGCCTTTCCCTCACCCACTAAGTGGGTCAACTTGTCTTAGAACGAGATCAGATTAGTCAAGCTGGACCTGCCTTTCTCTATTCCTGCTCTTGATGCTCAGAGAGCACTCTGTTTTGCAGAAAGCAAATGTCTGATACATACTCTGATTGATTGGTTGGCATTACCTCCAAACATCTCAGAACCTTTGAGATGTCTTTTATGTCACCTAATCAGTCATGTGCAAAGAAAAGCAATAAGTGCTCTGCCATGTACCTGCAGGTGGGACTTTGACCCAGCCTGTGCATGTGCAGCACGGCAAAGGAAGGAAGACCAGAAACACACATTCACTCATACAAGTGGCAGCCAAGGACAGAATGGGTAGGAGCAGTTGCTGTGCAAGGCACCATCCCTTTCCAGGGCTCCTTCTGCAGCAGAACTCACCAGAAGGGGCACACCAAAACATGGTCCAAGCAGGCTGAACCAAATAACATCACAGCAGGCTCCCATGCAAGGCTACACCCTGGAAGACCCTGAGCCCAGGGGCCACATAGAAGACACACATTCCACAGAGGCAGCACTTCTCCAACCTCTCTCCAGCTCAAAGGACTGTGCACAACCACAACTCGTGAGAAGGGCCATGTCTGGACTTCCAAACCAGAAGAGGGCTAACAAAATTCATATGTAAGCAGCACAGCATAGATGCTCTGGAGTGTCAATGAATGTGCAGCATGCATAATGAATACAAGTGCAGACTACCAAGTTAAACACTTCCAGGCCTTGGTCAACTGCAGAAATGTCCCATAGCAGGAAAAGAGCAGTTGGAGGAGTTAGTGCTTTTCTTTTTGCAGCTCACTCTCCTACTAACACAGGAGACTGATGCTGTCAGAACTAAACCATGATGGTGCTTCACACACAGAATGTATTATCTGTCGTCTGTGGAAAGCAGCAGCAACTGAAATGCTATTAGTAACAGCAAGAAAATGGCACTACACAAGGATGCTGGTGAACTCTTGTGTTCAGTTCCAGGCAACAATCTCAAGGCAGGCTGAAATGAAACAGGACACATATATGGAGAAGGAATACAGCAAAGCCTGCCTGAGCTGAGACAACCAAAGGGTGGGAGTTGTTTAGCTTAGCAAAACAAAGGCTGGAGAGGATATGTTTGCTGTCTATAAATTGATTTGGGCTAAACATCAGGGAAAGAACGGAATTATTTAGGCTAAAGGAGAGTGTTGGCACAAGAAGAAGTGGTTCAAATAGGCTTTGAATATATTTAAGCTGGAATTTAGGAGAAGTTTTCTAACCACAGCTGTGAAGCTCACTTAATAGGTGAAAGGAGGACAAAAACCCAAGTTACTTTCATGCTTAAATTCAGGAAAGGTCTTAAAGTATCAAGGTTGCTTAAGAGAGCAAGAGACCAAGACAAGAAGGGTGAAGAGCACAGTCTTCATTTTAAGTTTCTTGTTAAGGTTCTGTGTAAGCCAATATCCAGCACTGAGTGGTCAGACTGTACAGTTTGTCAAAGTTCCTGCTTACTGCTGGGTACTTCATGCACGCAGATGTGCAAATACAATAAGCAGAAGCCAGTGGGATGGGTACCGTAGTTTTACAGACAAGCTTCTGAAAGATCAGACACGCATATTTCTGGTCATCATCTATAAACAACAGCAGCCAGAAATATGAAGAAAACAACTTTCTGCACCTGGATACTCTGTGCTTATTGATATACATATATATTTGAGGCAGAAAGGGGCCAGTGAACAAGAGGATATATATTAATTATGCAAATGTTCTGATTTTCATGTTTAACAGTTATCTACAAGGCTGGTTGTGCTTTTTCCTTTTTAGGTAGTGCATTTAGTTTTTTACTCCTTTTAACAATACATCAGCTACTCTGTTACACTTGCAGGCATGCTCTAAAAGTCAGTAAAAATCACAATTTCAGTAGGCAGGTAGGTATGCTGAAGTCCTAATGAAACCAGTGTACAAATATTTGAGCTTCTGATCTTATGAAAAAAAAGATGAGGCTTGGAACTGTTGCAAAAGAAAGTGGAGGAGAAGATCATATAATCAACTGTGGGCTGGAGAAAGGAAATGTGTCTTAAAATTTCTTTTTTAATGACAGCAAATACTCAAAAAGAACCTCCAGTTGCTAACGTTTACATAACACCAGACAGAGAGGTCTCACAGTTTTCTTGTTTTTAAATAAGTTTGCAATGAGCTAGGTGAGTTGCAAATGTCAAATAGTGTATTACAAGAAAAGCTCTTCTGACAGGCAGAAGAGCTCAGTAGTTGCTCAGTAGTAGCTCTTCAGTGCTCTCTCCCAATAAACACTTACAAGTTTCAGCCATCTATTATGCACTGAACAAAGGATCCAGCTACCAAACATGTCAGAAACAGTGCCACCCTCTAGAGCCATAGATGTTATGTTCCCCTCTGTATGATTCATGTGTGACTGCCTGACCCAACTTCAAGCCCACAATTGCTTGGGAGAACATGCAGAAGAAAGGAGGCAATGGACAGTATGTTCCCATCAATTGCAGTTCCCCAGGGAATACAATAGCAAGGGCAGATGAACTGTGCAGAAAGACACCTATTGTGAAACCTGACCGTCCTAGAGGAGAGCATCAGCTGAAAGTAGGTGCAGCGAACACATCCTGCAAGTCTGAAACTGTTTCCTTTCTCTGTGTTGCAAAACCCATTTGTCCTAGGCACAGCACAGTGATGGGACAGTTCAGATCTGCGGCATGCACTGAAAACCCTCTCAGGGAAACGTGGGCTTTTTCCCATCTCACATGAATCATAGTTGCAGCAGACTACATACGCCAAATGCTTGAGGACATCTGTCACCTAGATAGCAGGCTGGTTGATAGTGGTTGACATGAGTTGTGTCCTTGTATGAGCCAGAAACATACTAAGTCCCAAAGTCATTCCAAAGTCTGGGGGAGCACAGATAATGTAGCACCACTGGCATAGCTCTCATCAGAAGCTTACTTGAGTTTGACCTTTCTGAACTGCAGTACTGAGAGGCTGACCTGAAATATTTTGTTCCTGCTTATACAGAGTAATTCATTCCAAATTTGTTTTTTTGCTGATGACTGAGGTCTTGGGTAGACTGCAAAAGTTTCCTTGGGTGGGGTAGTCCTGGGCAGGTGGGGGAGGATATGGGAAACATAGATGGAAAACAAAACCAGAGGATTTTCACTGTGTCTTCTTTCCTAGGAACAAAAAAAAAAATTAAATCAAAAGAAGAAACTGGTTAAAAAAAATAAGAATAATAATAAGAAGAAGTTGAAATGTGCATGTTTTGAATGTGTTTTATTTTCAGAAAACAAAGCCTGAAATTATATTTAAAAAAAAAAAAAAAGTAAAAAATAGAAAGGAAATTCTGGAGAGTAAAGAGTACCACATTTCTACTATGCCAAAAACTTTAACCAGCCCTGCCTAACCCATATGACATGACACAGAGTTGTACTATAAAAACATACTCAGGAAAACGGTTTAGAGTTTTACTTTTCTGGCAATGAAGACCTCTGCCATAAACAATCTCATCTATATTAATATACCAGTGCCTGGGTTCTCCGTGGGTGTGAGATATTTGCAAAATGCAGAATTCCCTGCTAGCTCAATGCCACTAGCATAAGGATTGTAAATTATTCTGCTATGTCTATAACCTGTCATCTTAACAGCATTCAAGTCAAAGATTTTTAAATGGTTTTGGTCATAAGTTTATTGAGGAGAAATGACAGACAGTCATTTCACTGCAACGCATCATTCATCTGAAAATCAAAACACAGCTCTGAAAGTCAAAAACCAGGCAAAAGTCTGGACTGAAGCTAAATACATTTGGGAAGCTACAGAAATCCCACCCAGCATATGTCATGAATTTAAAATTTTAGGTAGTTTTGCTTTCTTCTACCATATCACCGCCCACTGCTTCTTTCAGCTCTTGTGCAATACAATAGCCATGAAAAGAAATCTCTCCCTGGCACAGGGCAGCCTTTGGTGTGCATTGACACACATCTGGGATGCACCTGCAGCCCAAATACTGTGATTTACTCTCCTTAGAATAAGATCTCCTCAGCATTCGGTGGTTTTTTTGAGCATCTCTCTCAAGGCCTGTATTATTCCTGTACTACCAACTTTTTGTTGAAAGCCTCATACATATCTAGAAAGCCTGTGTATCATGCAGAAATATATAGCTAGAAAAAACAGGAAAGAAATGAGCTTCACTGACAGTTCTGATATTAAATATTGATTTTGACCAAATAATCAGAAATGTGCATATGAAAGAGAAACTCATGAGATCTGCTTTAAAGCTTTAATCTAAATTTTACAAAGCTAATTTCAGCATATTATGATTATACATAGACCAAAAGCATACCTCAGTTTTACATTAACTTCATACTTCCAAACTGTAGAACTGTCTTCCAGCCTTGCTCAGTAATTTAGCCATCATTTACAAGACTGGCTGACAGATTAGCCAGCTTGATGTTAGCATTACCCTAAAGGCAGAACTAAAATTCACATTTGCTGACTTCTTAATATTTAATTTTATTGCTAGATTTGACACCAAGTCTTAATTCTGCCTCTGCCTGCATCTGAAAACCCTTGCATTAGCATGCCAACCATCTGATCCAGTCTCAGGACCAAGTGCAGGAACAAGCAACATGTTTCACTAGCAATCCATAAGATGGGCTGAGGCCTGTGCTGAAGGTGGCTAACGATGCTGCAAATGAATATCCCTTTGCTCAGGCCAGGGAGTCAAGATCAAACGTAGGACACGTAGGCCACAACATTCCTTTCTGTGCTTTTGTCTGCTGACGACAACATGCACAGATCTCTGTGTTGTTTTTAACAGACCTTCAGGTGGAATCAGTGTGGTCCTTCCTGAATAAATCAGGTCATGGAGAAGAACGTGTTTTGCCTTAGCATCACCCAGATTATGCTTGTAGGCAGGAAAAAATATTGTTCTGCTTTAAAGCTATAGCAGCAAAGTCACCTAGAAATTGGCATGTACCTAGCATGTGCTCAAACACCAGTCCAGAGAGGCCTGTTCTGCTTCTGCCAGTCAGGCTGAAAACTGGTTTTATTTTTGCACCCATAAGGCAGTCTTCTGTCATGGGATGAGATCAGTATGCAATCAGGATGCAACAGCAGTTCACTTTCTACCAACCAATCTCACTGTTACTCACTCCCTCACTCTAAATTTCCATCATCCCATGGATTCAACTCAGTAAAGGGCATCATCACTCTACAGTGAAAAAGAGCTGGAAGAAGAAAGGGAAGTGAAAGAGAGCCCTTCTACAGCTGGTGACACTAAAATTAGTGTTTCTCAGCCAGTCACCACAGGAATAGACATTATTGAGTGCACCCTCAGAAAGTTTACAGACGACACCAAGCTGAGTGGTGCAGCTGACACACCTGAGGGATGGGATGCCATACAGAGGGACCTGGACAAGCTTGAGAAGCTGTCCCATGTGAACTTCATAAGGTTCAACAAGGCCAAGTGCAAGGTCCTGCACATGGGTTGGCGAAGCCCCTGGTATCAGTATAGGCTGGGGGATGAAGGAATTGAGAGCAGTCCTACAGAGAAGGACTTGGTGCTGGTGGATGAAAAGCTGGACATGACCCAGCAATGTGCACTCACAGCCCGGAAAGCCAACCATATCCTGGGCTGCGTCAAAAGAAGCGTGACCAGCGGGTAGAGGGAGGTGATTCTCCCTCTCTGTTCCAATGTTGTGAGGCCCCACCTGGACTAACATGCCCAACTCTGGGGTCACCAGTATAAAAAACATGGACCTGTTGGAGCAGGTCGAGAGGAGGGCCACAAAAATGATCAGAGGGGTGGAATACCTCTCCTGTGAGGACAGGCTGAGAATTGGGGGTTTTCAGCCTGTAGAAGAGAAGGGTCCAGGAAGACCTTCAAGAGAAGGGTCCAGGAAGACCTTCTTGTGACCTTTCAGTACTTAAAGGGGCTTATAAGAAAGATGGGGACAGACATTTTAGCAGGGCCTGTTGCAATCAGACAAGGGGTAATGGTTTTAAACTAAAAGAAAGCACATTTCGACTAGAGATCAGGAAGAAATTCTTTACTGTGAGGGTGGTGAAACACTGAAACAGGTTGCCCAGAGAGGTGGTAGATACCCTGTACCAGGAAACATTCAAGATCAGGTTGGACAGGGCTCTGAGCAACCTGATCTAGTTGAAGATGTCTCTGCTCAATGCAGGGGAGGTTGGACTAGATAACCTTTAAAGGTCCCTTCCAACCCAAACTATTCTATGATTCTGTGATTCTATGATTCTATGATCATAAATGAGCATAACTTTGCAAAAGGAAAAGATGTTAATCTCAAAACCTGGTGTGCAATACGACAATATATACACAAAGTAGCATTGCACCATTGTGTCGCTTACCACCCAACTGCAGGAAAGGAGCCAATGGAGTTCCCGATCAACAGGTCAGTACGCACTGGAGTCCAGTCGCATATGGCAAGACGGTCTGGGCAAGGCTGTCAGCGTGGTCCCATCTGGGTCGCCAAAACTGGGGGTTCGTTTACCCAGTGTGCAATATGCCAATATACACACAGAGCAGAGGTATTTTATTGCATATTTGTGCAGATACGGGTGTCTGTCCCAAGACAGTACACCAAACCTCCAAACTGGTGGTTATTTATACATAAAACATTAACATATTCATCTTTCTAATACATATGCATTGTTATTCTATTAAATGATTGGTTTAGATTATTTTATCTAGCATGCAAACTAGAACACATGATCAATTCTTTACTCCACCTTTATCTTTTGAGGAGGTGGTATAATTGGGGTAGGTGGTCCATGGGTTGTTGGTTGCAGTTCCTCCTTTTGGAATTACCTTTCCCCTAGTTTCCCGTTACTTTTGGCAAGTCCAAATAGTTCTTCATCATTTACTGATTGAACTAGTAATATATCAGTTAAACTGCAGCTTTTAACAATCACAACCTACTTATCAGACAAAGGTACATTATTTAGATATTTCTTGCCTGGCCTTAGACCAGCAGGGGTAGGGCTACACCATGGACTTTTGCAGCAGCTTGACAACTTGATTCATAACACATTTTACATTTCGTTTTATTGTAACAAAGCTGCAACAGCTAGATTGTTGGGGTTATTTACAGATGAGGGAACAAGGACAGTGATCAACGCATGACCAGCTGGAGTATAAGAGCAGGATGCCTGCACCAGGAGCACTGTATAAGGGATGCACAGAGGGATGAGGACCACAATTCAGCAGGTAAGAAGGACAGAAGTTCAGCCATCTGCAATGTGGCCAAAATAGTTTCCAGAATTACTCCTCAGAACAAATTCTGTCCCAACATCTCCGTTTGCTTCCCCTCATAGGCAGTCCCACCAGAGATCTAGGACACTGAAGGTGGCACAGGGCACTTCCGTGCTTACAGTATGGGCCCTGTGCAAACACATTCTTAACAAGCGTGTCACACAGAGTTATAGAGGCTCTAACTACTGTCTTTTAAAAATACAGAAATGGAACAATTAGTCAGCAAAAAAACAACCTTTTTCTTTTTTGCCTATAAATGTCACTGACACAGGACAGTAAATAGAAGGCAAATCCCATACCACAGATATCTGTTCTTTAGTACCATGCATGAGAAGTGCACTTCTCATCACAGCATGAAGCAGGAGATTGTTATCCTTGTTTTAGCTCTCACAATTAAAATGTTATTAGTACTCATAAAACATTTCTATCTTTTCTTCATTCCAGACACAGTATTTGACCTTATTATCACCAAGCAATAAATTTCCCATTTTCATTATGTGCTTCATGAAGCTATATTTTGATTTATCTGATGTACATTTATAGCCATTGTTATCCCCTCACAGTTCTCTATTGTGATGTTGGGTATGGAGGGTTTGCCCAGTTTTCATAATAATTTTCCTAGTTTAAAATATCAATAGCTTCAGAAAGGTCTCACTTAGGCAACTAAAGTGACTTTGATATTAATGCATAAATATGGGACCAAAGTCAGATACTGCTTTGTTACTAGAATTAAATAATTGTACTTTTAAGCACTTTGTCTTGTAGGTGCTATCTTGTGCATCATCTTTGCTCTTACAGGGCAAATAACTCTATGCATCACCTTGATTTTTATGACAAGTATCAAATAGAAAGGCACTTCAGAGGAGGGTGGATCAGTATTCTGTATATGATTAAGTAATATATTCTTTCACGTCCCTCTTGAAACTATGAGGCATTGAAGAGCACGAGAATGTATCTTCAACCAGCTGCTCATGCCCCTTTCTCCAGAAGGCAGTTCAAGGGCAATCACATCAATATATTTAAGGAATGAGACAATTCACAGCATATGTTATACTTTCTAAGTAAGCTGTTGCCATGCCTTTAAGGGTACCCAGATTTTCTCAAATCCCTTTGAATTAATAATGGTCACAAATGGTGAGAGTCCTCAGCAGAGTTTGTACAGTGGCGCTCTCTTTCCTTCACTAACTCATTAAATGTGACACACACCATAATCTCCAAAATACATCATCTGCTTTCCAGCTGGAGAAGCAATTTGCCTTTTAATGCTAGCTATCACTAACCAAGCTCTAGTTCATAAGAAGAATATCGATAAACGTGATTTCTCAGGACTCTTTCTCAACCAGAAGCTGTCTGACTCTGGAAGTCATGGCCTTAGCAGTATGCAGGCCAGTTATAAGAGGTGGACAGAGCTGCCAAAACAAGAAACCATCCCTGTCAGTGGTGAGGTTACCCAGCAAAAACCCATGAGGAGTGCTTTGGCGACCTCAGCACTAGACTGCTTTCTTCAATTCTTCTCAAAGTGCACAACTGCCAGCAAGTCTTGGACACACACATGGGCTTTCAACACAGCACTGGAATTATTTTCTCATTTTGGTTTTATAACACTATACTTTTGTTTGGGAGAGCCAGCTGCAGGATTCAGGTCAGCATTTTTTCTCCAAAGCATAAATTATTTCTGCAGGCTTTATTAGATTTGCAAGTGTACCACACTGTAACATAGCGCCAACTAAATTTTCTTGTTAAAAATGCCTGGTTTGGGCCCAAGCATCCTCCTTTTACTGTTTCACCAATGTAAATATAGAAGAAGTGATGGAATTGGAATATTACTTCTACAGATAAAGAAATATTACTTTCAGTGATGAAGAAAAATCTCATCTGAATTATATACAACACCTCTGGATCAAGGGAACAGGACACTGATTTAACAACCATAGACTGCTCATTTTGCATGCATATGTATGTATCCACACTGAGTTTCACCCACCAACCTCCTACGTTTAAAGAGCATTGAGCCTGCAAAGTCAAGCACTCAGAGTAACACAAGAATAAAATGTGCCTATTAGCTTTAATTCAGCCCCCTCACATGTATGAATAACCCTCAGTTCTAGTGAAGTGGCTTTATTTTCAAGACTGATAACAAAACCTTCAGACAATTTCAAAAAGAAATCAGAAGACTTTTCAATCTATATATGACTACGGAAAAGCAGTAAGGAAAAAACCCCTGGGTTTCATTCTTCATTTTCTACTTATGATAAAACTACTTTCCCTTAAACTACGGGTTAGAGAAACCTCAAATAGACATCGAAATATTTCACAGCTCTGGAAAAGCTGTGATTCATACTCAGCAGTGCAAAGAGTATCATGGTGTAACAGGCTCAGGTTCAGAAAGTTCAGGCAGCTACTGCAATGCTCAGAAAGTAGTCTCCTTAAAAATGCTGAGTGACAGCAGCCGCAATAATGCAGTGAGAGCAAGTAGCATGTGTCTTGTAGAAAGGTTTGACAGTTCCAATAAATGATGATAAGCTGTTGCTTTCAAATATAAGTATTTTAAAGACCATATTCCTTGTGCTTTCCTTTGAGAAGTTTTGCTGGAATGCTGCTTTTGAGAAAAAGTATAAAAAAATAAAGCATTGATATTGTTAAAAGTGAGAATAGAACTTAATTCAGCTTTTAAGCAATGTGTGCCTCCCAGGTGGAATTTATGTAAGTGACTTCCTGAGCTCCAAAACATAGGAGGATATGATTATTATTATATAGCTCTTTAGAAAGGTGTACACAAAAGCACTTTATTGGCACCATATTCCAAACCGTCTTGGGTAGTTGTGTTGCCAAAGCTCTCTGCAATACTGTATGCAGCTCACCCACTCTGAGACAAAGAAAGGGGCAAAAGAGGCTATGCTTTGCATTCTCAACCCACTTTCCTTTCCTTAAAGGAATAACATTTCATTTGAAGCAAGACTCATCAGGATCTTCAGGAGATGGAATGCATCAGCTTATGCAGTCATGTGAACAGTTCACATGGACTAGGGTGCTCTAGCAACTAAGGACGTTGCATAAAATTCAGGAGACATGATAGTGTCTTCTGCTCCTACTCCTGTCTTTACAGAGAGTTAAATGACCTTTCCCTAATTTCCACCAGTTTTTCCTCATTACTCAGACTACAAACTGTGTACTGGCAGATACTGTATATCTATAAAGACCTCATCCAATGAGATCCAAACATTGTTAAGGACATGCAGGGGCAATATGATGAACATGGATGGAAACTGCAACTAAAAATACTGCTATCAGTGAGATGTTCTATGCCACCTGCATTTGAATGTCTAGATTTTGCCCAGGAACTGTTCAATCACCATGCAACAGATAGCAGGTATATCCAAGGCATCCGAATGAACTGTCATTATTAAAAAAAGCAAACACACAAAAAGCCTGCATTATTTTCTAATGGTGTTTCAGGAGGTCATCACACTAAGAGAGATTACAGAAAGCAGCTCAATTTCAGAAGGTTCAGAAGTGAACTCAAAAAAAAAACCCCAATAGCTATCCTGACCATTTCTTATTGTGCAGTAGCATCACAGAGTTGTGATTGGGAGCTGTGAAAATGGAAAAATTATTATTAACTGGCATAGCTCACAAGAAAGGGCTTTGCATTACCACATTCATCCAAAGTATTTTTCTCCTCCAGTTTGTGTTCAAGCCCCCTTGAAACCTCTAAGCGTGAAACATCAGTTATCACTGCAAGGTCAGTGCCTTCTTCACAACAGCAAAGCATCTTCTTCACATTTCGGCAAGGAATTGCCAGTGTGTCAGACACAGCTGCAAGATGGTATCAGGGGCATTGCTGTTTCCACAGGTGAGGGGGAGGGCAGTCGTGAGGCTACACAAGCTTACTTCCTACTACTGTCCGAGAGGCAGAGCTGCTTCTTCCCTTATTAGCCTTCATTGCACACAGAAGAAATCCCAGCAAGGTTGCCAAATGACTGGAAAATCACACACCATTTGTGAGGAAGCACTTTGTACTCAGAGAGTTTTGGTCGGTGCCCAGGTATGATGCATAAGAGCAGGGCCTGTCTCTGCAGGGTGTTAACTGCCCCACTCATCTGGCATAAATGTCAGAGTCAGCCTCATTATCTGTGTCTTTACACAAACTAAGTGGCATAAATAAATGAGGAGCCATATCCCTCTTACTCCCCTTCCTTTTAACCAATTTCTGCCTTTGCCTAGCTAAGCAAACCAATTTAGGCCAACAGGTTTTCAGTGTAATTGGCTGCTGCTGTAACAAATCTTGTCTTTCAGCTGCTGCTGCCACCAACACTGAGAAGAGGAGCCTGCATGGCCACTTTGTCATTATAATATGCTGCCCTCTTGATTTTCTTTATGTTCTTCAGCAGAAGAAGAATGGAGAAAAACAGATGTTTTTACTGACAAAGAGAATGTACCCCTTATGAGAATCCTGGTTCACACATAAAAGAAGAGGCTTTTGTGTTTGTAGCAATACCAAAAAGATGCTGTTGCAGGTATATTTACATTCCCATTATCCAGTCAAAAGTATCTTGGCATACAGTCCACTCTAACAAAAAGGCAGCACGTTGACCTTACTCTAATATGTTGTATGCCTAAGAAGATGTTCCTCAGCAAAGGGAAGTAATTTGTCTTTTCTTCCATGAAACAAGTCTGTGGTTGATAAAAAAAATGAAGAATTTAGGTTATTAAGTTATGCTGGTTTATGGTGTGCTATTTTTCCAGGCAGATCTGACAAAAATGTGACATCCTTTTGTATTACTCTTTCCTCTATGAAACCTGTTCATCAGTATCTATTTTCTTTCTGCTGTCTTCTGAAGGGAACTACTGCAGTCAGAGCTAGCCCTCAACCAAAATAGAGATCTTAACCTCTCCAGTTTCTAAAATGCTTAAAATCTAGAGGCAAATTATATACCTAGGCTCATTATTTTGAAAAATTGGTGCTCCTGCTATTAGTATTTGACAAAAATGAAGGTCAGACCATATTTAATCAAAACATCCAAGTTCAGTGGTGTTTTGAGCCCTCATATCAACCTGATATAACTTCAGTTTCACGCTAGTGGAAAAATCAGTCCAGTTTCAAATACTCCAGGTCAAGCACATCTGGCCATGGCATGCATGAGAAATTTTACCATTTTTGTGCTAAAAGGTGGCCAGGTGGGAAGCAGAGACAGAACAGACACAGAGTAATGGGTCATTCCGTTCTTGTTATCCACTAATTCAGGGACTGTATCTTTCAATTTCAAATCATGAGGAAATTGCCTTTGGTGACCTCTGTGACCAGCAGGACTACGTCAGTCTGCAAAGGATGCATACATATGCCCTTGTGTACTGTATGCCCTCCTGATACGATATCCCTGAATCCTGGAAAACAGTGCAGGCTGTCACAGGTTTTGTTTGTTCAAAGTTGATGTTGTACCTGAGGGTTTTGTAAATTTGCCTTGTGGAGGACTTCTTTTTCCTATTGTCCTGCATCCGGCAGGATCAGTTCTGCTAAGAAGCAATCCAGTTGGCATTTATGCAGAGAAATTGTATGTGTTGCTCTCATGCAAAGTTTCCCTAGTTTTAACTTAAGCTGGGAAGGAGTTTTGCATTCTGTAATGATAAAGCCTGTGCTCTTACCTTCTAGGGTCTGGCAGTTGTCCTTCATATTATTCTGAGACCACAGGAGAAAAACATGGCATATCAAAATTGCGTGCAAACTAAACATGTATCCCTGGCAGGTGCAGAAGAAAATCCTTTGTAAGATGGGAGTTTCATGCCAACAAGAGCACGCACTGGTGTGTAATTGACAGAAATCAGATGAAACCCAGTCACCCTGGAGGTGTTATGGACTGTACCATACAGAGAAGCAACCCTTTCCTTAGCAAGCCTATCAGGCCCACTTTCCCCTGCCTCCCTCTATCATGACAGATAATTATTTCAACTTCTCTTTCACCAAAACAAAGAAAAGATACCAACTTATTCTGCTCATGCAGGTACATCAAAGCACTTGTGCTTACACTTAATTACAGGTAAATTGTAGCCAGCAGGATTATTCCAAGAACCAAAGCCTTAATTTGGGAATTTGGACAAAAACTGAAACACAGTAGGTTCCTCCTGAACACAGGGAAACCCTTTTTAGTGTGACGGTGACTGAGCACTGGCACAAGTTTTCCAGAGAGGCCATGGAGTCCCATCCTGGGAGATACTCAAAAGCTATGTGGACATGGTCCTGGGCAACCGGCTCTAAGTCATCTTGCTTGAGCAGGGGGGTTGGACCAGATGACCTTCTGAGGTGCCTTCCAACCTCAACCATTCTGTGCTTCTGTGAATCTGGCTGTGCTAGCACAGTGATCTGGCTCACTAACTGAGAATGCCTTCTGTCTGACTACCATGACCTTGGGTCTGTCTGCACATCTCAGTGAAGAGAGTCCTTTTATTTGCCATTGTAAACCATTTCCAGCTGCAAACAGAGCATTCCCATAAATAGATTTCTTTAAAGCATCTGCTTGACAGAGCAGAACCAATCAACTCTTAAGAAAGAAGGTACAGAAAAATCAAGATTGAACACAGATAAGGATGTAATTGCTCTTTTTCAGGGTGTCTTTTGTGTCCTGCTTCCCATCTGCTGTGAAGAAAAGAACAAGTGAGGGATGACTGGAGGGAGTAACAGTGCTCTTGCCAGTGAATGTTAAAGCAGCAATACCTAGGCTGTGCAACAGGAGAAGCTTCCTATATATGTGGTAGTTTCCTATTACTCATCTTATTGGAAGGCGTGACACATTGCTTTTTTCTCCTTTTTAAAAAACTTGCTCCTGGTGTAAACAAAGGTTTTTCTAAAAAAGCTGCTTCCCACAACCTCGTAGTGTGAGACTCACTCTTTAGAAAAGGTTCATTATGTGTAATCAAGAGGAAAAGAGAATAACTCTTCTCAGGTACCTGGGTCTGTTTGCTTCACACCCTGTAGCAGACCAAATATAATCCTGTCTTTGCAGCTAGTTGCTATAACTACCATGTTATAGAAGATCCCTCCCCAGTCTTCAGAGGCACAATTAGACCAATTCCAATTTCCTATGTCCAGGTAGGACCATAGGATATGAGTCTGTAGATCTCCCCCTCTTCCTCAAAGCTCACAAAGCACAGAGAGGGACTGCTGGGAATAAGAGCTAGACTGAGCTAGAAAGTGTCAGACCAAAGTCCTGTCCTGGCACAGTCACCTGTGCCTCACTGTGTAGATGCCATATCAGGTACAGTTTGATTTGCATCCCTGATAACAATTCAAGGCACTTCTTGGCCCTCTATGAACAGTGCAACAGGGAAAGTCAAACATCCCCACTGAGGTCTTCATTCAATCACCTCCTTCCTTAGCTGAACCTGCAGAGTTTTAATTTTAAATATCCTTTGTATGCATCACTCCATTCCCCTGCTCTTTTTAGCAGAAGCTGCCAAAAAGAGTCACAGAATCACAGAAACATAGAATTGTTTAGGTTGGAAAAGACCTTTAAGATCATCGAGTACAACCATAAACCTAACAGTACCAAGTCCATTGCTAAACCATGTCCCTAATTGCCACATCTACACATCTTTTAAATACCTCCTGGTAGTTGTAAAGAGCGATAAGGTCTTCCCTCAGCCTCCTTTCCTCCAGACTAAACAACCTCAGTTTCCTCAACCACTCCTCATAAGACTTGTCCTCTAGACACTTCACCAGCTACATTGCTCTTCTTTGGACACGCTCCAGCAGCTCAATGTCTTTCTTATAGTGAGGGGCCCAACATGGAAGTACTCATGGTGTGGCTTCACCATTGCCAAGTACAGGGGGACGTTCACTTCCCTAATCCTGCTGGCCACACTATTTCTGATACAAGCCAGGATGCTCTTGGCCTTCTTGGCCACCTGGGCACACTGCTGGATCATATTCAGCTAGCCGTTGAACCGACACCCCCAGGTCCTTTTCCATCAGGCAGCTTTCCAGCTGCTCTTCCCCAAGCCTGTACCATTGCATGTAGTTGTTATGACTCATGTGCTTGGCCTTGTTGAACCTCATACAATTGGCCTCAGCCCATTGATCCAGCCAGTCCAGATCCCTCTGAAGAGCCTTCCTACCCTCAAACAGATCAATACTCCTTCACAACTTGCTTTCATCTGCAAACTTACTGAGGGTGCACTCAATACTCTCATCCAGATCATTGATAAAGACATTAAATAGAACTGGCCCCAGTACTGAGCCCTGGGGAACACCACTCGTGACTGGCCACCAGCTGGATTTAACTCCACTCACCACAACTCTTAGGGCCTGGCCATCATGGCCTTTATTTTCTTTGCTTGAGACTTTACTTCAGCAGCTTTCCTGCTTAAAACAAAGTCTAGTCCATCAATGTCATCTCCACTAAGTTACCTGGAGCCTTGAGAAGCAGCAGGCTACATTCAAAGATGGGAAACAGGTCAGGATAGCAATCAGTCAGGACTGAGCTTTGGTGCTTCCAGGAAAACAGCTGGATAGCAACACTTCATCAACTGTAGGAAAGCTATTGATCCTACTTTGACCTTGTGGCAGGAACAGTGGGTAGATGTTTAGCATCCATATTGGTATCCAAAGAGGTCTGGGAGGGAAAATGTATTTCAAGTTAACAGTCACCTACCTCTCCTATGATTGTTTGGTATAAAGCAAGGGTCTTTCCCCTTTATGCTCCTACCAAACAAAGGAAACAACAGTCTTTGTGAGCACAGGACTGCTTGTGCAGGTGCAGAAAAAGCAGTCCTAGCAAGTGAGGAACCTGTTAGTTTAGCTGGGGTGTATTCTAGTTCAGTCACAAGGTCCTAAATCGCCTGTAGGAAACAGGCTGCTAATGCATGCATGCAGCCCAGAAAGCCAACTGTATCCTGGGCTGCATCAAAAACAGCGTGGCCAGCAGCTTGAGGGAGGTGATTCTGCCCCTCTACTCTGCTCTTGTGAAACCCCCACCTGGAGTACTGCATCCAGGTCTGGGGTCCCCAGTACAAGAAAGACATGGTGCTGTTGGAGAGAGTCCAGAGGAGGGCCATGAAGCTGATCAGAGGGCTGGAGCACCTCTCCTATGAGGACAGGCTGAGAGAGTTGGGATTGTTCAGCCTGGAGAAGAGAAGGCTCTGGGGAGAACTTACAGCACCTTCCAGTACCCAAAGGGGGTCTGCAAGAAAGATGGAGAGGGACTGTTTACAGGGGCATGTAGTGATAGGACAAGGGGTAATGGCTTTAGACTGAAGGGGGGTAGATTTAGATTATATGTTCGGAAGAAATTCTTTACTGTGAGGGTGGTGAGGCACTGGAACAGGTAGCCCAGAGAAGTTGTGGATGCCCCCTCCCTGGGAGTGTTCAAGACCAGGTTGGATGGGGCTTTGGGCAACCTGGTCTAGTGGAGGGTGTCGCTGGCCATGGCAAGGGGGGTTGGAACGAGATGATCTTTGAGGTCCCTTCCAACCCAAACCATTATGTGATTCTATGATACTATTCTATAAACACTCTGCCAGACCCACAGACTGAGAGGGACTGGATTAAACAGAACCTTTTTCGTCTTGAGTCCTTTCACCCAACTGAAATGTAGTTACTTCAAAAAAATGCTTGTTCCCCTTTTGAGGTTGCTTTCCCTGAATACTGGAATGATTGGGTTTATTGCTGCTAATACTGACAGACAGTGAATTTCAAAGTCTTGGAATATTTCATGGAAACAGATGCACAGTACAAATAAATTTACATAGATATATTTAACTCTGCAGATTGATCAAAAGTGATTTTCAGCTGGTCTTTAATATTTGGTATTCATCAGAGGTTGGGAGGTGAGGGCTTCAATGCAATATAAGCGTGACATAGCTGACCCAGATTTTCACACTGGCAATGCTAATACATGTAACCATCATGGGACAGAAGCCGTGCTTACACACTAGTCTAATGAAAAAGAATATTTGTGTACTATGTAAAAGAGTAGAAACTAGGGGAAGGCAAAGCTGTGAAAGCAGTGCCTTGCACAAAACATCCCCAGCTGCAATGTCAAAGTATTACCTAATGGACACACAATACTTAAAACTCAGAGGGGATCACTTTCATTCAATTCACAGCTAGTCATTACTGCAAGTGTGAGGAATATATAAAGAAAAGAAAAAAGGATGAACTCAGTTAATGAATTATTCCCTGTGAATTATTTATTTGGCTCAAAAAATAGCCACAGTTTTTGCTGTACAAGGAGAAATTTCAAAGTCATTCCACAGATGCTGCTTACTAATTCCTCGGTGAAGACGGAGCTTGTAGTGAGAGGATATAAAGCAGAGCCTGAGCAGACTGCTTAAGACACTTCAGGTGAAATGCTGACTTAAGCGAGTTTTGCCATTGACTTCAGAGCCATTGTTTCCCCCCCCAGCTCAACAGTGATCATAGCTGTCTAATAAACAACTGGCATTCAGATATTGCAGGCAAACATGTCAATTTTTATATGTGCCTTTTCAAATCCAAAGCTGACAGCTTCACACAGCTGCCTGTGCATATGTACCCTCTGTGTGATGCTAATGCTCTCTGCAAAACATACTTGTGTATTAGAGTCTGATCCTGCAGAGCACTGTGCTATGACCTAATAGAGCATTTAAATGTGTTTACATTTGTGCATCCAAGTTGCCAACACTGAGCAGGTATTTAAGTGTTTAGCTGGACCACAGTGGAGAGCCCACTGCCTTGTCAGATAAGCTCTGACACAATATATATTTTAACTGGCAGAGCAACATGTGTGTGGTGGTTTTGAAACAACTGAGTAAAGCTTTGAAGTATCATAGGACAAGTAAACATAAGGGGGGGGGATTAAAGCAGAAAACAGGAATCATGCCAACAGACACTTTAGATTATGTGCCAGAAACACGTAGTAATGATGATATACATTCTAAGGTTAAAAAAATTTCTAAATTCAAGCATGCTATTCAGTCTTCTCTTTTCATAAATTACTCTCACATCCTAATCTGCCAGACTGAAGTTGATAATCATCCAACCAGTATAAAAATAATTAAGAAGAAAACCTCAAAGGTAGACATTGTTGTTGCTGTAGTCATTATTGTCATTATTATTCTAAAAAAAATTCTAAAGCATTTCTTATAACCACAGACCGTAAGGAGGGAAAAGGCATTATGTTGCTGGATCAGTTTATAAGAACTCAAATTTTTCCCTTTGCCTTAATGACAGAATATCAATAAGCTAAAACTAGACACTGAAAGCAAACATGGAAATTCACTGCTTAGGGATGGATGGATGGATGGATGGATGGACGGACTATCTCCATGACTAGGCTCTGCTTCCACAGCATTGTTTACATGAGGAAAGCTTTAGCCAACATACCCAAATACCCCAAGTCATCATGTTTAATATTTTCTTAAAATTCTTTAGTCCTGAATTGATGGGCCAAGTATCTGGAGTGAAATAGAGTTGGTTGTGTTTTGCAGGTGTTTATTCCTTTTAAGTGTACATAGACAGCAGGCTTCCTCAGCAGAAATAATGCCCTAATCTTAGTGGAAGTTTCACCTTTGCCTTCTGCTTGTCTTTTTAGAGTCTCTTAAACAAGGAATCAGTTTTGACACCTTGCTGTGAGTGCCACAAATTTTAGTCTGTTTGCTTTAATGCATCAGGTCTTGTATTCATGGGATTACACTAGAATCTCAGCTTTTGTTTTAATTAAAATGTCTTTAAAACAACCATGAAAACACAGTGTAGGGAAGTTCAAAAGTAGAAGACAGTTACAAATACAGATTTTTGTCTAGAGTCAGAAAATTGAATTTTTCTTCCTGAGAACTAATTCACAATCTTTGAACATCTGGGCTTGAGATGTCTGTCAAATAGAAGAACTGCATTTGCTCAAGGAAGCTTATAAGTAGCGTCTTTAACATGAAACCCAACACAAGGTGTGTCATTGTGGTGGGCTTACTGGCCATCATCACAGATGGCAAGGACAGCAGGATACATGTCTGCAAGCAAGGTGGCAAAAGCTCTGTCTGTACATGTAGCTTTCCCTGAAAAGAGAGCTAAGTTGGGCTCTTCTGCTATCTCCTTGCTTCTCATTTGCTCTCAGAGCTTGGGCAGGTGCTCAGATTTTGATGCAGTAATTTAAAATATTGCCATCGTTATGCATTCATCTTCTTTTTTACAAGGAGTAGCAAAATTGTGTATGCCTGGTTCCAGCATCTTAGAGTTTAAGACTAGTGAAGAAGAGTTATTTGTATAGGTGTCTGTGAAATTCCTCCCCTGTGCAGCATCTTAACAATATAACATGGTTATCCAAAGGCTATTCAAGTATTTTACAGAAATCAAAGTCTGATGTGCCAGAAAAGTACTCCACACTCTGCAGTTATTCACAGTTTGCTTTACAATTAAGATGTATTCTGTTAAGAGCAGTGCTGAAAGAGCAGTTTATTACTGCTGAGTTCACAAAAACTCTTCTTTGGTGTTATAAAAAGCAACAATATCATGTTATCAGAAGTGCTGTTGACTATAAGTGTAATAATTTGTCTTCCCTATGCAGACATTTCTCATTTTTAGGACAGTGTTACAACATGCGACCAGTTTGAAAAAAAAAAAAAAAATTGCTTCCTAACTTATTGTATCCTTCAAGGGCTTCTCTGGAAAACACAGGGACGCTTGCTTGCCAGAAGTGTGTCTTTCATTAACTGAGTGTGTCTGAGCTGTACCTACAACACCAAGCTATGAATTATAACCTGAACAGAAGTGGCTCCAAACCAAACAAAAATGTAAGGAAAAATGCCTGCAGGGATGTAGCAACTGCTGAAGAAAAGATTTAGCTCTTGCTGTTTATGGTATTCCACTGTATTGTAACCCATTTTCAAAATAGAGTAAATGAATAAAATTAAACAAGAGGGAACAATAGGTCGCATTAAAATACTATATTAAGACAGTTACAGCAGGGGGAATTACAGAAACTAACATGTGTTAGTCATCCATAAGCATTTGCAGCAGAAAAATTGAGTTGCGGTAGAAGATGCTGGTGGCATTTAAAAATTAAGGAAGTGAGAATCTGACAGTGTGGGTGTATCTATGTTAGAGATATTGGTGGTCAATATCTCTACATCAGGGCTGAGGCAGGCCTGGTCTAGCACCTCTTTGTTAATAGATAAACCATCCTTTTGCTATCAGTGCTATTAAGGCCTATATGACACAACACATTTCTTGGATAGATTATGTTAAAGAATTCTGATTTAAAGAGCTGAAAAATTATCAGGAGAAAAGTAACGCTTTTAGGAGAAGAAAAACTCAAAAGATTTCTCTATATTGATGCTAAAGGCTTGTACTTTAAGGCTGCAACAGTGGTGCTGACAATTAACAAACAAATGCAAAAGAAGGGGATTTGCAGGAAGTATCTTTTCCATATCTCTGTTTTCTTCATTATTTTTCCAGTCAGTAGGATGCTTTTGACTCCTGAGTAGGACTAATCATCAAAACAATTAAAGAATGAGACTTCTTCCCAAAAAATATCACTGGACAGCTTTTGTTCCTTTAGCTCATGGATTCCAACATACCAGGTTTGCTTATCAAAACATGAAGAGTGTTTCTTGTTTTGTCTATTTACCACAAACCTCTGCACTTGTATTTTCAGTGGGAACACAAGCCATTTTTATTTATAAGACCCTGCCAAAAGTAATTAGACCCCCTTCTCTAAGGGTCAGCCATATGGAGCTAGCACCCATATGATACTGCCAAAGGTGCTCATCTACAGATGCTCCAGTAAGTTTCACTAAAAAAATCAAGTCACTCAGCAAAGAGAACTGCCAGTACTAGTTGTTCAGTTTCTTCTCCTCAAACACAGGTGATATCATTCCCCAGGTGCTTCCCATCACAACATAAAAACACAGCAGCTGGCTGAGGTGTAGCAAAGCAAGAGAGCTGCTCTGGGCAGTTGAGCGAAGAGATGCTAGGAATGACTAGCCAACACCATTGCAGATCACAAAGCCATTTCAGTACCACAAGCACATGTTAATTCCTGGACTCTCTGATTCTCACAATTACAGATGGATGTTCCTCCTTGCTACTTTTGCTATCCTTACAGCAGTATGATGTTTTGCCCAATGTGAAGCTAAAAGTTACTCTTGAAGCTGAGAGTAAGTTCACAGGTAGTGCAGGCAGAGGCTAGTTTAGAAGCATTTTCCTGCCACAAATATTTATATCATAGAATCATAGAATCATTTAGGTTGGAAAAGACCTTTAAGATCATCAGGTTCAACCGTAAACCTAACAGCACCAAGTCCATTGCTAAACCGTGTCCCTAAGCACTACCTCTACGCATATTTTAAATATCTCCAGGGATGGTGATGCAACCACTTCCCTGGGCAGCCTGTTGCAATGCTTGACAAACCTTTCAGTGAAGAAATTTTTTCTAATATCCAATCTAAACCTCCCCTGGCACAACTTGAGGCCATTCCCTCTTGTCCTATCAGTTGTTACTTGGGAGAAGAGACCAACGCCGACCTGGCTACAACCTCCTTTCAGGTAGTTGTAGAGAGCCATAAGGTCTCCCCTCAGCCTCCTTTTCTCCAGGCTAAACAGCCCCAGTTTCCTCAGCTGCTCCTCAAAAGGCTTGTGCTCTAGACCCTTCACCACTTCATTGCTCTTCTTTCTCCAGCAGCTCAGTGTCTTTCTTGTAGTGAGGGGCTTAAAACTGGACACAGTACTCAAGGTGCAGCCTTACCAGTTTATGTCAATATATATTTCTTACAATTATAGCCAAGCACTTCAGAAAGACAAATAAAAGCAATATTGTTAGTTCCTCTCTTGTAAATGGTAATAACTGACCTGACCAGGAAAACAGTGGGAAGTTGCAGTGCAGAGAAGTGCAATGGCATATGTTGAGTCCCCAGCTAGCTAGCTCTAACAGCTGGGCCACACTGTTGCTCAGTGGGTTTTCTTATTTTCCCAGGCACTTCATGTCTGTTTTCCTGTGTCTTGAACACTAATATCCTGTTTCAAGTGTTTGATGCGCATTTTTCATCGTAACTTATTTGCTTAGGTTCTCGGGGGTGTTTAAAATTTGAGTTTCCTGCTATGCATTTTGAAAAAAATCCAACTCTCAGTAGTTGTTCATTATGACTCCGCATGACTCAAGCCAAAGTACCACTCTCCTTGATCAGGCACAACTTCAAATGGTTCATAAACCACCAAAGACCATGAAAGATCAAGAGAAAAGGCCAAATTAATTTTAAGGACCAGCTTGCACCTGAGGAAATGCCCTTGCAGAAGCTGTAATTTCAAAGCATAATAACAACTTTTCTTTGCTTATTTATACTCTGGTATACACACCTACATCACCCCCTCAACCCCTCCATATTTCATTGGGTTTTAGAATGAATAAAAAAAGGATGACAGCAACAACAGAACAATGACAGGAAACAAATATGACTAGCTTTTTCAGCTGTGGACAAGGCAAAAAAAGATGACAATCTGGTCTCTACAGAGCCATTCATAAAAGGTCTGTAGAGAGCCTTTATGTTACTCAAGTGTCACAGGGAGAGATGTGAACAAAAAATACACACTTGGACAAATTTGAAATGCTAAAAGAAAATCAGGTGTCAGATCTCAGCAAATAAATGCTCTGAACACCTCAGAGTATCTGCCTATATCTTTTCTTGAGATCACAGCTGGATGAATCATAGAATATCTCAAGGTGGAATGGGCCCACAAGGATCATCGAGTCCAACTCCCTGCTCCTTGCAGTACTACCTAAAACAAACCATATGACTAAGAACATCGTCCAGATGCTCCTTGAAGTCTGACAGGCTTGATATGACCATTTGCCTGGAGAGCCTGTTCCAGTGAATGACCACCCTCTCAGTGAAGAACCTTTTTCTAGTGTCCAGTATGAACTTCCCCTGACACAGCTTCATTCCATTTCCTTGTGTCCTATCACCGGTCACCAGAGAGAGATCAGCACCTCCCCCTCTGCTGCCCCCCTTGAGGAAGCTGTGGCCTGTGATGAGGTCACCCCTCAGCCTTCTCTTCTCCAAGCTGAACAAACCAAGTGACCTCAGCCACTCCTCGTAACTCTTGCCCTTGAGACCTTCCACCATCTTGGTCACTCTCCTCCAGACATGTTTTAATATTTGATGTCCTTCTTATTTTGAGATGCCCAGTACTGCACACAGTACTTGAGGTGGGGCCACACTGGTGCAGTGTAGAGTGGGACAATCACCCCCCTCAACCAGCTCTCTATGTTGTGCTTGATGCACCCCAGGACACGGTTGGCCCTTTTGGCTGCCATTCAACTTGCCGTCAACCCAACCCCCCAAATCTCTTTCCACAGGGCTACACTAGAGCTTCTCGTCCCCTAGTTTTATACATATAACCAAGATTACTCCATCCCAGGTGGAGCATCCAGCACTTGATCTTGTTAAATTTCATACGGTTGGTGATTGCTCAGCTCTCTAGTCTATCCAGATCTCCCTATAATGCCATTCTACCTTTGAGGGAGTCCACAGCTCCTCCTAGTTTAGTGTCATCAGCAAACTTACTTGATGTACATTTGATTCCTGTGTCCAGATAATTTATAAAAGCATTAAAGAGCACTGGCTCTAAAATTGACCCCTGGGAAACCCCACTAGTGACTGGCCGCCAGCCTGATGTAACCCCATTTACTTTTTGAGCCCAACTCATCAGCCAATTGCTCACCCAAAATATTATGGACTTGTCTAGCTGTATGCTGGACATTTTTCCAGAAGCATACTAGGAGAGACAGTATCAAAAACTTTGCTAAAATCCCAAAACCCCACATCTACTGGTTTCCCTTCATCAACTAGATGAGTGACCTTGTCATAAAAGGAAATTAAGTTACTTAAGCAAGACTTTTCCATCATGAATCCATGCTGGCTCTGACCAATGACTGCATTATCTCTCAAGTGTTTTGCAATAACTCCGAAAATAACGTTCTCCGTAATTTTACCAAGCACCAAAGTGAGACTGACAGGCCTGTGATTACCTCCTTTCCTTCTTGAAAATTAGGACAACCTTTTTCCAGCTTCCACTCGGCTGGGAATTCTCCAGACTCCCAAGACTATTGAAAAATAATGAAAGAGGTCCCGCAATGATATCAGCCAGTTCTTCCAGTACCCTGGGATGAATCCCATCAGGCCCCATAGATTTATGCACATCTGGCTGGATCAGTAAGTCTTAAACAAGTTCAGAGTCAGATGGGAGTTTACCACCCCCCCTTCCACCCTGTGGAAGTCACAGTCTTCCAACACAGGACTCTGGGATTCCCAGGGCCCATCACCGGTGTTGAAGACAGAGGCAAAGAATGCGTTAAACATCTCTGCTTTATCTATGTCTCTATTTGTGAGGTGACCAACATCATCAAGCAAAGGACCAGTGTTATCTCTGATCTTTCTTTTGCTGTTGGCATATTTTAGAAAGCCTTTTTTGTTGTCCTTCACAGTGCTTGCCTGTAATCAAGCTTTGGCCACACAACTTTTCTCCCTAGAGTGGCAAACAGCATCTAGTCTGAAGACCTACACAGACAGCCTCTAGGCCCTGTCCCAGAGATCTCAGGGTGTATAATAATAGTGGAAGAACCAAAGAGTGTAAAAAGCCTTGCTTTTAAGTCTTCAAGTGATATCTTCCTCTAAAAGAAAGTTATTATATCATCTTTAGCTTGTTGTATAGATACTAGACTGAACCCCTTGCAACCCTTGTCTCCAGCTCTTCAGCTGGGTTTGTAGCTCTTTGAAATCTCTCCTATTGTCTAATTTTCTAGTATTCACACAAAAACTAGGCATGTGAAAGATGAAACTCCACAATGTTTATAGATAAGGACCACCAAGATACCAGCAGATTTTCAAAAGATGCCCTTTTAGTTCCTGGACCAGAGCAGGCTCTACTGTTTTGTTAGTGTTCATGACCTGTGATTTCTTTCCACAGATGCTGTTTCCAGACTACTCCAAATCCTGCTCTCCTGTCAAAGGATATAGTGCTTGTTTCAGAAGCTGTGACTTGAATCTGACTGTATAAAAATGCATATTGTTTAGTTGCATCCAAGTGACCAAGAGATCAAGGCCATGCTGTACCAATAATCTCTTCCTGTTCTTAACAGTCTGCAATGTTTTTACGGTTTCTTCCACATAAATATTCCAGAATACCAAGCCAATAAAAAGCTACTGTCTGAGTCTACAAAGCCTGACATCCTACTTCATGTTGATTTCTAAAATACTTTGATCTCAAACTTTCTGTTTCACAGCATGTAGTTAGTAGAAACTGCATGGGTACAAAACTAAAACTAATACCATTCACCTTCAAACCAATCATCAACATCTCCAGTACGATCTCTGTCTGAAAATTGCCTGGATACACTTTGGCCATTTTTCTCTCAATTCGAAAATGAACTGCAAAAGATTTTAAAAAGTAAGCATACTAATGTTCCTGTATGTGGAACTCTGACTTAAGCTGACACAGATGGTGGTGTCATATTGCAAAGGGCCATGATTCAAATTTCATTATAACAATGGTAGCATTGTGTAAATGCTCCCCACCCCAAATTCACCCACTGATATGACCTTAGAGTGAGCAGTGAATGAAATTACAATGACAAGTAAACACACACATCTCCATCACCAAAGCAACTTAAAAAAATAAAGTCCTTGTTGGAGAGGATGTCCACTTCACTGCAGCCTTCATGTGGAACAATGAAGACTTCAGCTTACTAAAGCAAAAGACCTTTCTGACCTATACCTCAAGACAGAAATGCAATATACTACACTACAGCAGACACTATCTGCAAAGCAAAAAGAACAAATTAACATATTTTATTATTTTTAAGAAAAAGACCAAAAACTACAGATCCATAAGAGAAAAAGAGCCTGGCACAAAATGTAAGGAAGAAAACTAGAATACATTTCAGGAAAATGGACCTAATATCAATTTGAAAATTGCAACCTGAAAGAAAAAAGCAAACAAAAAATTGCAATATTGACCTTAAGTTACAGACAAACTGTCCTATCTAAAAAGATAAACTAATCTCCTCAAACATCTGCCTACATAGTGCCTGTCCTAATTATCAAACAATATTATTCTTCTGCTCTAAAAGCTCTAAATCTGTTCTTCTAACTGTATACCTGCATGTCAGTGTTTCAGGAAATACATAATATTTAATAAAACTGGTACCATTTGCATATGTTTTGCCTGTGTTAAATAACATGGGGCAGTTAAACCATTTTCTGTGCAATCTTCTGCATAATTCTCTGTTTGTTACATGGATTGTTGTAAGTAGCTGCAAGCCAGGTTATGAAACAATATATGGCATTTGGAAAAATAAAATGACGGAAACTTTGCAATAAATATTCAAAATAAAACATTGTTTAAAGCTTCAATGTTTAGCCATTGAAAAAACATGAAAAAAAATCTGAAAATAAATGTGCCTCTAAATATGGGAACATGATCCTTTCTGTTAGAGCAATGCTGAGAAAAAAAAAAGTTACAAGTAGTGGAGATATGTCATTATTTTGAAGTTCATCTGCCATTAAATCACTATGGCAGGTTAATTTGTTGAGAGAAACTGTAAAGATGGAAAGCTTTAATTAAGAGAGACAAAAGGTGGTCACACATTGGAGCATGGTCAGGAGAGCCTTCTTAGTGTCTAGAGTAATGTCTAAAAGTTAGATATATTCATTTCAAGGGCATTTATGAATCAATACTACAATAGAGCAGTCAATAGTTATTCTGTATTATGATGGAAATACTGAACTACTTGAGATATGGAGAAATAGCAAATGCCTCTGAACAACAGAAGAAGTTTTCAAAAAAGTATTTTTTTTAATCAGTATCTTTTTCTTGTACAGATGTCTACTATAAGTAACTATCTTATAACGTCAGTTTAAGAAACAATGGCAACTCTGAAGTATGGAAGACACTTCTTTTGAACTCCCAGTAACAGTGAGATTAAAAGATGACACCAGACTCTTTTTATCTGAGAGTCAGGAAAGCAAGTGCTGTTAAAACAGCATTAGACCATGGATATACCTTTCCACAGGTATTTAAATCTCAAAGTCAGTGGATCTAATCAGAAGCATTAGTGTTCAAAATCACTACTGCAAATCACCAGCAGAAGCAAAAGAATCAATCCTGCCTGCACCTGCAAAGAGATTATTCATCATTCCATGTCCAGACAACATTTTCAGAAGCAAGTACAAAATTAGCCTCCTAGAACAGGAATTATACATGAAAAGAGGTCAGAACTGAAAATGAAAAGCATGGCCAGTTACAGTTACAACTCTGAAGAAGGTTTAAATTTAATTTGCATTTCTAAATGGACTACTTCTATTCCCCTTGGCTCCCTTGCTATTCATCTTCTGAAGATGTCTCTGAATACAAACCTAACTGAATGTTTCTCTCGACCTTCATAACTTGTCAATAAAGTTAAGACATTTTCACAGACATAGCAGAACATCCCATTCTGCCAAAAGAAAATCCCAAGTAAATTAAAGGATTGAAAATCTGGCTCCAAGCCAGAGACAAAACCCTCATTTACCACAATTGGACAAAAACTCACTTCAGCTGAACAGAGATATTCAACTGCACAGCATCCATCAAGCCACTACATACTTTTTCTACATGTCAGGAAGAAAGAAATGTTAAGATATCCTTTTAGGTTTTATGTGGTTTCTGGTGTTACTGAAGGTATACTCACTGCTGAGGGGTGGGGAGGAAGTGGTTTGTGTCTCCTACAAGGTCCTCCATGACGCAGCAAGTCTTGCCGAAGAAGAAAGCATGTCCTGAGTCCAATACCAGCTACTCACCAGAAACCTACATGAATCATGCAACATGTTGTAGCAATAAATTACCTGAAAGTTCAGGATGCTCATAACAACTTCATGGTGCACAGCCAGTGGACCTGCAGACCATTCCTGGCTTTCACTCCTTTAGCAAAAAATAGGTAGATTTTCAAAGACACCTAAGAAATGACTCACCCTATTTCGCCTACAACTTCTTAACAGGCAACTGGACAAACTAAAAAGATACAAATATCCAGATATACGTACCCATTCAGCAGTTTTGAAGTTCCCAAGAAAAATGTTTGGAAAAATTACCTAGAAAAGCTACTACTTTCTTCTATGTTCTGTGTCTTCTATGTTTGTTCTCAGATGTTGATACTTCTGCTAAGACACATGCCTAAAATCACCCCCAGAATCTTTTGAAATATCAGATCAATACTAGTGCCCTAATCTTCAGCAAAAGATCAAAACACCTCTTGGAAGGGTATCACTTTTCATATCTAATTGAGTTTTTGGGGAAAAAAAAAAAATCACCTGAGGGTCTACAACTTCAACCTTGTGAAAAATCTTTTTTCCATCTGGAATATACTCCCTAGATAAACTTCATTGTGCTTTATTTTGTGTTTTGTTTGAAATTCAAACTGTACAATAAAAGGAATATAAAAAAGTTTTGATTATCAAATACAGTAATTTCACCATGTACTCATTTCCACTGTAATCTTCGGTTCATTGTTAACAGAAAGGTACCACATCTCTACTAAAGAAAATGAGCATTTCATTAATATTCCATCTTATCCTTATTACTCTATTAAAGCATTACTACTCTTTAGAAGGATGCATATTGCATATGTGTATGCATATGTGTATGAAGAGGGCCAAAAAATCTGGTTTAAAAGTGAATGTAAAAGTATTGCCTATTAGAGTACACACACATACTGAAATTTTCAGCTATGCAATTTACCAGATGTCAAGGGAGAAATATCATTTCAGAATATTCACTGAAACATCCCAAAGTGCCAAGACACTTTCTAATGCAATTTAGACTGGACTACGACAACAGCTTCAGGGGCTGTTCTTGTGTCAGTGAAAGTCAATGCAAGTTTTGCCACTGACTTCAGTACAGAAACACACTCTAATGTAAATCAGAATTTTGGATACTTCCAAAAACCTAGCAGGTAGCTGATTTTGTCCAAAATGTTTAGGATCAACTTGCTCATGGTGCTTTAGGTTTCTGACACAACACAGAATAGAAGACATCAGTTAAAACCTCCCTAACCACATTTAGGGCTCAGCAAAACACTGAGATAAGAAGCAAAAGAAAGGGCAGGAGTTCTCTCTGATTAGATTTAAACATGTGTGATCTGCAGGGGACCACTGGCAACAACCAGCTGTCATAAATAAACAAACGACCAGTGCTCATAAACTTCTGGTCTCAGCCAGTGATGCACAGAGACCAGATCCTGCTGAAGGTCCCAAAGGGCCCCGCCTTGCTGCCAGCTGAAACAGCTGTGGCAAAGCTTTTGATTTCAGCACTGCAGATCAAACAACAGGCACTGCAGCGTTAATCTCCACCGTCTCCAGCAAAGTATTTATCAAAAACTAGAAATAATGTGATACCACTAGTATTCTCCCACCAACAGCAGAAATAAAGCTCATCAGCACATCCTGAAACAACGCTCATTCAACAGCACAATCCTTCTCTACACAGCTTTCTCTCTCCCAATTCAAAAACACTGGCAAAAGGTGGCAGTAATGCAGAAAGAGGCCCAAAGAGGCCGGCAGAAACTGCGGATGCTTCACTTTCATACACAGAGTTAAAGATGCCACCTGCCTCTAGGATGAAGAGTACCTGTACCAGTAAGATACCCTGCAGGGACTACAAAGTTTACTTTTTACCAATTGTTTGTTCCCAGAATATACAGTATTGGATTCTTAAGCACCAATGCTTTAGAGCAGCTGGTCATAAAACTCTGCACTTCAAAATAATTCACAAAAAAAAAATCACTATAAACAAAAATGTTGTTGTTAAAAAAACAGTACTGAAAAATTCTAACCGCCTGCTGATTCTGTGAAAATGTGTTCAATGGCAGATGATGTTGACCGATGGAAGGTTTTTGCTGTCTGCAGTTGGTATGTTTCCTGCAGTTATACATCTTCCAATATAGGATGAGTACAGCAGAATTAACCGTTCTTCATCAGCCTCATACAGTGAGCTGGCAAACATGAAAGCTGAGAAGACAGAAGAATGCAGTCACCATGTATGTGACTTGCCCTCACAAGAAAGACTGAATGTTTTGGACAGCTGTACCAAAACCTAATTGAGTTCCTATTCACCTGTTATGAATCAGATTCCCTCCCTCTGCTCGGCTCTCAAATGCTCTTTCACACAAAGAAAATGCAAACACGTACATACAGATAACTGCTAAAAAACTGACAACTGTTCTTGTCAGAAAGCAGGTGGATTATAAATGAATTTTGACTGTTGCTGTAAAAGACTTGATAGCATGACAAAAAAAAAAAGATGCAGTACTATGTAAAGATTAGGGCTTTTTGAATGTTCCTTTTTAAACCTCTGTGTTTAAAAAAATCAATATTGGGGAAATATTTGCAGAATGTTATAGAAAACACATGGACTAATTTACACTGAAGATTTCAGGGGTTTATTTCATCAGGAATTTAGCTTGGCTAAACGACTGAGAGGCCTAGTGTATGCTGAAAAGTAGATGTGTAGAGTTTGACATTTTTGGGTGTTCCTCATGCATCCCTGAAGTGGCTGCTTCTTCTCTGCAAGTGAGAAAATCCCTTTGAAACAAGGAGGTACCATCCCACAGATTAAATACTTCCCAAATTCCTTCTGACTCACCTGCTGATCATGTCCTGCATAGACACGCATGACGTGGGGCTGACAGCTTGAGCAGTTTCAACTTTTCCTTTTATTTCCCCAGAGCAGGCATACCTTTTTCAAGATAGCACATGAAAGTTTTTCTGAGTCATAAATTGCTACTCAGACACCTTAGCTTGGTTGCTGGTTTTGGAGCAATTTGTGGTACCTGTTTTTACCTTTTCTCAATAGCTGCAGGACCATCATGTACAGTCTTAGCTATAAAGCAGTCAGGTTTTCTGTCTGCCCTCCAGAATAAACAGGAATATTTAGCTAACAGTCTCATTTAGAATCTGAAACTTTGTTAAGTCAGAATAGAATTACAATAGTTGAACATTTATAGTTTTAGTTAAAACTTGGTGAAGACATACATCATGCAAGCATGCTTAAATTGTTCATTAGTGAGCTCATGCATAGAGTGCTAAATTAAGCACAGAATTTCAGGGAAGATACTGGAGACTATCTGTCTATACAGAAACAGATTTGTCTTCCAAGTGTGCTCTATCCATCGATAAACTGAAATACCAGTTTACTGAACTATTTTAAGAATGAAAGTGCTGGTGTGCATGACTCACATTTTATTAAGGTAATGACTGTGATGCATTCTATTTAGATATGCATCTCATTGCTGAAGATGATCTTGGCGTGAGAGCAACAATATACCTATGCTATTCCAGGGCATTACACAATCATAGAAGAGATATCTATTCGTGGACAAAAGAAATGCTCGCAATCAAATAAATAATTACAACTGCTACCAGAATGCGATCAGAACACATTACTAATAAGCACTGGAGTGCAACCCTTACCCAAATTACAGATACGCACATACCTACATATATTAATGACGGGAATGGTTTCCAAGTTGTCTGAAAATAATTATTTAATCCATGTTTCTTCATTTTATTTCTCCTGCAAAGACTTAAATCATCCCATTTCATATTTAGATGTATTACGAATTGCATCTTACAAAGCAGATATTCTGATGTGATTAATCACCAACACTATTTTGGAAGAAAGCTATCCATACTTGCAACTGCTGCTGCTGCTGGCAACACACATGGAGGCACCTGGGCAGTGAGACTTTCACATGAGAAAAACAGAGGCAAGTTCTGCTCACTTTCCTCACACGAGTCATCCCCGAGTCAAAATATTTTATATAGAAGTGTGTGTGTGTGCATGGAGAAGGAAAGGTCATGCAACCTTGTTATTTCTAGCATGTAAATTCAACAGTAGTAAATTAAGGTGGGTGTTTGTGAGGTGGGGGGAGGTTGCACTCTCCTGTCAATGCAAGGTCCCCTTCACAGCATAGACTCTGCAGGCACCAGAGGCAATATCAAAACTCCCACCTGTTTCAAGGGCACAGGATTGGGTCCAAGGCAAGAAGGAAAGGTGAGCACTGCACTTTGAAGGAGCCCTTTAGCACCTCAAAAGTTTGGCTGTTAGCATAAGTCTCTGTCTTAAAAAAAAGAATGACTGATAAGCAGACTGAGAAGGCTGCAAAATCCAGCCTGCAGAAACCAGGTAGGAATGCTGCCCTGTGACTTGGCCGACAGTTAGTGACAGGTAGCTAAATCCCTGCAAGGAAAAGGAAAAAAGAGAAAACCCCCACAATTCAAGCAGCTGTTGAGGCAGCAATACAGACAAAATTCCAAAAGGGTATCCCACAAAGGGTGCTCCATCAGGATCAATGTCCAGACCTTCAACAGTGCGCTTATCTCAACAAGAAGTGCTATCCAAGAAACACAAAGAAATAATTTCAGAGATTCCTAATGGGCTGGATTGCTTTCAGGTCAGAAAACCAGAACCCTTTTGTAAACATGGAAAATAACAGAGTATTCTGAAGAGATATCACTCATACCTCCACACTGCATATGCCCACATTACATGGACAGATTTCATATAAATATATATATTGAACACATACAAATATATAAAATCTGTTCCTGCTTATATCATTCTCTAAACATAAGATTTATGCAGCTTTAAATATGTATATATGACAAGGAAAGAGAAATACATTCAGCCTATACAGTTTCAATTCAACAAAGCATGCAGAGCACACAAACTCTAAATAAGTGTTTCCAGATAGTGGCACATCTTTTCTTTTAAAGAGATACATTAATCATCTTAGCTAGCCTCAAACTGATGTTTATAGATAAAAGCATTTAAAATTAACTACTGATGAAGTTTATTTTCAATAGCACTGGGCAAAGCTACAAACCATAAGTATGAATGAGAGTCAAATATTTAAAGGAGGTTTCAAGTTTGCTTCTTTCCCTGAATTTCAGTGCAGTTGTGAAAGTGACAGTGAAATCATGTTGCTATTCAAAAAGTCAACTGACAACATATTTAAAGTTTAGAATAAACTTTCTTACATTTCTTTCTATTCCTTCCCTATTCGCTCTGGTACCTCACAGAGAAATGTAACTCTTTAGACAGGACTGCTAACCAAACCAAAATGATTTAGCACACAAATCCAGGGGCTGGAATTGTTACAGAGGAGGCCTGTAACATCCGCTAGAATTGCCTGTGTACAAGCTACTGAATAAAGACAAAAATAGACTCCCTGGTGCAGGCAATCAGCAAGTCAACTATTTTTGACTTGAGTCTTCAAATGCATTTTTAAGTTGCTTACATTTAGGAGCAATCCCTTAAGCTTCTACAGGCAGTTTGACTTGATGAATAGGCATGAAAAATACTTTTCACATATTCTGCATATCACATGCATATTACATAAAAATAAAATTTTATTTCTCATTAGACTAAATGGATTTTAGGCACCCTGGTGAGTATGTATAAACAGATTTTCATTAGTACCAACATATTTTTGCAAAACAAAACAAATACATAAATACAATTAAGCTGTTACTACTTTCATGATATTGCTCTGTGGCAATCTCAAGGAATTTAAAAGCAGTTAAAGTGCTTGCCTGTGGTCAATACATACAACACACACACACACCCTGTTTTGCCAACTGGTTCGTATCTTCAACTGTGTAAGGAAACAGCTATGTCTAAAACTAGAACTCATGACAGCAAAGCTGTCCCATTCAAATACTCTAGATACTTAACTTCTGCTTATTATAACTGCCGCTCGAAGACAGTAAAACACATTGCAAGAGGGCACAGGGTACTTGTAATAGGAACATCTGAGCTGCACAGTAAGCATGACTGAACAAGCATACAGCTATTCCTTATATCAGAGCCCACTTCTGCCAGCTGTGGGCCAGTGCTCTCCTGGCCCTTCTGCAGCTGCAGTGTGGAAAGCATTTTACAGCCCTGCAGAATTTATGGGGGATGCAAGGGTCCAGCATGAGCAACAAGTAGCCGTAGGTTGAGTGCCCCACTTTGTCTTCTACACAGAGGTGAGGAAAAGCAGCTGAATGCCAAAAGATAATCTATGCTGAGGCTTTGTTTCCCAATCAATGTGCTTGTATGGGTTTCTACATAGATGTAGTATATTTCTTCTCATTAGTCACATGAGCAGTCCAGCATGGAAGCTCCTAGGATTATTTGCATGATTAATCATGCCGGCAGAACACCTACAGATCAAAGCCTTCATGAATGACAGCTCTGCCTTCAAAACAATAGAGAAAATTTATGTCCACAGTGAGGCCTGTTTAAAGCCAGCAGAAGCACTTACATGAGCAGAGAAAACAGGGAAGGAAAAGATACAACAGTGAGGCAGCTCATGACTTTCTTGATTTTTTCTTTTTTCTCTACCACGGTCTCAAGAGAAGCAACCACCACCTTCATGGGCACAGGAGCACCATTTTCTTCAAAATAAACTCAAGCAAAATGACCTATTCCAATCTCAGAAACAAGTTTATAAATTGGTCTAGTATTATTAATCAGAAAAGCAGAGGACAAAGTCAACAAGCATGAGATATGACTTATAAGCTGGGACACACCGGCGAGTGAAATACAAATCTCACTGAACCACAGAGGAGTCCGGGTAAGAGTCTAGATTTTACTAGCTGTGACTCCCCTGAACCCAAGATTTTCACAGAGTCCCATTTAGACAGGCCTGAATGCCTGTGCCAGCTTTAATTCTGTAGACAGACGCTTCACCTTTAGAAATACACTTTGCCAGTTTCTGTGCAGCTGAGGAATCGTCCTTGCCCATGGCCAACCTGTCTGATTATACAATAGCCTCATGATCATACAATTTAACTCCTCTCAGCCATTGTCTGGTAACACCTGTGGTAAACAGTATTGATTACCTTTTAAACAGGCAGATTCCTTTCAACTTCAGAAAAAAACATTCTTCCAAGTGCCATATATTTACTGGTAAATGCTTGTGGAGTTCAGTTCCCACTAAGACCTGTGGACCACCTGAACACAAAAGCATAGCTTCCTCACACCTATTCATACACACAGAGCAGCTCAGAGAATGGATTTTTTTTTTTTTTTGAAGATTCAAAGATGGACAAAATACCAAAAATGAAACAGTGTAGTTCATTATTTATGCAAATGAAGAATATTTGTTATAAGATGTGCTGCAGAATAATGAAGAAGGAGTGTGCTTAGATGCCATAGGAAAGAGAAGCTGAACACTGGCTGCAAGAAGGAAAGGCTTGAATAGAAGTATATAGTTACTACCCCTTTTACATTCAGAGAAGTTTCCACTGTAAGAAATGGATTTAGTCCTAGGAGTAAGGATGTATTGTTCCCCAACAATCAGCATTATTCACAATGTGACTCGAGACTAAGAAAAATGTAAGAATAATACAGCTAAGCTTCAGCTGACCTCAAATTCATTTAGGCTAATGCACAGCAAAAACAGAGTCTGTTTTCATTTGCAAAACTGCAGGGTGCCACAGAGCTACTTTATCTTGTCTGTTGCAAGCAGATGTTAGGCAGATATTGCCTAGAAATGCAAACTGAAAACCACAGCCAGTTCTGGACGGCTACCCCGAGTTGCATTTGTTTCATCCTATGTTCTAGCCAATTGCTCATGGTCTCATCTGCTGGCCGCTTTCTGTGATGACCGGATCACAAACCCCGCAGGCGGACCGAGCAAAGCTCGGTCAGGTATTTTCATCCCGAGCCCGGCGACCATCCTGCTGCCGCCGAGACAGCATCGGTACAACACTGCAAGGCAGGGGCCGGGGGGGGAAAACCCTCCTTCCCTGCCCGCCCCTCCACGCCGCCCGACGTGCCTTCAGACCGCCGCGGAGCAGCCGCGCCCGCCGCCGGCGCCCCGCTCAGCACCGCGGACAGCGCCCCGCGGAGACCGGGCAGGCGGCGGCTTCCGCGGGGCGCCCAGCGCGGCCGCCCGGGGCCGGGACCCCCACCGCCCTGGCACCGGGGGAGGCGGCCTGCCGGCGGGCTGCCCCGCCGGGGCGCGCACACACGCACGCACACACACACACACACCGCGGCGCTGCCGTCACTCACCACATCCCCCGCAGGGCGCCCCGCCGCCGCCGCCCACCGCCCCCGGCGCCGCGGACGCCCCCCGCAGCGCGGCGGCGGTGGCGCCGGGCGGCCGCGGCTCCATGCGGAGGGCAGCGGCGGCGGCTCGCCTCCCCCCGGCCGCCCCGCGGAAGCCGCCGCCGCCGCCAGCCAGAGCCAGAGCGGGAGGGCGGGGAGCCGCGGCCGCATGGTGCTGCCCGCCGCCCCGCCCGCCGCCCGCCCCCTGCGCCGCACCGCCCCCCCGCGCCCGCCCGCCCGGACCGCCCGGCGATGGACCCGCGGTGACGGGGGCTCTCCGCGGGCAGGCTGGAGCAGCCCTCCCGGCCCACCGAGGCGGTAAACAGGGATCTCGTCCCTTCGCCAGCAATTCCGTTTCGTTCCCCCGAGTTCTCCCTCGTCTGTTGTCTGCCTCGCACGTAAGTGGTCCTTTCGTAAATCAAAGTGGATAGTGTCGCTTATGGGTGGTCTGCAACAACCGGAGGTAGTTCACATGCTTCCTAGCAAGTTCCTCACTGAGAAAAGCCCCATTGAGTCTGCGCTGTGCTTGACTGGGACACAGATTTGAGCAAGGGTCTCATACCTCCAATTATTTCTACATGAAGCACACACAGGGCAAGAACTCCAGTCCCTGAATACCTTTTAGTGTAAGGGAACACACTAGGCAAACAACAGTAAAAGCACAGGCAGCAAGATTCAGTATTGGAAGAGCTCACTGAAGAACCCAGATTTCTCTTTTAAATAAAACCCCCTATCTACTGGGTCATAGATTCCTCCCTACCTCGCAGATGGGCCAACCTGACACTTTAGCTGGTTTCTCTGGGCCATGTCCAGTCAAACTGGGAAGATGCCCAAGAGTGGAGAGCCTGCCACCTTGCTGGGCCCCCCTGGTGGCACTGAGCACCCTCTCAAGGAAGAAAGGTATCTTCCAATCTCATGTGTGTGCCTATATTGCAATGAGTGTCTTCTGCCTTTGGTGCACCTCTGAGAAGAGTCTGTCTCTGTTATCTCAGTACCCTGCCATGAAGGAGCTGATGACAGCCAGACGACCTCTCTTTCACCGTCCTGTTCCCAAGGTGAAGAAAAGCACTTCTTGCTGCCTTTCCTGTCATGTGCCATGGTCCAGCCCCCTCTGCATCTCAGTGGCCTCCACTAGACTTGCTCCATGGGGTCAGTGTCTGTCTTAAGATGACCTGGGGAGCCCAAACTGAACCTATTACATAGTCTTGGCCTCAGTATCAGTATTTCAGAGGGACACCACTAGTAATCAGCCATGAGCCAGACTTTGCATTGCTGATTAAAACACTTTGAACCTGAAACTCCAGCCAGTTTTCAACATATCTTCTAGTCCACTTACCCCATGCATATCTTTCCCATATCCTTACCCACTTGACAGTTTTTACTGTATCTAAAGGCAAATCTAAAATCTACAATGCATGTGGACAGCTTCGACCAGTAGCACACTATAATCAGGTATATGGGTATCTGAACTCAGAGTGCAAGAAGTAACTGCTTCTTCCCCAGTACGTGCACTTCAGCATCAGGGTCCTGAATGAGCCATTAGCAACGAATAAGAAGGGAAAAAGAAAGAGTAATTTTCAGAATTTTTTGCTGAGAATACTGATTACTTCAATGCATCCCTAATTTGAGCAGTGCCTGACAAAGAGGTCTGATTTGTACTGAAATCTGTGATTGGAGCTCAGATATTTCTAGACAGCACAGCTTGCCGATAATTTTTAGCTTTCTGAAAAGTGACGCCTTGAAAACTTCCTTTTGTGTCATCTAGTCTCTCCCCTAGCAGACAGACCACCCTAACTGATCACAGGTCAATGACCTAAATCCACCCTTGCTATGTGATCTGAATCCTTGATTTTAATACCCAGTCTGCTTGAGGTTCCCATGTCTCACCCTCTCATTTTAATAATAGAACTAGTGTTTATTTTTTAAAATATTGGACAATCTAGCAGGAAGTGACTACTTTGTATAAGAAAATGTTCCTTTTTTTTTCTTTTCTTTTCACATGTATCTGCATTTTAAAAATAAAATTAAAACCAATTTCTCTCCTTAATGCCAGTAGAAGTTCACTAATTCAATCCAGAGCATCACTAAGCTTGTATTACAGTCATCATCTAAGTAACTATTATTCTGGGAAAAAGTCTTAGTTTAGGAAAGCATTTCAGTAGATGTTTATGGTTAAACATGTGCTTAAACCTACAGCTATTCAACAAAGCACTGCAGCCTGTAATTGAGCATGTGCTTAGACATCCTGCTGACTCAGGGCTTTAGTCTGGAGCAAAAAATGCAAACCTACATTTGATCTTGCAGGCATAGTTAACAAAAGCACCCAGAAAGAATGACAAAAAAATAGTTCAATTTGTAGCATGATTACACAGCTACTTACAGTGAATTTAATGCCCCCAGCACATCTGTGTAGTAAGAAGTATGGATCACATAAGTGGATATTCCTGTGGCTTTTATGAAATCCCCACATAGTTTCATGCAGCTGGCAAAATCAAAGCAAATGCTCAGTGCAACTTCCAAGGCTTCAGTACATGTACCTTTCAGTCTCTGGTTGACAAGGAAGCCACAGCTTTTGTGTCAGCTCTAGTGGAATAACTTGGCAAGCCATTTGTTTGATTAGTAATGGTGAGCAAATAAAAAGAAACAAAGCCTCTTGCATTTCAAGGGTTTTATGAACAGTTGTCAAGACTTCTGCATCATTAAGTAGATCTACTGTCATATGCTCAGAACAAGAAACTTCAAAGCTCCATGTAACTCTTGTAAGTGTGTGCTGACAACATGGACCAGACAAACTCCAGACAAACACATACATCAAACTACTGTCATACTTCTGTTTCTAAATATCAGGCCTGATGCAGAGAGCAAGGTCTGTGTTTTATGCCAGCCGTCACCAAAGGGGGCCCAGTCCCCCTCACAAGCTGTGTCAACACGGGCAAATTGCAGGACTTTCTTTCCTTCTGCCCTTTTGTAGGATCTCTGGACAATACACAGAGGACCAGCACAGAAAGAGCAGAAGCCAAGCAAGTGCTGACTGTCTCTCCCTGTGAACCTGCTTTTGGTGGCGGTAGCTCTGGATGGGCTGCAGCAGCAACAGCAGTGGGAATTTTCACCACACTTTATCCAGACTCAGAGAAGCTGCCTAGCCTTTGTGCACGGCTGTTTTGAGGGTAAGGAAAAAATATGCTGAATCTTAATGAAGCTCAGTTTTTTTAAGAACTGAACTACCACCCCATTCAGCATCCTTCAGGCTGAAACTTTTCCATTCCCCCACCAGCAGACCAAGAAAAGAGCCTAAGTCCATAAGATTTGAGTTATTTGCTTCTTTTGGGAACTATTATGTACTTGCTGCCATCTTCATCAGCTTATTTGGCTCTCTGTGATATTTTAATTTGATTGCATTCAGGAGCAGAAATACTTCACACTTAGGAAAAAAAAAGCTGAGGCCTAGTTTCAACAATGCGTGATTAATGGCAGTCAGTGTTGGAAGCCGAAATCTCTCTGGCGCAAAACTCTCGGGTTTTTTTCAGCTTCATGACAGTGAAGCAGCCACATCATTTACCGATTACAACAGAGGTTAAAAGCAGCACAAAAGCAGAGACTTCTTTAGGTTGTAGGAAAAAGTGGCCAGGGTGCCTCTACAGCACACATGTGCCATGCTTTGGCATATGTACCAAAAACATGCCATGTTTACTTCATGAAAACATAAAAGTAAACATAATAGTTTATGCATATAGGAAAAAGCTGGGGTGGGGGGCAAAAAAGACCAAGTGAAAAAAGGAGAAGCATCCAGTTTTCCCTAAAGAAAAATGAATATTTGCACAATGTCACACCAAGCCCTGGTGCCATAGACTGAGGAAGCAAAAAGCACATGAATTCTGCTTTTTGAACTCTTCTCCCACAGCAGAATCACAGTAGGAGACATGGCCACTACAGCAAGGAATATCTGGGGGACAGCTGAAGACCAGCCTTGCATGGAGGGACTTTGAATTGCTTTTGTTCATTTACTAGTACATTTCCTTATAGGAGATTCTGAATCAAGTGTTCTGTAGGAACATGGAAGTGGTAAGGAGTGGTCCCTTGTGAGCTCAGGCAGTCATGTCAAGATAATCTTTTTAAATAATCATTCTGAGCTCCATTGTAACAGAAGCTTCGGGGGGTTGCACCAAAATATTTCCTTTGGAAAGCTATCCTGCAACCTTATTTCTCTACCAGTAAAGGATTCCTCTAACTTCCAGCCTAAATATATACTTGGCACAAGAACAACAATTATAACCTGGCTGATACCATTCTTTATCTGAAATAACTCTGTTCTCCCCTTTTCCCGCTCCTCAGTGCTTATGAGCAATTCAGTATTGTCTCTAGGTCTTCATCCTCATGGGGTAAAAAAGACAAGATAATTCAACCTCCTCTTCCAACAAGGACCATTCCTCTTTTCTGATAGTTGCTCTACCAGATCTCCCCACCTTGATCCAGTATTGGTCTGATGGTTTTTGGGACATGCACCATTTCAACCCCAGTGGCTGGTAGCCAAGACCCCTCCCTGCCCCAGCCACTGACACTGAGACCCCACACTCTCTTCAGTAGTTGACATCACAGGCCTGGGGTGCCTACACCCCTGGGCTGACTCCAGTTGCTGGCACTAAATCCATCACACCGGTCTTCCCAGTAGCCGGCACTTAGTACTTGCAGAACATACGCACAGGGGATAGACACTGAGACTATGTAGCTTGTTACAGAAGGACTTAGTAAGAAGGTAGGACAGATTGCAGTGATCACGCACCTGGCTCGGGTGAGACCAGTGTACTGACCAGCCTTGGCTTACACGCAACCATCTCCTTTTACACCCCTTTCTGGCTGCCCCCCACCCCTCCCCGAATCCTGTCCCAGCCACATTCCCTCAGCAGCTGGCACAGTCCCACCAACCCCTCCAGCATCCTGCACCCTTGGGTTTGTATCCTTATTAGTTGCAAAGCCCCAGTTTGCCTACAGTTTCTTGATAGTGCATCAACTACTGTGATTAACCAGGTTTGTTTCTCATCTTGCCACGGCTACATTTGTCTGTCACATCTGTGTTTCTGCATGTCTTGTTCATGGCTTAACCCTTTTCCTTAGTATCCTATCTGACAAAGTGTTTGACCAGACAATCACTTCACAGGTTCTAACTTATGACCTCTCACATCCTTCCAAGACCTTGTGCCTCCTTCTTTCTTAGTCTCTAACATAGATAAGATAATTTAAAATCAGGGAGAAACTGAGGTATCATGGGAGGTGTTCCCCATCTCGGCAGCAAGATTAGAAGGGAGGCAAACATGGCAAAGGCCTCAGGAGTGCAGCTCCCTGTTGATCCAGCCTTCAAAGATTTACGTACGGCATTATTGAAATGTCCTGTTTCCATGAAAATTGTCAAAATAGTTCAACATTTATACACATGCACATACGTTTTGTCACAATTTTGCTGGTTTTTTTTTATCTTGATCCAGAAGAGAAATCTACATTGTTAAATGTGTACATTTACATACTTTGTAAATGTCACATTGTAAACGTGACTGTAGCTTGAGTTTTCTGAACAGCTCTGGTTACTTTATTACAAGGAGTAACTAGACCTTTTCATTTTTCATTACATCTTGGGGACTAGGAATGACATAAAAAAGGAAGAGACAGAGACAAAGAGTAAGAAGATATAGAATATCCCTACAGACTAAAAGTCTCAGCAAGTGTTTTTCTGAATCATCTTCTTAGCAGCAGCTCACAAAGTGTTTTTGTTGTAGTCTGTAATCTTGCTTTTGAGGGATTATTTTGAGTGGAGAATTAATTTGAAATGTTCACTGGAGGTTTTTCAAAATATGAATTTCCTGCAATACCTTCTAAGAAAAACATCCAGCAGGCTGAGCTTCATTAGAACTATTTCCAAAAGATCCATGTAACAAAGATATTTGCAGAAACTTATCGTTTCTTTAAACTGCATTGTGAAACACAGTAGAGCAGTTACAGGTATAAAATGAATGAGGTGTGCACAGCACAGAAGTGCAGTTGTAAACTTCTTCCACAGGCTGCATACACCTGTTCCAAAAACTCCAACAAGTATTTTGATTTGGGGTGGGGGTGGTTTTGTTTCTCGTTTTTAGTTTTGGTGGTTTTTTTCTTTTCCCTGGGATTACATGCATAAAATGATAATGTTAATTGGTGGCATGTGATGGTGGCAGAATGATGCTGCTTTTTGCGACAACAGTTAGTCTGACTTAATATAAGCTTCATGACGGCAGCGTAGATGTTTACAAATGTGACATTAGAAGATGTGACACAACCCAGTTGAAACGCATGTGGCCTTTTATCTCCCTCTGGTGGCTAGATACCAAACCATCAGACAGCTGCTGACTCCGAGCTGGCAGAGCCAGCCTGTCTGTTCAGCCAGCTTCACTTTGTATATTCATAAAAGCTAAGTGTTCAACCCCAATGGTAACTTTGTCTCAGGCATCTTGGAAAGTGTTGGCACTTGAGAGTTTTGACTGCTTGGAGCTGCATGTCTCAGGTGAGGTCCCTTCCAGAGCAACCAGCATTCCCACATCTGTGTATTACCATGTTCTCTCTAGAAGCCATCCATGGGACAAAAATCCCAGGAGCCTCTGGCTCAAAAATTGTCTGGTTGTGGGGCCTCAGCCCAAGGACTATTCCTTGCCTTCGCAAAAACACCTTATTTTCTTTGTCCAAGATGCAAGGGCTGTTAGTCTAACAGGTTACAGAAGAAAATGCAACACAGAAAACCATTTCTCCTTAGCATATTAATTGTGTTTCCCATAGCAGACAGAGAAAAGTGCTTTTCAAGTATAATATTTTATGCTATTGACAGGAACAACCTAATAGCATTTTTATTTTTGCAACAGAGATACAGCTATACACTCTGTCTCAATAGCTGCTGCAAAACAAATGCTCAGTGGTGAGGAACTAAACTTATCTCCACCTTTCCTGTACACTGACATTGCGTTGTAGAAATGCACTTTCCAAAGTATCTGTTCTGGTTTTGAAGTCCAACGGTACTTTGGGTCTGCTCATCACTTTGCAAAAGGGTTGATGTGGAACAGGCAACCATGGAAACTCCTTTTCATTTAATGTCTGAGTCTGAATGTGATACCAGGGGTAAAGCACAATCTTCCAAAGGTGGGCTTCAGGATGCAGCATAAATGCACTAAATGGCACTAAAATAATAAAATGTGTTTCTCATTAATTTTTCTAGAGACAGAAATGCATGCACCTCACCAAAGAACACAGGAGACTGCAAAAGACCCTGCTTCTCAAACTGTGACAATGGTAAATGTTTTCTTCTCCTTGTGCAACTCACATCAGCTAGAGCTGATCCCCTTGTTTATTTCCCTATGCAAAGAGGAAAGGAGCAGTTTCACACCTTTAATCCATACTCAGGAGCTGCTCATATATTATATGTTGTTAGTGCTAAATTTAACTTGGACAAGGTGGATGACTCCTCAAACAAACAAAAAAACCCCAACAACAACAAAAAAAATCACAAAACAACCCCAAACAAACCAAAAAACCCCAACAACCTTTGCAGGCTGCCAAGCTTACTACTTTGATTTCTCATTAGGCAGCTTCAGCAGGAGAAGAGGCAGAAAGAAGGGGAGTCTTCTAAGAAAAAGGCTTTTTCTATGAGTTTCAGCAACAGCAGACAAATTGCTTGTGACTAGACCTGGGTTATTGGGAAACTAAAGGAGTAACTAGAAAGGGCAACCTGTCATGCTTGTTCCTATGTTAGCAATAAAACAATTACAGGAACCAAAAAAAATTGATCTTTTCACCTGAATATGGTACTTAAGTGTTTACATTTGGAGAATATCTCTCTTATTTACTTGTGTTCAGACCAGATTATACAAGGTATTTTTTAAAATCTTGTTAGTGGTGTGGGTTTTCTTTCCTAAAACTTCCTTGGCAATTAAACTCCATGTGGTTTTCTATACATCAGGATTTGGATTCACTGCCTGCCAATATGCATGTTAGACTACAAAGTGGTTTCCCTGTGATTGCCTTCAAGCAGAGAAAGGCACCCATACAGTTAGCCTTTATGTTGCTGTAATACCACTCTCTTTTTTCATGCATAGAGTCAAAATTTAAGCAAAAGTGCAAGCACCTGAGAAACAAATAAGAACTGATGTTCGGTTACTTTAAAATCCCTCAATGCAGGCAAGATGTAGAAACATTCTTTTGTAAATAAGAATCAGGCACATACTTTGAATGTGAAACAATATTTGTTTTTACTGGGGCTGAGACCGCTTCATACAACAGGAGTAAAATACACAGCTGGGCAAGGTTCTCACATGCATCAGCAAAGACTTGCATCAGACCCCTAAGGACTTCAGTGGGACTGAGCTAGAGTCATGCGCTCACATGGTTCCATGCAGAGCTCTGAATCTTGTACAATTCTTGAGAAAACTGTATTATATTATTGAAAAACTTGTCTTATACACTAGTCAAAGATTGTGTCATCTGTGACTGTCATGCATGTCAGGTCCTGTTTCTGTATCAACTGCCTGTGTTCACAGAATATGTGACTCTGACATTCTGTTTTTCTGCCTCCTCAGAAGCTCAACTGAAAAATTAGTCTCAGCTAATTCCACTGCTTGACTTACACAAGAAGAATCATAGGGGAAAGAGCACAATGCTTTTTTTCCTAGACTGAGTGACCTCTTTTTCAATACAGGCCTAGAGATAGGAACTTCCAAGTCCTGGTTCCAATCCTTGTGCTTGTCTTCTGTTGGAAGATGGACCTAATAATAATAGTAAGAGAACCATAGCTTCTTTATCACCCTGCTACACAAATCAGCTATTCAATATCTGAAAAGCACTTTTAGCCATAAAAAAGTACAAAGGATTCTGATTTGTATGTGTTCCTCTTATTCTCTAAGTAAGAAGACTAAGTGTCCTTCTCAAACAGGACAAGAATGCATGTTTAAGGACAAAAAAACAGTAATGTAGCCTGATCAGCCTACCAGTATGCAAAAGTGGTACATGATCATGGTTAGGAAGAATTTCTTCACTGTGAGGGTGGTGAGGCACTGGAACAGGTTGCCCAGAGAGGTTGTGGAGGCCCCATCCCTGGAAGTGTTCAAGGCCAGGTTGGATGGGGCTTTGGGCAACGTGGTCTAGTGGAGGGTGTTCCTGCCCATGGCAGGGGGGATTGGAACTAGACGATCTTTAAGGTCCCTTCCAACCCAAACTATTCTATGATTCTATGATCAAAACTTGACTGCCTTTGCACTAAATCATAAAATCATACATAAATTTATATACTTTTTTTCTTTTTTAATAGATTAACTAACTAAAGGACTAGGCATTAGCGAAACTTAAGTGTCTGCTTAACGGAGGTCCACATGAACAGGAAATCAGTTGAAATGTGCTTCTCTAGCAGGTCCCAGTCTAGCATGGTATCTTATGATGTACTTAAGGACAAATACAGTCCTACTGAAGTCAAAAAGGTACAGAATTAAATGCATTAGCTGCTTTGCTGAGCCTGGAAGGGACAGAGTGGGCAGCTGCTGTGGAGAACCTCCCTGCAGGCAGAACTCTCCCTCGGTCTTTGAGACATCTTGGGTGGGCTAACCCAGTCTAGCCCAGAACTGTGTGGAGCACAGCCTTCCTTGTATCCTCTCCTGTGTTCCCATGGTTGTCACAAGTATTTCAGTGGGGGACAGTGGGGAACAGCATTGAACTGTGGGTTGTCACAAGTATTTCAGTGGGGGACAGTGGGGAACAGCATTGAACTGTGGGTTCAAAGCCAGACATTCCTGCAACAAGACAGCTCATGCTACTGATGGAGTGAGAAAAGATGCAAAGACAGGACATGGAATGAGCAGGTGAATACTGCTGGGATTATTTTTTTTTTTTCCCAAATGAGAAAGATGTGTAAACAAGTGACAAATTTTAGAGAAAGGTAAGATGAGTAGGTAGGTAAGCATGTATTTCCATGCTCTTAAAGAACTGTTCTTTCACAGTAGCTAGCAAAGGAGAATTGTGCAATGCTATAAAACTCCCTTGGCAGCATGCATTTGTTTTTTTCTGAACATGGGTCAGTTTGTACCACACACCGGACTTAGAGCTCTACCACACTGCAGATCTACCCCACAGCTATTCTGCACTGACCAGCAACCTCCGTCAGCTTAAGAGTAGCCATGTTGCATGCTCTGAACCAGCAGCAAGGGGTAGTTTGCTTCCTCCATGTGCTGCATCCAGTTGGGGCGGTGTTCACTTTCTTCATAGCAGCCCAAATGGTGCTCTGGTTTAGATTTGTGATGAAAATAGAGTTAATAACAAAATGAGCAATGTTTTAGCTATTGCTGGATAGTGCTTGCTCATCATCTGTTTATCTCTCTGCCCTCCCCCGGGGAGTAATCTAGGCATGAGCAAGAAGTTGGGAGGGAAGAGCTGGGACAGCTGGCCAAGATTGACTATACCACATAACATCATGTTCAGCAATAAAACTGGTGGAGGGGAGTTTTGTCCTAAGCAGCTGTTACTTGGAGATGGGCGGGCATCAGTCTGTGGTGGGAAGTAGTGAACAATTGCCTTTGCATCACTTGCTTTTTTCCTTTTTTTTCCTTTACTTATTAAACTGTCTTTACCTTGACCCGTAATTACTTTTTCTTTTTTTTTAACATTTTGCCTCCCAAACCACTCCCCCATCCCACTGGGAGGTTGGAGTCAGTGAGTGACTGGGAGCAAGCTTAGCTGGTGGCTGGGATTAACCCACCACACCACAAAAGCAGGTCAAGTATAAGTATTGGTTCAGTGAATCTCAGCAGGCTTTTTGTTGGTCCAGGTGAGTGCTTGGAGAGAAATTGTATTATATTCAGAATCTTTTTTTTTTCTTTTTTTCTTGCATGAAAGAGTATATTGCAGCCATGCCTACTCTTCCAGCTGATGAGACTCATCTTCAGTCAGGTCATAAAGAGCTTCTTCATCTCCCCCTGTTGTAACAAGACGTCCATCAGGTGCCTTTCTTGTTAGAATTTTCTTGGTTTTTTTCAAAGAAACTTTCAAAAAGCTGTCCCACTTGTCATCACAGCAGGTAAATTGTAGCTGTTCAACAGGACCAGCCTACAAGCATCACCCAGGCTCAGAAGCACTTCTTGGCAAGTAAATCCAGCCACAAGACAGCTTTGAAGATAAAAAGCAAGCATGCTCAGTGGAACAACCCACTTGCTTTCTTCAGTTCCAGCACTCTAATGACATGTACAGAGGTTTTAAAGGGAAAATCAGGCTTTCACAACTTCCTTACTAGGTCAAGTTGGCATTCAGAACTAAATTAACTACAGATGCCACAAAACTAATCTGCAGAAGTCATATCCTGCTTGATTTGGAAAACTTAATTGATAAGGTACTAAGTACGATTACATTTACTTCAGCTGAAAATCCCTTCTTTTCCCATGGAAACAGTAGCAAGAAAGCTATACATAATGAAATGCAGCATTTAGATAAAAATCTCTAATGTTAATCATAGAACATCATGCTGTGTTCAAGTATACTTCAGCTTATCTCCTGTGCAGTGTTTTGGGGTTTTTTTTGCCTTTAATACCATGAACAAGTAAAGTACTTCCCTAACAAGAAGCAATTTACCAGAAAAGCAATTGCTTTGAAAGCATTCTTTCTGACCAACATTTGTTGTGTCTGCCTTCTCCCATCCCATTTTGGCTGCTTTGATTTTCTCACCTGACACAAAAGATTGGTATTCAGCCAGCAGATTTATTGGTGGAAGTGAACTGATGTGATTGCCTTTCTGTGTAGTTGAGAGCCAGGACCAAGAGTACTTACTCCAGTCCTGTGCATCGCAGAGAGTGAAGAGTGCCACCAGTTTCTGCAAATCTATCCATGTCCCTGAGGTGACAAGTTATGGGGGAGATGTCTGAATGCAAAAATTTTCATGTGCCTCCACCAAGCACTCCAGAGGTCCATCCACTTGCTGGTGATTTGGGAAACAAGCAGGCTCTGGTAGATTACTGGTTCTATTTCTACAAGACACTGCTTATTGCTAACTAGCATGCAAATATGCTGCTCTGGGGGAAGAGAAGCAAGACATTATCAAGCCAATGCTTGTGTCCCATCATGCTTTCACTGGGGAGTTGTGGCAAAGGTGTTTCTGTAGGAGATACAGATGGAACTTGCCATCACAGCGGTACACAGGGGCAGGAGGAGGTACAACGTATACACCCCCACCACTGAGACATGTTAAAGTCCTGCAAACACAGCAGAAGGGATGCTTTAATACTACAGTACACAGGAGAGCTTTAGGAATCTAAACATGATCTCAATGCATGCAAAGTAAGAAGAAGAGACATGTAGATGTGACACTTACGGACATGGTTTAGTGGTGGACTTGGCAGTGTTAGGTTTACAGTTGGACTCGATAATCTTAAAGGTCTTTTCCAACCTAAATGATTCTATGATTCTAAGAGAAAACATTCAGTAGCGAATGAGAGCAAGTCCTCGACCAAGCTGCTCACCTAGGCTTCCCCAAAATGGAAGAGAAACTCCTAAAGAAAGCAGAAGGGCTCTTGCCTCCTTCCACTAGGACACTTTGCTTACTCCTGGGTAAGGCTAAAGCCAAAACAGCTATCACTCCAGCTGCCCAAGCAACAGATGGCCCATGATAGCTTAAGAATATCTGGAAGGTGAAGGCTATGTGGCATTTCTCCTCTTTACCACCACTCTCATGGAGTCACAGAGGTATAGTAGGAGAATGGCTGTAGAAAACAAAGGAGTCACAACGCACATTGCAGTTCCTAGCACTGCTCTTGCTGCCCAAATAGACAAAAGAGAGTCCACAAGATGTTGTTCTTCAAATCAGGCCTTGAGATGCTTTTGAAAGTGGTATCATTTGAAAATTAATTTTTCACAAAGCACCTGACAAAACATAGGACTGTTTCCTTCCATCCCCAGAAACTGAAATAACTATGTCAAGCCTGCATTTTTCTCCTTATCAAGTGCAGGTCTTATGTATTATACATATAATAGTTTATAAATTGATATTTCATTCACTTGGTTGAAATACATGCAAACAATGAAACATTGATGTCCTTGTGTAACTGAGGCATAGTCTTTCTCCTGTGATGAAATTTGTGACCTGGTCTTGAAAGACACTAGTCAGAGGCTTTTAGTTTCAGGGAAGTTACCTGGATGCAAAAGCAGAGTATTAGTTCTCCAGTCCATTTCAAGAAACACCAAGTTGAGCCCTTTCTAGAAAGGTCAATTTGTCTTTTAGGACAACCACAGAAGAGCCAGACAAACAAGACTTGGTCACAAATGCTTGACTTTCAGGAGACTGGCAGGGCCAAGACTGTTTGTCTCAACAGGGAAGATTCTTGCCTCATCCAACTTTTTAAGTCTACCTTAAAATCTCTAGTGATATTTAGTTGGGATACTCATATCAGGCAGGTCCTTCAAAAAAGGGCCAGACCCTTTTAACAGAGTGTCGTGGTTTAGGCCCAGCCGGTAGCTGGGTGCCACGCGGCCGCTCACTCACCCCTCCCCCAGCGGGACGGGAGAGGAGAAGTCTTAACAAAAGCCTTGGGTCGAGATAAGGACAGGGGGAGATCACTCACTAATTACCGTCAGGAGCAAAACAGACTGAATGTAGAGAGGAGATTCATCTAATTTATTACTAGGCAAAACAGAGTAGAGCAATGAGAAAATACAATCAAGTCTTAAAACACCTCCCCCCACCCCTCCCATCTTCTCGGGCTCAACTTCGCTCCCGGCTTCAACCTCCTCCCCCCAACAGCGGCACAAGGGGGCAGGGAATGGGGGTTGCGGTCAGTTCAGCACACATTGTCTCTGCCGCTTCTTTGTCCTCAGGGGGAGGACTCCTCTCAACATTCCCCTGCTCCAACATGGAGTCTCTCCCACGGGCTACAGTCCTTCACGAACTGCTCCAGCGTAGTCTCTCCCACAGGGTGCAGACCTTCAGGAGCAGACTGCTCCAGCGTGGGGTCTCTCCCACAGGGTGCAGACCTTCAGGAGCAAACGGCTCCAGCGTGGGGTCCCTCCCACAGGGTCACAAGTCCTGCCAGCAAACCTGCCCTGGCGTGGGCTCCCCTCTTCGCGGGTCTACCGGTCCGGCCCGGACTTGCTCCAGCGTGGGCTTCCCACAGGCCACAGCCTCCTTCAGGTGCCTCCACCTGCTCCGGCGTGGGGTCCTCCACGGGCTGCAGGTGGAATCTCTACACCCCCTCATCCCTCCTCCATGGGCTGCAGGGGACAGCCTGCTTCACCATGGTCTTCACCACGGGCTGCAGGGGGATCTTTGCTCTGGTGTCTGGAGCACCTCCTCCCCCTCCTTCCTCACTGACCTTAGTGTCTGCAGCACTTCTTACATCTTCTCACTCCTCTCTCCGGTTGCAAAAGTTTTTCTTAACTCTTTTGTTTTCCTTCTTAAATATGTTATCACAGAGGCGCTGATTGGCTTGGCCCTGGCCAGGGGCGGATCCATCTTAGAGCCGGCTGGCATTGGCTCTATCAGACACAGGGGAAGCTTCTAGCAACTTCTCACAGAAGCCACCCCTGTAGCCCCCCCCGCTACCAAAACCTTGCCACGCAAACCCAACACACAGAGATAGTAGTATAACTATAAGAAGGATATTATACTACTGCCCATGGTCACAGAGAAAAATTATTGTCTAGGCTTAGCCCTTGGACAACAGAAGACAGAATCATAGAATCATTTAGGTTAGAAAAGACCTTTAAGATCGAGTACAACCATTAACCTAACACTGCCAAGTCCACCACTAAACCATGACCCTAAGTGCCATGTCTACACGTCTTTTAAATTCCTCAAGGAATGGTAATGCAATCACTTCCCTGGGCAGCCTGTTGCAATGCTTGACAAATCTTTCAGTGAAGAAATTTTTCCTAATAACCAATCTAAACCTCCCCTGGAACAATGTGACGCCATTTCCTCTCATCCCATGTCTTGTTGCTTGGGAGAAGAGACCAACACTCACCTGGCTATAACCTCCTTTCAGGCAGCTGTAGAGAGCGAGAAGGTCTCCCCTAAGCCTCCTTTCTCCAGACTAAACAACCCCAGTTTCCTCAGCTGCTCCTCATAACTCTTGTCCTCTAGACCCTTCACCAGCTATGTTGCCCTTCTCTGGACATGCTCCAGCAGCTCAATGTCTTTCTTGTAGTGAGGGGCCCAAAACTGAACACAGGACTCGACGTGCGGCCTCACCACTGCTGAGTACAGGGGCATGATCACTTCCCTAGTCCTGCTGGTCACACTATTTCTGATACAAGCCAGGATGCTGTTGGCCTTCTTGGCCACCTGGGCACACTGCTGGCTCATATTCAGCCACCTGTTGATCAACACCCCCATGTCTTTTTCTGCTGGGCAGTTTTCCAGCCTCTCTTCCCCAAGCCTGTACTGTTACATGGGGTTGTGACCCAAGTGCAGGACCTGGCACTTAGCCTTGATCTATATATATAGTAGATACAATGAACAGAAACACAGCTAGCTTTACAGAGTGAGCTTCGTGAGGAGCTCATAGGGCCACAAAAACAATCAGAGGGGTGGAGCACCCGTCATATCATGAAAGTCTGAGAGAGTTGGGGCTGTTCAGCCTGCAGTCCCTTCCAACCCAAACTATTCTACGATTCTATTGGACATGAAGAAAGTGCAAACTCGGTGCATTTTTCACTGATACTAATGCAGCAACTGGGAATGGTTAGGGACCACAGCTTCAAAATTTCTTCTATTATTTGCTTTTAAGCAAATTGCAGAGCTGCGTCTCTGAAGTGTTGAAACATTTTCTCACAAATGTTGAGAATTAGAACACAACGGTGGGGAAAGAAAATCTGTGAAATCCTCTCTTCTCCTGCCGGACCTACAGAGAAGGCCCAGGTCAAGGAAGGAGGTATTGGCTCTCCAGTGAGTTAGCCAGCATCAGAGTCCCTCTAGCAGAAGGGAGCAATTAACAGTTATGCCTGAGCAGTCCTCTTGGAAACAGAGCAGGAAAATGGCAGTATGCACCACAAAGCACTGAACTGCTCAGACATGGGACACAGGAGGACATCTGGGGAGGGACAGAGAACAGCAATTCTTCACCCCTTAGTACTTCACCAAGTGGTTATCATGCAAGTGTACATTTGGTGTGGCATGTGACATGCTAAATATATTGTAAAATGCTTGACTGTGAGCCAGCTACCTAAAGCTATGCTGACATCTGGTGCTGAACAGAAAATGAGTATGAGTTTTTCAGTGCAATTAAGTTCTCAAGTTTGAAGCAGTATCTTATGGGACAAAAGCTGCATTTCTTCAGTCCATCTCCCAAAGCAGAAGTCTTCCACATAGCCTGCCTTGTATGCACACATGTATAGAGAGTTTCAGTTCAGACAGATCCTCTTTAGGAATATTTGAAGTGAACAATGATCTGGCAACTGAATGTCACATATTAATCAGTGGGAACATCTGATTTTTGTCAAGATTTGGGTTCCTCATAGAGCAAGGAGTTTATTTTTGTAATTGAAGATAACAAATTAGGATATATTTTGCGGCCTGAAATATACTTCTTGAGACAACTGACTAAAATGCAAAAAATATTTATGACTTCCTTCATCAAAATCTGGTGTGCTTTAACCTTCAATGCACTTTTAAAAAGTCCAAATTTGAGTAGGAAAACTTCTGCGGATCTTGATGTCTAAGATATCTTTCCAAGTTTGGGATCATTTTTTTTTTTTCATTAGATTTGTCTTCTTTACTGTGAAACCTGCCTTTGGCAGTATTAAAACATTTGTCCCAACATTATCTATGCCCAGCAAGCCTTTACTTTTAATGTGGTGTCCTGTAAATAAAATGTGAAACAAAACACTCAATTCAATAATGCAAGGACTTAGTGGAGGAAACGCCACAGTGACACATGAAAAGAATTGTTCATTAAAGAGACTTTTGTTAGGCTTGGGCCTATTCTTCAAGCATTTCAAAGCAGTAAAGGAGATTTTTCCTTTCCCACTTTGTCCTTTGCAAATAATTTGTTATCAGTTTTATCAAGTGACATAATATTGTTGGTTTTATCTGGGATAGAGTTACTTTTCCTCATAGTAGCCAATATGGGGCTATGTTTTGTATTTGTGCTGAAAGGTGTTGATAATACAGGGATGTTTTACTTACTGCTGAGCAGTGCTTACACGGCATCAAGCCCCTTTCTGCTTCTCACACCTCTCCGCCAGTGAGTAGCTGGGGGTGCACAAGAAGTTGGGAGGGGACACAGCCTGGACAGCTGACTCTAGCTGACCAAAGGGATATTCCATAACATGTGACATCATACTCAGCATATAAAGCTGTGGAAAGAAGAAGGAAGGCGGGGGGGGGGGGGGGCGGACACGGACATGACACATGTTCGGCGTGATGGCGTTTGTCTTCCCAAGTAACCGTTACGCATGACAGAGCCCTGCTTTCCTGGAGATGGCTGAACACCTGCCTGCCCATGGGAAGTGGTGAATGAATTCCTTGTTTTGCTTTGCTTTTGTGCGCAGCTTTTGCTTTACCTATTAAACTGTCTTTATCTCAACCCATGAGTTTTCTCACTTTTACTCTTCTGATTCTCTCCCCCATCCTGCCAGGGGGGAGTGAGCAAGCGGGCGTGTGGTGCTGAGCTGCTGGCTGGGGTTAAACAACAATGGTCCCTTTTGGCATCCAATGTTGAGCTCAAAGAGTTCAAGAATATAACATATTTGGTTGGAATGTGCAAGATCAAATTTATAGCTGTCATTGCTGCTTAGCTACTAATTGGCAGGCTCCTGTGCTTTGCCATGGAGCTTGCTTCCCTCACTGTATATTACAAGTCGTGCTCATTAGTGGCGGCTTTTTGCTTTTGCTGCTCGCTGTATTGCTGTACTGCTTATCACCTTCTCTGCTGTGCCTGGGAACATTTTGATAACAGCAATGGTGATGTGCCTGGGCTGGCAGATGGCCAGGGCATCGCTGCTGTTTCTGTGCTGCTGTACTGGACAGGCTGGAACTCCTGTATGTACTTGAGTCGAAGGGACCGTGACCTGTGGATGAGTCCACGTGTGAGCAGGATGGACCCCAAAGCATCTGTGGCTAATAAGTCCACACCAGAGCAGGTATGTCTTGACAAGTCTGTGGCCATGGTTGTGTTTGTGCCATAGCAGGTATACCTCTGAAGGGACTGTGGCCCAAGGATAAGTCCACACTGGAGAAGGTACACTTCAAAGCATCCGTGGCTGTGGACAAGTCCATGCTGGAGTAGGTGCATCAGTGGCTGTGCATGAGGTCATGCTGGAGCACCTCAAAGTGTGTGGCCATGCATGACCCTATGACAGAGAAGGTTTATTTCTGAAGGGATTGTAGCTGTGGGTAAGGCCACGCTGGAGCAAGTATATCTCTGAAGGCTTTGTGGCCCATGGAGAAGGCCATGCTGGAACAGGTGCACCTCAAAGTGACTGTGGCTGTGGATAAGTCTATGCCACAACAGGTATACCCCTGGAGACACTGTGGCTCATAGATAAGGCTCCACTTGGAGCAGGTACACCCCTAAGGGACTGCAGGCTGTGGATAAGTTCAAGCCACAGCAGGGGCAAGGGGAGGAGCTCATTGCGATGGTAAACCCAATAGTCTGGTCCAAAGTGATCAGGGGTGGAGACTGTAATGGAAATACCTTTAAACTGTTATAACCCATGATTTGAGTTGCATGTTAGAGGAATTGCTATAGCAGGAACCACCTGAACCAGTGGAGGGACAAGCCTTACAAGAAGCAGTGCAAGTGCAGCAGTGACCCGACATAAGCTGGCCTTGGTGCCCAGTAACTCCACAAAACACACTGTCTCTCCTGTCCTGAATGATCACCACAAAAGGTTGTTGAAACTCATCTGTTACAAAACCACACCAGATGAAATCATACAATTTAGTGCAAAATGGCCTGAAACAAATGCCAGCACCATTTCCATGTAGGAAACTTGTGACACATAATAGAAACATGTTAAGTAGACTGGATGGATTTTAAAGTGCTTTTGAGGGCCTTTCATGGAAAATCTTTGAGGAAAATACATAGTCATGGAATGGAAAGGGGAAGTGCTGTGACAGATAAAACTAGTCAGGAAAAGACAGATCAGGCCATGAGAATGAACAGCCAGCCCTCAACATGACAAAGCATATGGTGTATTCAGACATGGTTTGCATCATGAAGTTAGTTAGGACATAATGGTTAAGGCTGAATTAAGTCTGAATCATTGCTTTGAAGAGTAAATGAACTGTTATGGGGCGGGGGAGGGGAAATATTCTCCCCTAAATTATATTGCTATTGCTTTAGCTAAAAAATAAGCTTTGAGCTGGTTTACAAATAAACCCAGGATTTGAAATAAACCCAGGATATGAAACCTAATCTTAAAAATGGGTCTTTTCACCTTGTGCCAAGTTTTTGTCACCACTTAGCTCAGTAATAGAATAGCTCAGACTCTTCCCCTATACTTAAACTCACTGAAGTCTTGTTCATAGGCCACTGAAGAATTCCCCTCATTTCTGTATGTTCCTGACTGAAAGATTCCTTTATTGCAGAAACAGATGCAAAATGTCCTGGACACTTCATCAATAACCATGCTCTCAAAACACTTGGCATCTCTCATTCATAAGGCAAACAAAAAAAGGCCATATGCAAGGAGTGCAATTAACCTTCAAACTATGCCTCTTTCTGCAGTGCCCCACTGCCCATCTGCAGGGCTCTTGTCTTCCCTGGGCACGGCTGAGTTTCCCTCTAGGAGCAAAGAAATGCCTCAAAGAAGGGGATCTGCAGCATGGCCCCAAGTTGTACTCATAGGGTCAGAAAGCCACCACTGAAAGCATGCGGTTCTTTGAACACTTTACTAAAAGGAAAAAAATTATGGACACCCCTGCCCATGAAAGAAGTATTATTGCCTAAGTGGTCATTCCTCCCAAACATTTCAAGACCTACATCAGGGGCTGAGTCTGTTCACAAAGGAGGACAAAATGGGTTACACAGGTGAAGGGTAGACTTAAGAAAAATAGATGAACATGGAATAGGGGTCACTGGAGTCAGAGAGCAGCTCTAAACCCTGACTGCTGGCCCAATGCACAGCATCTGTTATAGCAGGAAATTGCCATTCCCTGGAACTGTTCAGATTATGCAGATTTGGTGTAAGATATCACAGGAGGAATGCTCCAAAATGTTACCCAACCCAAACAGAAAAGGTTCATTGAATGTAAAACCAAAAGGTATGAAGGCAGCAGAACAGGTCCTTGATTACACCTGTTTGGTACTAATATAAAATACAACCTATCTTTGAAAAGCATATATAAGGAAAAGCTAATATATAGTAGTTGTTTTAAAATGAGAAAAGGTAGAAGAATTTATTCATATCCATTTTGTTAAAATGGAATCTACAGTAAAGGAAGAAGGCAACTTTTTAATAATAGCAGGGTCTATTTCTGCTAAGGCACTCATCTTCACAATTGCAAATGAGTTGTTTGTGCGGAAATAGTAGTTTGGAAGAACAATTTAGTTTTGTAATAACCCCTCTGATTGTGATGAGTCAGTGAAAGCTCCCATTTTCACATCTTCCTTCTGCCACTGAAAAAACAACTTTGTTTTCATATTGCTAGAATGCTCCAGCAAACTCCGGAATTTGCTAGCATTGTTGGTGGGTATAAATAGAGCATTTTTTGTCCCACAAGGAAACTGCAGCTGCTTGCTGAATACAGACAGAAAGCAAATGTTTTGCACTTGTTACAGATCTCCATGCTTTTATCTTCTCCTCCAAGCTGCTCTGTTCTGAATTAATTTCCCTGGGGCCAAGCCTTCACTAAGTGCATGATGTTTACTTAATAAGGGGGATGCCTGCTTGGGGTCTATTCTGAAGTTCCTCCGGGTTAATTACTGTGGATGGAGGCTGAGTGAGAATCACAGGCACCTTACATCATGTGCACAGTGGCTCAATTTGCAAACAGTCCCCCAGAACATGGCTTTGGCTTACCCATGGCATGGTGGAAGAGTGTGTCGTGTCACCTTGGAACCTTATTTAAACTTGTGTGAATGATCACTGTATTCACGCATTACATGAACTGCTGAAAAAAATTACTCCATTTTACTCCCCCAGCTTTGTCTGATAAAGATCCAATTTTCCTTCGAATTGTGATTCTGTCCCTCCACGCTACCCTCTCCTTGAGTGGTAACAGAGGACTTAAGAATTACACCCTAAATGTCTTGCTTCAGGCATGAGTCATTGTTTCATTGTTGCATGAATGCACCTATTCTTGGACTTAAAATAGCAAAGAGGACGTGTGGCTTGAGTCACTATGCATTCAATTGTCTGAAACTGAAGATTAACAAGAATAAAGCATCATATTGCCATTTCACCAAAGCATAAAGGGAATTGTGTTTAGATGTCTATAGTCCATGTTAAGAAGGATTTTTATCAGTAGTACATTTGCTAATCAATAGCTAATAGGAGACATGTCCCAGCTTTACATTTTGTCTAAAGATTCTGCTGTAAAACAAAGTACAGGTATATATCCTTTACAGCATAGGTTAACTCAGAGGATTCTACACTGTCAGTAAAATGCAAGCAAGACACATTACCCAAAAGCCTATGAGAGCAGCAATAAGCTGATCTCATAAGCTTTTTAACATGCTAACATAAAATATAACTATATTCATAGAATTACAGAATGGTTGAGGTCACCTGGTCCAACCCTGCTGCTCAGGCAGGACCACCCGAGCAGCCATGTCCAGATGGCTTTTGATTATCTCCAAGGAAGGAGACTCCACAACCTCTCCATTAGCCTTCTTTACTGCAAGGGCACATTGCTAGCTCATGGTCAACTTGGTGTCCACCACAATCCCCAATGTCATTTTCTGTCAAGCTGCTTTCCAGATAGGTGGCCCCCAGGGTGTGCTGCTGCATGGCATTGTTCCTCCCCAGGTGCAGGACTTCGTACGTACCCTTGTTGAATTTCATGAGGTTCCTGTCAGCCCATTTCTCCATCCTGTCTGGGACCTTGTAGATGGCAGCATGACCCTCTGGTGTGTCAGCCACTCCTCCCAGTTTTATATCATAAGCAAACCTGCTAAGGGCATACTCTGCCCCAACATCCTGATCATATGAAAATGGACAGAATTGGGCCCAGTATTGACCCTTGGGGTGCACTGCTAGTTACTGGCCTCCAACTTTGTGCTGCTGATCACTACCCTCTGGGCCTGGCCATTCAGCCAGTTTTCAACCCACCTCAAACTGGAGGAGGATTGCTCATCCAGCCCATAATTCATCAGCTTCTCTATGAAGATGTTATGGGAGACAGCATCAAAAACCTTACTGAAGTCAAGGTAGAACATACTGACCGTTCTCCTCTTGTCTACCAAGTCAGTCATCTCATTGTGGAAGGTTGTGCAGTTGGTCAAGCATTACTTGCCCTTGGTGAATCCATGCTGACCACTCCAAATCATCTTTATAGTCAAACTAGTATTTTGGCCTCTAGAATATTACTAAGACACTTGTTCTTTTCTGTTTGTTAATAGTGGTACAGTAAGTATGAAGAAAAAGTATCATGCTGTGTATTTTACTGTTGCATATTTTGTTCTAGGATGGAACTGCTAAAATCTTTTGATTTTAGAACAGCAACCTGATCTGGTAAGTACTCAGTTAAAAGTATAAGCTGACACTAGCACTCCCCACTTCATCTTATCCCATAAGACATGGTCTTCAGCAGTTACTATCACATTATGCGAACCGTGATTTTTGCACAGACTTTTGAATGTATAAAGATCCTATTGATCTGGCATTTCATATGCTCATGCTGAACTTTTCTTGGAGTATGGGATTTTTCAGCCATGTTTCTCATGTTTATTTCAAACAAGTCTGGAAAATGAGCAGCTGAACTCCAGTGGGTCCAGTGAGGCAGGAGATTTTCCAACTCTTTGCCTCTAAGGAGGGTGTGGCTGAGTGGATCATGAACCACATGAGCTCCCACAGCAGGAAAGCTCTTCACAGCAGAGAGGGGCTGTGGGGTTTACAAAGGGTACCAGCAATAGTGAAGACTGATTGGTCCCCTGCAGCATATCAGTCCCAACCTCCTTTAGAAAAACCACAAGAAACAACGCAGGGTGGGGAGCAGGACAAATTTTAGAAGAGCGGACCTCTGGCAGAGTGACTTATAGGCAACCATTAACATAGATGTTTTGCTTGGAAGAACAAACATGGATTGTAAGCTATCTTGGGTATATAGCAATTCTTTGTGACCTTTTAGCCGAGTTTTTAAGCTACATTTCAATGACTTTCTCTTTTCACCAAAACTGACATATGATCTAATAAAAGTTCAGCGTACAAGCAGGAAGCACCTTGTTTGCATCTCAGCTGCTGCTGAGAAAAATCTCAACTATTTTACTCAGAAGCATTTACATGCATCTGGACTGCTACAAAGAATGATCTTGTATCATAACCTTGCAACAGCCTGAGCCTTGTTTGCTTTGCTTTTATTCACAGAACATGAATTCCGATGTTGGGTTTTTTTCTTTCCTTGGACATACGTATGAGGCCAAGATTGAACCCATGCACAACCTTATATCAGAGTGGTCTTTTTACTCAGAATAGATTAAGTACTTTTTCGTGTGAGATTGTAAAACTGATGAAGACAAGCCAGCATGCTGGAGGCCCAGCATTTTGTTTCTCAGCCATCATTAGAAATTTGACCTTGATATTACAGTTTCACTGTGTCTAGGCTTCTTGGCACCAGAATGGCTTAGCACAGTGGGACTGAAGCTCAGAAAGGAACTCTATGAACCGTTATAAATTTCTACCCATTATTTTGCTGAAGATTTGAGAGTGACTTTGTCTCATAGAAGTAATCACAGAACTGTAAAACTAAAATCCCTATTCTTGCATAGAGATGAGATGCTAGAGTAGCAGGCAGATTGGTCTCAGTACTTTTCCGAACAACGATAGGCAAGGTTGTAGCCTCGAGCTGCTAGACAAAGTCCCCCCAAAAGCACACATACACTTCACTAGGACTTTACTTTGTATTTGAAAGGGTGATAAAAGCTCCCACACTACTGTAACAAGGCTTGAATGTTCCCATTTTCTCCGCAGTAATTATTTTTTTTCTGTTTTGCATTTTGGTTTAGACTAATTAATGGTTGATAGGTGGCCCAGTTAGTCCTTCCCATTTCTGTCTCACACTCACACAAAATCATTAATGCAAACATAGATGCATTTTAACAACCTCAAGATAAATACAAGACAAGCACACAGCAATGCAGATTTCCAAGCATTAACACCTGGAGAAGGGGAATAATCTTTCACAACTGCTTTATTCCTGCACTGAACAGAGAACTTCAATCTCAGCACTACCTACAAGTTTTTTCTGCCTCATTACAGAGATTCTTTCCAGTACATCCCTCTGGATTCTGCAAAAAGCCAGTCCTAGTGATCTCAGCTGCATGAGGTAAAAGTGAGAGAAGCAGCGTATACACTGAGAGGAACAGAGCATACAGTTTGGATCTCAAGACAGGGCAGGACTCCTACCTGAGCACATCCTAGCAGTATGTGAAGCTGCAACACTGTTAAGCCTTACAGCTTGATACCAAGTTTTCAGAGAAAAAGTAGGTAAGGCTAGGACACTATAATCAAGCAGCGGTAAGTCTGAGACATCAGGCTAACTTCATGCACCTTGTCTTTTTAATAAGGTCATGACATTAAGACTCATGCATAATATTAAGTTCTACTGGGTGACTTTTGTTCAGCTAGTTGGTGTTCTGCTTCATCAATTTTATTTCTGCTTGTACACAACAGATTATAACTCCAAGCCACATGGTTCAAGGCAGGTTTACCTTGACAAGGAGCTTTTCTGACAGCTATATGACCAGACTAGCTACAGACCTGTGTGGGCACAGGAGCTCTGGAAGAAAGTGGTGGGATCTGTACAGCCAGCCGTCTTTGATCATCCTGAATATTTAACCCAAACCCAAGTAAATCCCACATTTGTAGATTTACAGGATCCAGGAATATTCCCCTGTCCTTGAACCACTCCCCCTTGTCTTATGACTCTTGCAGTGCTCAGCAACATAAAGCTATCATGATGAGCCTTTGCATGGCCACGAGGCTGTGCTCTAGTCTTGGTTATCTGGACTTGCTATGCATAGGACTCCTTTGTAGTAACAGTTCATGGAAAAGATTATTGTCAGGAAGCCAGGTCTTAACTCCTGCTTTCCAGCTTTTCCCCAAGCTTGGCACCTGTTGACTCTGCCCCATATTGAATATGAGACAATTGAATGGACGGCCCTCGAAAGCATTATATGGCCTGGGCTAGAAATAGAGGTTGGCTGGCTGGACAAACCTGCCCAATGGTCACTGCACCCCATTCACCATGCCAAGTATCAGTGACAGAGGTACCACAGATGTGGATGAGGCAGTGTTCAGAGAAACTGGGCAGACTAATTCTCTGGAGGGAAGAAAACCAGAGAAAAAACATTATTTACTAGCATCTTCATGTAATTGTAAATAGGGTTTGAGGTAATATGTTTTGTGCTTGCTGATGGAAGATGAGGTGAGTACCACATGCACATGGAAATGAACCCAGAACTTCTGGCTCTGAAACTATCCACCTATCCCACAGCATATCCCTGATGTTCACAGATGTTTGCTTCAAAAAATAACAGATGAGGCTCACTGAAATCAGAAGGGAAGCCAAGACATTCTCAGGTTTGATTGTCCCCCTGCAGAAAAGAGGCACAGGGTTCTCTCCAACTATCTCACTTCCAGTGTCTTTATTTCTAAGAAAATCAAGTGTTACACTGGTCTAATTTCTTGTGAAGCAACAATCCCAAGGAGAAAATATGCTGGCTGCAGAAGAGATCCTATGATTCCAGATCAATAAATGGTATCTGCCCCAGAAGGATACAACTCTAGCAGGCCATGTAGGAGGTGCTTGGTAGTGCTTTCCCATGGCTATTCGTAAAGCATAAAAACAGCACAAGGAACAAAAAAACCCACTGTCCATAGATCTGAATGAACTGTAGTTTTCATACCTTGTGCTACAGGTATGAAACAGGGAGGTGAGGGGAAGGTCTGAGTTGCTGTTGATATGAAAAACACTCTCTGACTCTAGGTGAGGGAAACATTCAGTAAGAACATTACCCCCATGCTGCTCACTTCCAACTGGAGCATTTTCTTACGCACAACTGTGAGACTGTTACTGTATCCCCCCATGCCCCAGATCTACTAGGGGAATTGCCAGAGCTGGGAACAAAGTTTTCCCATGCAGGTCAGCTTATTTTGTGACTGAAGGCTCCCTTCTGGCATGTAAGTCTGGTATCCTACCAGAGGACAGACAGTTTTAGCCAGATATCCCTTCCATGTTCCTTTAGCTATGGGGCTTGTTTTAGAAAGCATCTCCTTGTTCTGTGATTTCTACATGTTTTGTGCTTTCCTGCAGAAGGATTGTGATCTAGAGTGTCCACAAGCCTTGCAGAAGCCCATAACTATAGAAGACATTTTAGAGGGATGGCAGGTGTTTTCTCCTTTTTACAGGTGACTTTGGCTCCCCAGGTAGCCAAAGTTTTCTGATCAAACCAGGGACTGCACAGTGAAAAGACATGATAAGATATAGTCCATAACGAACAGTGCAGGGACAACAACAGACAAAATTGGGGAAAAAACAGTGGTGCTAGCTAAGTGTGCTGCAGGCAAGTTTCTATCATTGCTATCTGCTATAAATTAATACAGTACTTTCAGTCTGCACTCCAGTTCTGCTCACTGGGGTATAACAGCACAGTCTGTACTCCAGCAACAGAGAGAAGTCGACCATTTTCCCTATACCAGTTGCTACACAATAGGAAAGCTGGCAGTGTTTCCTAATCAGGGGTTGTTACTGCCACAGGATCCCTGAAGAAAGTCCATGTGATTTCTGACTTCAGCCCAACCCAAAATCTCCCTGTCCCAAATCCCAGACTCCAGCTTCGTTATGCAGAATCCCAAATGCTTGGAAATGGTAGAGAGACCTCATCTGATCCCATGACAAGCTTTCTCACTAGATGTTCTTACAAAACTAAATTTCCAGCCAATAATTATAAGTTCTGCCACTGTTTTCCCTTTGTTTCGCCCTGAAAAGTTTCACTCAAGCCCTGGACTCCTTGTCCAGGCAAAGTTTCACTTGCCTTGTACATCTTTGCTTCATGTAACCCACATCTCAGTTGCACTCATCTATTTATAGTGTGCCTTCACTTGCATAAAGTTCTTGTAAACTTCTATTTGTGATGCCCTGTCTCATACAGCAGCAAGAAGATGACCCATGCTGCTGTACCAGAGCTCTCTGACATGGCAGAGACCTCACACTGGGTGACTTACCTGATAAGTTTTGGCAAAAACCACCTTCCAAGATTTTTCCTAGCTGCTTGCTACCACCTTATGAGATGCTGTGCAGGCACCTTAATCATTCCAAAGCACTTTTATCTCTTAGAATTATCACTAATATTGTCACAGTGAAATAATATTATTAATTACCATAGGTTTAAATTAGGTCTCTAGTGGATGCATTAGCAAAGCCAGTTAATCACATTTGGATGAGGCCACATGCCTGCAACAAGTAATTGGATTCCCTGCTTGCCCCAGGAGCCAGAATTATCAGGTTAATTACAGACAACTTAAAGCCACTGTGGCAAGCAAGCCACTGTCTTGAGTACAAGAAGGCATTGCTCTGGATGACTTGGAATTTAAAATCCTAGTTACACCAAAAGCACATGGCTCTCAAACAAAATTAATGGGTTCAGTGGGTTTGATCCCAATCCTGTAGCTCTGTATTCGCACTGGAAACAGACAGCTCCTTGGAATGTGGTGCCTAAAGTGTTGAGTTTCCTTATTAAGAGGCAAAAAGCTAAGACAGGCTGATTTGATTTGTTAGCATGTTTAGTCAGACCTTTAGCCATTTTAATGCAAGCAAGCACTCACCTGATATAAGTGGTGGTCCCCTAATTTCCAGCAGGGTATACAATGCAGAGAATCAAAAGTCAGACAATGTTTGGAAGATCAAAAGTTGTTTCCATCCAGCCTTCCTGAATTCTTCCAGTCATCCAACACTTCAAACTTTAAAGGAATTATTCTGTTCCTGAAATATAATTTTTGGAAAGAATGAGTCCAACTCAGTCTGCAGGTCACTACAGTCTTTCCAGTTACAGACAGACTTTGCTGTCTGCCAGCTCACTTCTGTCCCTGAAAGTAGGGGCTATGCAGAACCCTAACCAGACTTTTACCCAGACAATGAAGAGTTTGAACTCTAAGCAGAAGTTGAACTTCGTAATGTCAGCAAATGAGTCCGGTCCACTGATCTCAAAGGACTCCATGGAAGACAAAGTTGAAATCTCTGTTAACAGCTTTTTTCTTCTTGTAAAACTCAGAGAGCTCATCACATGAGACGAATATTATATACCCACTCAACATCAGACATTTTTAAAAGATAGTCCTTCCTTAAAGGGATCTGAGTGTGAAGACAGCTGGGCTGAGCTTTATGGTGGGGTGCAGGTAACTTGTCCCTCACCTTACCTGAAATTTTGCCCCTTTTCTGCCTTAGTGCAGCTTGCCCATTGGAGTCTTCCACACTGATATTCTTGGGAATTTTCTGTGATTTCTGGAGTGAGGAGTAAGTAGGGGGTGGGGGGTGCTTCTTGAAGACAAAACTGTGGAGCAAGTCTCTATTCTGCTACAGCATTTTGCTACCTCTTTGTTTCTTTGCAGTCTCCCATGCATTCATCATTGTTTTGCTGAGTATTCCTCATCTCTGAGTGAAATGACCTCGCTTGTACACCAGCTGGCATTGCCTCATCACCAGAAATAGCCTGGAACACCAGATTGTGGAGGTTCTTAACACCTCCTTCTCAGAACCCTTGAAGAGTGAAAGCCACCGCCCATTTTTTCTCTGCTGAGTTTAGTCAGACCTAGAGTTCCCTTGTGCTTGTCCAAGTGTCTGATCTGGAATGTGCCACAGTGATGTGGAGAAGCGGAAGAAAATCAGAAAGTGATAGACCCTGAAACACAGTTGGAGGTTGCAATTCAGCTTGACTAGGACAGATGAGCAAGATCTGACAGTGATCTACGTAAACAGCATTGCATTTATAGCTCTAAATCACTCTATTTTCACATGACTGATGGGCTTGATTCCCCTGTGGGTGTGTCAGAGATGGTGATCAAGCTCTGGTCTCTGGCACTTTTCTCCTTTGTGATATGCTCTTGCCTGAAACATTCTGCTCTGTTACATTTGAGAATCATACATCCAGGAGTGTCTGTAAGGGTGATTTTAGCACCACAAAATCTCAGCCTTCATATGAACTGTGCAATTTTGGGAAGCAACCATGAGAATTCAGAGGTGACAGAAAGGTTTCAAGTGACCAACATACTTCTGCCAGTGAGAGCACTACGCACAGATGAATGGAAGGGAAGCAAAGGTTTGCCTGGACAGCCCTGGGGCAGGACAATTGTAGCCAGCCTGTCTATTTCAGTTTTCTCTCTCACAGTAGCTTCAAGCTTCCTATTTTATAGTTTAGGTTTCTTTTTACTCAGGCAAAATTTTGCTTTTGAGTTCAAAAGCCACTCAGTCATTCTGGAGAGGTCACTAGAAAAAGGGCTAGGTGTATCCCTCTCTGGATACTGGTCCACGTGAGGCTCAACAGCAGCCCTCCTGTCTTCCCAAATTTTGAAAAAAGCTTTGTGGCAGCAAAGCTGTTGTGTTGAAATTGCAAAAGTCACCCTTGCTTTTTGTACACTGTCAATCTCAGTGCTTCATTTTCAGCTTCAGACAGTAACTATCATCTCCTTGTGTGGCTTTCCTGGTAACTCAGCTGACAATGTTTCACCCAGCAAACCCTGCTCCATTGCCTGCCGCAGTTTTTATTCCTTCTGTTAGGCACCTCCACACTATTGTGGGATAGTCCAAAATTTCCCTTAGCATGCTGAGTAGCTGTACCCCAAGTCTTGCTCACACACACATGCAGGAAGGTGAGCATGCAGGAGTCAGTGATGCTCTATAGGGTACAAGGTGGCTCTTCTGGTGGTCTGCAGCAAACGGCTTTGGCAGTATGAGCTGACAGTGACAGCATTCATTTGAACTGGGGGAAATTACAGGTCTGCTCCACCTGCAGGACCAGAAAATCAGAAACTGGAGTGATTTGATGTTTCCAAATAATTACCTCATAAATAGCAGAAGCTGGAGGAAATAAGGTGAAAGACAAGTTTTAGCAAACGCTTCAGCTTCAAATGGACTTCCTGGGGGATCCGGCTAATTTGCTAGTGTGTAAACTCAACAGAAAGTGTCACAGGTTCAGCCCAGGGACTCTGCTGATCCTGCACTGTCTCAGGGGCATAGCCCTGTGCAGACACATTAGCCCACCCACAGAGCTTCTTGCTCATACTGCTCTCAGTCTAGTTGATGTTTATCTGCATTCCAGCAGATACAGCTACAGTCAAATGACCAAATGACAGTTTTGGGGAATGAGATAGGAAAGTAAGGGACTGTATAAACACAGAGACTGAGAAGAGAGATTTGCCCTCTGACAGAAAAATTTCCTAATACCTAATGAACCTATTAGACAAAAGCTGAAGTAGAAAGATGCACTGAGTACCAGCTTTCACATACATTAAATGCTTTCTTGGCACCAAGGAGTTAAAAGGACATTTTCCAATGCTTAATGTATCACAAAGCATACCCTACCCATGTAACAAAGGGAACAGTCCCAAGGCAGTCTCTGGGGGTGCAGCTCCACATGTTGCAAGTGTGAAGGATGCAAGGCCCAGATCCTCATCATGAGCAGCTGAAATCCTCATTTGAGAGGTATTCCCAATGCTGAGGTGCATAGAAATAATGATAAAGATTACATACACAAGGAATTTGCATACTAGCATAGGTTTCTGTCAGCTGAGGGCTGGCTAGTAAAGGAAACCTTTCAAAAGGCTGAGCACTCAAAATGTGAGAGAGCTTTCCACCCAAATTCAGGCTGTAACTAAATTGTTATCTTTTTTATATTAGGTCATACTTGAAGTCAAATATGCAACCTATCCTAAGCAGCATTTTCTTTGTATAAGTGAATGCATACAGCTTAAAATTAAGCCATGCTGGATCACTCTGATATCAAATCACATCCTGGGAAAATTTGCCATAGACTGAGTACAATTTTCAGTAACTGTCTTATTAGCCATCATCAGTGTTAACATAAAGATTTATCTTCACGTATAAAAAATCCATTCCAGCTGCTGTCATAATTTGATCGATAGATGCTAATACGGGTGAAATGAATACAGAGCTAGGCCTATGGTCCTGCTTTACTGACAGCCCCATACATTCCCACTCAGAAAAATACCAGGCCATGACAAGCTGCAGGTGAGCCTCCTGCTCACTGCAGGAGCTTTTGTTTCCAAAGCTCATGTTCTGATAGCATCAGTCTGACCTTCCATCTCCTCTTATAAAATAGAAAGCAGAACTAATATATCATAAGACAGTCAGGCAGACTACACAGATTTCAGACAAAGGGAGCAAGATAAATGGGCCAGTGGTGGCAGAAGACACAGCTTGACAGGCTATAGGATACCTTGCTGGATTTGGACATTAACTTTGCAGGGGTGAAATGCAGAACTGGCACCATTTTCTCTCCTCCATGTTCTTGGCAAGCAGGTTTCTCTATAAATAGAGCATCACTAGCTCACCAGCCTCACAAAGGCATTTTGAAGAGTCTTTCCTGATCCATTGATCTTGCCTTCTGTTCTGTCTGTCTGTTAACATACTAAGGTACTGCTTTTATTTGGAAAAGACTGCAAAGTTTGCCAGATACCATGCACAGCCCCCCAATCTGTTCATCGAAAGGAATCCAAGCTCAGCACTGCACAACTATTCAGTGCTGCAAGTAGTGAAACAGAACAATGTCTTTCTCTGTGAAGCTCTAGTCTGTGGCTGGCCTGAGGTAGCCACATCCTTAATTGTTTCCATTTCCATGGCTCAAGGCAACTGCCACAACCTACCCGAAGAGCTACGCAGAGTGTATCCAACCAGCTTCTTACCCAGTGTGTTATTTACTGCAATGCATTGCCCTTTATGTGAAGAAGTTTCAGGCCGATTTGTTCTTAAAATGTCGCTTCACTGCATGTAGCGACTGAGCTTTTCTGGGAACATGATTCCGTTCTCAATCAATCTTGGAAGAAGAAGCTTTCCTGACTTAATGACTGACTATGCTCAGAGTCACCTGAGTAGCATGCACTGAGTGAGGAGAGTAAGAAACATCACAATTAGCTGGTCCCATAATTTTACCTTTCTTCTTCTTCACCTCTTGAACCTATTTGGGTGGTAATGAATATCAAAATCATAGATGGCCTCAATTTTAGTTCACACAAAATGATAATAAACACCCCCACTGAACTGATGTGAAGAGGGCTGAGCAGCCTTCATGCATCTGAAAGTTAGGCTCAGATGTGACTGCTGATTTGGGGGAATACTTGAATGATTTGACCTAAACTGAAGAGCCCTTTCTTCTGAATGGATTCAGCACCTATGCTCTAAGAATCAACTTAATAAACCCTGTAAAATGCACACAGGACTTGCATAACATCATGCAAAACAAGATTACTGAAATTTAACCGGAAGTGAGAAAATGAAGGAAGCAGTTCTTTCAGGAGTTCTGGGGAGCAAGAAGTGCACCTCTGCCACCCTCATATCCTGTCCTTGCTCTCTGACTAGAAGCCAGGTGGAACTTGGCTGGATCCTTGATACATATGCATAAACCAAGATGATGCAAAAACTTTTCTGTGTGCTAGGAGCCCAATCCAGGTTGCTTATGGACAAAGAAAAGAAGTGATAATGCCTCCAGTCCAATGCGGAACTTAAGAGAGTGCTATCTTCTACATTGAAGAATTAAGGGATTATTTAACTAGCAACTGTCGGATGCCAGAGTGTAAGCAGCCAATGTGATGATTTTCCTTATTCATCTTTCTTTGCATCATTCTGTTTGTTGGACAAAACAGAAGCTACTGAATTTAGTACAGGGCTCATAAAATATTTTTATTAAAATAAAAACATTGCCTCTCCTTTGGGAAACCAGTGTTATACCCTTGCAGGATATCTCCTGCTCAGCCCTGCAGATTTCCCATAGGATAATATATGGGCTGCAAGTCAAAAAGCAAAGTTCTACTCCTAGATCTGCAGTTGGCTTGCTATGATGCTTTGGACAAGTCATACCTCTCCCTGCACATAAGTTTCCCTTCACTTCTCATGTCAACATAAATGGTTCTTGAGGGGGAAATGTTTCTTCCAAGGCCTGGGCACCTGTGCAAGATTTTGATAGGGCAGTTACACTAGAAAGTCCTTTAGTGGGCACATGGTCATAAAGACATTCATAGCACAGAATCACAGAATCACAGAATCACAGAATCACAGAATCACAGAACAGTAGGGGTTGGAAGGGACCTCTGGAGATCATCTAGTCCAACCCCCCTGCTAAAGCAGAATCGCCTACAGCAGGTTGCACAGGATCGCCTCCAGGCAGGTTTTGAATATCTCCAGAGAAGGAGACTCCACAACCTCTCTGGGCAGCCTGTTCCAGTGCTCTGTCACCCTCGAAGTGAAGTTTTTCTTCATACTCAGACAGAACTTCCTGTGTTCCAGTTTGTGCCCACTGCCCCTTGTCCTATCGCTCAGCACCACTGAAAAGAGTCTGGCCCCATCCTCTTGACACTCAACCCTTTAGATATTTATAAGCATTGGTAAGATCTCCTCTCAGTCTTCTCTTCTCCAGGCTAAACAGACCCAGCTCTCTCAGCCTTTCTTTGTACGAGAGATGCTCCAGTCCCCTAATCATCTTTTTAGCCCTACGCCAAGCAACCAGATGCCTCGTCCTCCAGTTCCACCAGGCTCTCTCCAGTAGTTCCTTGTCTTTCTTGAACTGGGGAGCCCAGAACTGGACACAGAACTCCAGATATGGCCTCACCAGGGCGGAGTAGAGGGGGAGGATAACCTCCCTCGACCTGCTGGCCACACTCTTCTGAATGCTCCCCAGGATACCATTGGTCTTCTTGGCCACGAGGGCACATTGCTGGCTCATGGAGAGCTTGTTGTCCACCTGGACTCCTAGGTCCTTCTCTGCAGAGCTGCTTGCCAGCAGGTCAACACCTAGCCTGTACTGATGCTTGGAGTTATTCCTCACTACATGCAGGACCCTACACTTGCCCTTGTTGAACTTCATGAGGTTCCTCTCTGCCCAACTCTCTAGCCTGTCCAGGTCTCACTTATCATAACCCTCTGAGCTCTGCCATTCAGCCAGTTCTCAATCCACCATACTGTCCACTCATCTAACCCACACTTTCTAAGCTTGCCTTTGAGGATGTTACAGGAGGCAGCGTCAAAAGCCTTGCCGAAGTCAAGGTAGACAACATTCACTGCTCTCCCCTCATCTAACCAGCCAGTCATGCGATCAAAGAAGGCTATTCAATTGGTCCTTTGGTGAATCCATGTTGACCACTCTCGATAACCTCCTTTTCCTGCATATGCTTAGAGGTGACCCCCAGAATGAACTGTTCCATCACCTTACCAGGGATGGAGGTGGGGCTGGCTGGCCTGTAGTTTTCTGGGTCCTCCTTCTTGCCCTTTTTGAAGACTGGAGTGATATTGACTTTCCTCCAGTCCTCAGGCACCTCTCCTGTTCTCCATGGCCTTTCAAAGATGGTGTAGAAGGGCTTAGCAATAACATCTGCCAGCTCCCTGAGCACTCGTGGGTCCATCCCATCAGGGCCCATAGATTTGTGGATGTTGAGTTTGCCTAGATGTTCTCTAACACAACCCTCCTCGACCAAGGGGAAGTCTTCCTTTCTCCAGACTTTCTCTCTTACCTCCAGGGTCTGGGATTCCTGAGGGCTGGCCTTAGCAGTAAAGACTGAAGCAAAGAAGACATTCAGTGACTCTGCCTTCTCTTCATCCTCCACCATCATATGGTCACTCCAGGTTAGTAGTCTTTGTGACTAGTGTTGGCTAATCTTGTCATAGTTCAAATCAATTTATACCAGATCCTAGGTCTTGGAAACAGAACTCTGTAATATCATTTAATTTCCATAACTCTTAAAATTTGAGATGGCAATAGTTAAGGCACGGGATGTGTTAAGAATATTCTACTATGGAGCTTCCTTTGGCATCAAGATAGCAAATATATGTAGGGATGTGTCCTTAGTCTTGGAACAAAAGGTAGGCTGGAGGGCTCTCACTGCAGTGCCTATCACTCAGGAAGGAACTATTAAACCTTGATGCTTCTGAGCACTTGGTTAAAATGTTTGGTTAAAATTATCTGCAACTCTCCAGCACATAAAACCCAATCACCTTCTTTCAGCTGCATATCTCTGCAGTTAGTACAGGCAATAACATCACAGATTTTCTGCTGCACAACTCCAGAAAACTTCTAGTCACTGATGTCATTTTAAGGAGACATCATTAAGAGGAAAAGAAGGAATTATAAAAAAAAAATCCCTATTATGTCTGCTTCTCCATCCACTCAGGTTTTATTTTTTTTTTCCTTCTTATCCAACAAGCTCTTTAACCTCAAGGAGGTTTTAACAATAGTTCAGAAAAAGAATCAGTTCAACTGTGACCTCTTCCCCACAACCAGAAATTGTAATGAACATTTAATTTCATTTCATTTCATTTAAAAGAACCACTGATTTTACTTCCATCTAGGGGGAAACCATGCGACTGAAGCATTGCTAGGCTGCTCTTGTCCTTGAATTGTTAGTACATCTGAAGAAGTCAAGTCTGATACTACTATCTTCAATCAACTGATACAGTAATTTTCCTGAGAGCAAGAAAAAATTGTCCCAGTGACTGTATTTTGTACCTTTATAAGAGAGGTACAATTTCAAATATACAAACCGGAGTAGCTGTCAGCTTCAAAAGACTCTAGCTAGATTCCCAGTATGGATCAGATAGGAGTTCTGACCCACCCCTTGACTATGCCTGCACAGGTTCTTGCATAAACATGTAGGATTTCTGATAGAGTTTAGAGAGACTGTACAGTAGGTACAGTCATTTCCATGCACTAACAGCCATACCCTGCAGTAAAAGCAAGAGGACAAGGAGTTTAGAAGCTCCCAAGTCTGAGCGCTCTCAGTGCCACTCTGTGCTGGTAGGCTGAGTCCCTGCCAGCACTCCAGAGATGAAAATCAACGATAAAAGGATGAGCTGGATGATAGTAGTAGCATCTTCAAAGAGACATTGATTCTTGATTGCTCAGGTTGGTACCACCAGTCTGTGTGAGAGAAAGGACTTCAGAGCAAAAACTGCTTGCAGATCTTCCTGTCCTTTGCCCTAGAACACCTTGTGTTCCAACTGGTGCAAAGTCTGCTGAAGTCTGATGATATGGGGGTGATGAGGCAGCCTCCAGTGCAAGAAAAAAACAGCTGCTACAACATTGCAACAGAATTTTTGTCATCTGGTTTGAATAACAGTGGTATGCTTATCACAGACAGTTCTAACCATTATTACTTTTCTCAGACTATCATCATCCAAGCATTTCTCCTTTTGAACACTGAAGATGTAAGAGCAGCATAAAGATTCAGTTAGATGAATAGTTCACTTGTTTATATGGTAAAATAAATTATATTCACAGTCAGAAACAGAACCAAATTGGCCCCTCCAACCAATGAACTTGAGATATTTATACTTTGATATTTAATGCCATCAGTTTATTTCCAAAATTTTTATGTAGTTTCCAACTGTTGAATGACAGTTACATGTTCAAACCCAAGCACAGCAATGAAGTTTTGAGCCTCTCAATATGGTAATCAGGGCTACAGAACTGCTCAGCTAAATAGGAGGCAAAGACCTGACCATCATGATATGGTTAATACCAAGGTTTTCCTGCTGTTAGCAGGACTATGTTGGTTTATTTCTTCTCCATTAAAAGGAACACAGTCCACCCCAAATCAAGCAGTAGGAATTTTTTTGGACAATGGTGAGCTTGTCCAGAAACTTTATGTTTCACAAAGATCAAAGGTATGGATTCAGCTTATAAATATGGTAGCCAAAAGACCCTGCCTTCAGATTTGTAAAGTCAACAACCAAGGAAACCCAGTGTTCAGGCAGTCCCAGAAGCAGCAGAAATTTAGAAATTCTTTCCAACTGAGAACCTGATGGCTTATAAGCATTCCTTCCAACAGGAGGCTTTTAACAACAGCTGAATAGCTCTTTATGCAACAGAATGATCAGCCTGATCCAGGCAATTTTCCATTTTCCTAAGCTCTCCTTTCAATTCCCCTAGTTGTGTTACTCAGGGGATCTGAAATCAAAAAGTCAGCTATACTGTAGTTCTGAGGTGACCTGTTCCTGATAAACTGTGAATGCTCAAGACCCAGTTCAGAGACAAAAGTTGGCCAGTGGCATTTTTATGAGCCCAAGAGCTAGAACAGAGGATGGACTCATGCCCCAGGCAGCAAGGATTCCCTGTTCATGGTCTTTCAATGTTTCTGTCACTGTGACTCCTAACAAATGACTTCCCAAAGCTAGAATGCCTCATTCTCCCCATACCCTGCTAGTCAATTTATGCTCAGAAGAGGAGTAAAATTACTCATAAGCAAACCAGTGGCACCCTCAGGGCAAACGGAGTGAAGAGTTGCTAGTGCATCCTCCATGTAGTTCCTAATTCTGATCTTCTAACACTTCACTCAGGTATACGGCAAATAAATCCATAGGATGTGTCATTTGTAATGCTCCTGGCAATAAGAAATGCAAACTACTCCTCAAAGAGCTCACATCATTCGTCTCTAGTTCAGACATCTTCCACTACCGCCACCACTAAATACACAATGAACTTATGTATTGTATAGACATTTGGTCTAAAGGCTGCCTTCCTAGAGGTATTAAAATCCATTAGATGCTGTAAGCTATTGTAAATGAGCCTTGAGGGATTAAGAGTCAATTTATCTTCTGTCTGGCAGTGAAGGAGGCAGGGTAGTGAGGACAAGTGAAATGTGAATGACAGCTTATTTTCCTTTGCTCTTACTTAGCCAATCAGCATGTAACTGGCTTGGCAGAAAACAGGCATCTCTGAAGAAAAGGGGCAGAGCAGGAAACAGCAGCAGAGGAACAGGGATAATCCAGTGAAGTACCAGGCTTTGTACACTGCATACCAGACAGTGACACTGGGTTGACCTGGCACACAGCAAGTATGCATCTGTGGAAGTGGAGCCCCAGAAGACAACATGACTACACCTCAGCTCTACCAACATGCCATTGTCACCTGAATGACCAGAGCAGGAAAATGTCCACAGATGGACCTGTTTTGTCGATGTGCAGCCTTTGGACCTCCAAAAAGTAAAGTACTGTTTGGGCATCATTATGCCAAGTGGTAATCTGTGTAGTGGTGTGCTCTGACCTTCAGCTCCCACAGCAGCCTGCTTTTGAGGAAGATCAAGAGTAAGCGTGTCTGCAAGTAGCTCTGACAGACAAACTCACAGATCCATAACCAAGACACAAAAGCAGTAATTGAGCCATTTAAACCCTGACACAAGTACAGCTTTCAAGCAAGAATATGACAAGGAAATTAAAGGGAAGGACACTATCTGAGAAGTGGAAACTGAACAAAACCGGGTTTCCTCCATCCCTGACAGACCTGGAGAGGACTGCCCAGGCTGCTGGCCTCTTGTCCTCTCCTCCTAGCAGTGCTGTTAGTTTGCAATTGAGAGCCAGGAAGTCCCTTTTCACCTGCAGAACAGACAGAAACACAGTTCCTGTTAGTGAGCTAGTACTGCACAAGTTTGCCTCTAGAAAATTTTGAGTTCTCTTTGAACCTACTCCTTGCTCCTGTTTGTGAGTTTGTAGCAGGAAGTTTAGCATCCCAAAGCCTCCAGAGAGGAGACAGGAGGCTCAGGGACTATAACCGCCTCAAATGAAGGTGTAAGAAAACCTGTCCTCCAAATTCAGAATTTAACTCAGCTTTCCAGTTTTCACAGCAGAGAGCACAGCCCTCACACCTGTCTTTGTGCTTATTCAGGAACTGCAGGTGTAAGAACACTCTGACCTTCCCATCCATCCACTTAATGTAAGGTCAGTTGTGCACACATACCTGGCTGAGCCTCAGACACAGAAAGACTTTGCTCTGTGTCTGGCAAGTAGTGCTAAAGCAGGTGTAGAAAATGGTAGCTTTTGTAATCCTCATGCTTTTCTCAAGAAAAAGCAAATTTATGGTTGTGCAACTCTTTCAGTGGAGTAAAAATCCTTTTATTTGAGTTCTTTTGTATAACTTGTCCTTAGCTAGTTACTCACGATCTGCCTTGCAGCTCTTTGGGTTGCCTTGCAAGTAGAAGGACTAGCAAAGACTAGATGCATACATAGTGCCTATACGGGGTGCAGGGCAGAGAAAACTGGCCATAAATGCGTATGAGTAGAACTGACTGAGAAACAGGAACTCACAGCCATGATATTCAGATAGGACTGAGTCTATTTCTTCTTCGCAGATGCATCCATGTATGTTTTCAAGTGAAATATCCCAGACAATTAACATGTCTCAGTCTTCCAGTTCCAGCCATTCCAATAAAAACCACCACCCTGCTTCCTGTGCTCAGTTCCTTGAACTACAGATAAACAGGGTTAACCAGTTTTAGACTTGGCTTGACACCTCGCTAGCATAGGAATGTGCCTTTTAGCATGCTATTAGTAAGTTCATAACAGCTTTTTTTCTGCTTAACACTGATTAGCTGCAGTAATTTTGGTTTAATCTTTTAACTTAATTGTTCTAAAATGCCCTAAACAAAGACAAAATTACTTGCCTAACACACAGGATTATCCCACAAAAGGTCTTCCCTGAGATTTTCCCACTAATCCTTGCAACTTTTTGCTCTTTCTTTTGTCATTGACATCTCCTGCCTGCCCTGCTCTGTGAGTTACATTTCATAGGATCTCCAAAACACCCCATCATTATGGCCTGATTTTCCTGCAACCAGGGGACTTCTGCAGATGCCTTCCTACCATTTGCAGGTGTCCTCAAGAATGAAATCACTGCTGAAATTATAAAAGCTGGGCAGTGTAAGCTGTCCTTTAACTCTGCCTACAGAGTGTCAACGTTCATATGGGGGCCTGTGATGCTCTGACACCTCCACACGGGTATCAGCCAAGTATTAAAGCAGTTCTACTCAGCAGAGATATCAAGGATCACAACCACAGCTGACAACAATATTCTTAAGGCACTGGCTGAGTGAATAGAGCTAGGTCTGCTGTTACAGTGGTGTTTCAAAATAAGCAATAGCTTCCATAGGGAATCAGGACTTCCACCCAAACATGTCTGTCAAGCCCAGGTATGTCCTTCAGGCACTGACACAGTGGTTTCCAGACAAGCTGTTCATATAAAGTAGTACCAATTAGGCTGCCCTCAAAATGCAGTCTCTGGGACGGTTCTTGTTACACCAAAAGCAAGAGAGGCAGGTGCCAACATATAAAGAAAATTGAATTTTCATTTCAGCTTCCTCAATCTATGGTTTTAAAGGCTTCACAAATACTGATGCTGTGTCAGACTGAGGTTCATCTCATCACCAGAGGTTGCAGCATTACACTGTCGAGAGTGACTATTTTTTGTAGTTGCCTCCAGATAAGAGCCTATCAGTGCCTACAGAAGATATTGGTTATTTGTATTTATTTCCTTTTAGCCCAACAATTTACCCTGAATCTACTGAGTGTCATTAGTTCCTGAGACACAGCAGTGAGGTGTGGACAGTTGGGTTTCATCAGAAACAGCGAGCTTGGGCTAAGTACAAACTCCACTGGTATAAACTACCTTCCTTCTGTGTACTTAGAAGCTGTCCCAATTCACACACACACTGTATTTCTAGCAGTGGCTGCCTATCAGATTACCTGATAGCTTCATACAGACCTTTCGCAGAGCATGGTGTGTTTGTAATATACTCCTGCCTGCTTTGTGAATCACAGAATAATAAAAGGCAGACATCATCTGGTCAGGACTACAAACTTCATTCAGCTCCGAACTGCTTTGTTTCACTAATTAATGTCTCTGGTTAACATAAATGTTTGTTACTAAATGAGCACATTATGCATCTATTACAGAAGGCTGCATGTCAGCAGGAAATTAATGCTCAAAAGTGCTGACATCTCTGGTTGTAACACTGTTCAAGCACTGCTGTGACTACTGCAAAACAGGTGAGAATTAGCAGTCCTAAGACACATGCCTCAGTACTTTTATATTCAAATTACTGCTTGAACAAGACTGTGTTTGTCTGCTTCATTTATCATTAATAGCCATAATATTCCTGGTGCCTTAGTCTGAAAGAGTCTGTCAAAAGCTTTAGGTAACCCCCTCATCAGAAGGGACTCATATCTCTTGCCAGCACAGCCACTCCCATGATGGGTGAGGATCATAGGGAACCATCCTATTTTTAGACGGAGACAGTTCATGCCCCAGCCCCGAAGCCTCCCTCACCACAGACACCCTGCAAATGGCAGTCATGTCTTCAGACAAAAGTTTAGAGGGCTTTGGGAAAGAAGAAATCTCACTGTGTGTCATGCAGCCCACCTTTTTATTCTTGAACGAGAGAGTCAGCTGCATTTAACCTGCAGGAGGAAGAGGGCAGCTCTGACAGCTTTTGAAAATGCTTACATGGCTCAGGTAGCACTGGGGAAGGAGAAGAGACTATGAGCAGTAATGGAGGAACAATGGAGTAATCTAGGAGTATCCTGCCTACACCTGCATGGCAAACAGACACAGACATAGGCAAAGCAAGAGGTAATGAAGATGCTGCTTTTCCCTCATCCATCAAAACTGAATTAAAGTTTGATCTGCTGGCTTCTCAAAGCAATGCCACTTTTACTGCTTATGAGTCTATCTTTGTTCAAACAGTATGCATCATGAGCTTGAATGTGAGACAAGACTTGGCAGAGTGGAGTGGTGTGGTTCCGTGTGTAAACTGCATGACTTAAGTTCATTTCTCACACCAGATTACTAAAACAGGTGCTTCCCAGAAGGACAAAGCAACCATTCTGAGAGACTTCCTGAGTTAGCTTAACTTTGTAACAAACTGATTTAGAGCGTTCATCCATCCAAAGGTGTTGCTCTGATTCAGCTAGGTCAGTTTAGACATAGATGGTTTAGTCAGTCCAGTTTCAGCATGTGAACAAAGGTTTGGTAGTTCGATGTAGGGAACTGTAGTAACTTCTATAATTTTTGTGCTTTTAAGCATCTACTGGTCTCTGAAATTCACATCTCAGTTATTGGCTTCCTGGCTGTGAGCAGCTACTTTGGAGAAAGGACTAAAAACCAAGAAAGACATTACTTTTTTCTTACACTAATCCAAATCAGAGTTCATGAGTTTCATGCTCAGAGAGCAGGAAAAGTAGGTAGCTCTAAGCCTACATGATAAAAGTACAAAGGAAAGAATCTGAGAATCACAGCAGTTTCCTTTTGTTAACACTGATTTTACTCAAGGCAGTGTGAATTTCCCAATTCTATGAAGCAATACTGTGATTAGAGATGATAATTAAAATACTGTTTACAAGAGAAGAGATGGCCTTTCTGATACATCTTCTAAAATGTTTTCAGACCTGGGCTTAGGAATTGCCCAGTGCAACTGTGATAGGTACAAAGATTGCCTATATTTTGATTATGCAAGGTGGTAGTGCTAGAAGCATATAAGAAATATTTATACTGCAGTGGTACTGTCAACAGATCTACAGGAGCTTCAGCAATGAATGTGCTGAGTTAATAGCAGTCAGGCTTTTAGATTCTGGGAACAATAGCACAAGACAAAGCTGCCCAGGAAAATGCAAGCAGACTGTATGTCCTCGGTGCACTCATGCCAAAGTTATGCTATGCATCCATCTGTGACAAACTCCATGGCTGTGCTTCAGTACAGTATTTTTCAGTATTTGAAAGCTAACTTCAGATCAGATGCCAGGGCTCAGTAATCAGTCTCCTCCCCATATGCTCTTTCAGGTTGCAAATTTGGGCCAATGGGTTTTTATACCTTTCTTTTACAGGGCAGATAATGATGGACTAAACTCGTCCTTGCCAAGCAAACTGGATCACAGCTCACACTGAGGCTTTCAAGAGTAAGAAACTTTATAAGGTTAAGTCATACGAAATGCTGACCTCCTTCATGGAGGGCTCATCCTCTGGCACTCTCTTACCCTTGGCTCCCAGGCAGAGCTTTTCAGTCTTTTGGTAAGAAAGGCAAGCCCGTCAACCAAACATTTCTAGGGCTTAAAGTTGTCCTCAGTTCTTCAGGATCTCCATCCCCTACACAAGATCATGTCTGGCTTTGTAGGTATTGCCATAAGGAAGGAGCTCCAGGTGGAAGTTAGTCTTAGAGCTGACAGAACTAAAGCTCCAGGATGTAAACCAGGAGGAAGGACGGAGAAAAAAATTGGTAAGTAGATCAAAAGCTGGTTCAAAACAAGCATTTGTAAGTATGTGATCAGTAGGAGCAACTTTGGCATTACACACCTCTTGCTCATTATAGTGATCTCACAGCCTGGAAATTGACAAGAAGACCAGAAAAATGGCTTGCCTCAGCCTGCTTTCCGCTTCACTTTGAATTTTGTCTGTGTGAGGTGAGCACAGTGCTGCCCTCTGTTCTGGCTGGCACAGGTACTAGAGGAAGAAACCTGCACAGAGTTGACAGCGTCAGGTTGTACCCTTTCACAGCAGTGTCAGACAGACTAGTCCTTATTGCAGAGGGGAAGGCCCTGGCAAAGACCATCAGAACGCTCACACAACTATTGACATACCGGTTTGTAGACATTTCTGCCACTAACATCCAGCAATTCCACCAGAAGGAAGTAGGTACTAGAGGCCAGAAGCTGTTATTGTAATATTGTAGCTGCACTGCCTAAAGGTTACGTGAGTTCCCAAAATATGTAGGGAGGATTCATATCCATCTTTTCAAGTATCAGTTAATTGAACAGAGTATTCCTCTGCCCACCACACCAGAGCTCTACAAGACTGCAGTGGTCTCCATGGAAATAGACAGGACTGAGCTTGTCTATTGGTGTTAATGGTTTCAGTAATGAACGAATTAACATTTTACTTTTGAAGTGTACAGGTACTTTGGAATAAAACCATTTAATTTTTAATTCTTCCCAGTCTCTTGCACATTGAAATAGGTATGGCAGCTGTCCACAATCTCTTTGCTCCCTTGTCTCTACCTTCCTTCCTGAAACAGAAAAGCATTCTTGTTATGTAAATGCTGGCAGTTACAATAAGATCTTGCTGCTGAGAAGTTTAAACAGAAGTCCACTTTCCACCTGTTTGGATTTCTTATGTCATGAAAATTTTGTATTTTAGATATTTATGAAAAGAGACTGCAGCATCCCAATCCCAACCTAATACATAATGAGACAAATCCTTGCATTTATCACTTTAGAATCTACGTTTTTTGTGAATTACTTCCTTGAAGGAAATGAAGAAAAACTGGTGGAGCTCGTTCAGGAAGTCCCTGAGGCACTTCCTCCCAACCCATCCTTGCCTGTAAGAGCAGATATGGATAAGAGTGATCCTTCATCTGGCCCAGTGGATTAAGTCAGTAGTTTTACATCTTAGTATTAAAAATGCATCACTCAAGAGTGGTGGGAATCAGGGTGCATATGCACTGATGCCAGGCTGGCACTTCCTGGGGAGCTTGCAGGGCTGCAGTGGTCTGATAAACACATTCCTGAAAATGTCCACCTGAAATATCCCAATGACCAGTGTAAATGTAGAGTCACTGAGACTGCCATAACAGATTTGTCTCTACCTTCTTTGGTCTGAAGTGCCAAACTAGTTGAAAATGCAGCTATCCATCATGTGACTGCAGCAGCTGTTCCCATTTTCCTATGGTTTCATGCCATTTTATATACAGCAACTAGAAAGGCTGCTCTGGATATTGGTAGTACCAGCATTCCTGATCCAACATTTAAGATGGGAAGAAATGAGCAGTAAAATTTGCAAGTATAGTCCTGAAAGGAGACAAAATCTGTCTTCTAAGTCTGTTTGATCCAGTTTTGTTTTGGAGACTTCTCTTTATTTTAGGTTTGCTTGTACATGAATCCTGCCAAGCTAATAACAGGTAAAGCTTCAATGACTCAGAACCTCTCCTTTAAGTCAAGTTTGAACAAATCATTTACCTACTGCAGCTGAGTTACAGTTTTTCCTGGCCTTGACAATATAACCAAGTGGTAGGAGCACTGGTGGTGTTGAATCTCCTTTTAAATTTTCTTTTTTGTTTTCTTCAAATAGCTCTGATTGTTCTAATAGGGGAAAAAAAAAAAAAAAAGAAGGAATCAGTCTTGGTTTTTGAACCCTGCTAGTTCTTGCAGTGGGCTGTCTCCCAGGAAAAGGGCAATGGGACATCTGCAGCTTGAATGCCTTGCAGCGCTTGAGGAACCAAGTGGAAGGGAAGGATTTTCTACACCATTAAGTACTGATTGCTGTTTTCTTCTGGGGAATCAACACACAATATGTGGTAAGGAGCAAAATTAAGACTTCAAGAGTCTCCTCACATTAGTCTGCTCAATTTTCATTACCGAAATGCTGGATTCTGCTTTCCTTCATCCATTATACGGCATTCCATTTCTCTCCAGGGTCTTCCTTAGTGTTTTCAATGCCATCACTTCTGAGTTTAAGGAAGAATCCAATAAAATAAGGGTGGGAAGGACAGAGAAAGCCACTGAAGTGTTTTGTTGCTGGGGTTGAAACCCCTCTGTTCTTTGAATTTTGGAACATAGTAGTCTCAGAACTGCAGAGATGCTCCAGTCTCCTCAGAAGGAAAATGTGTTTCAGAGTCCGCTTCTCTGTATATCATTGCCTTTGATCCCAAGGTGAAGATGAAAAGTAAATCAACTGTCCTGTCTTTTGGTACAAAGCTGCACGAACTAAGGAGAGTAAGAGTGCCCAAGACCTTGGCCTTAGTTGCCTAAGGACTGCTCAGAAGCACCTGTACAGACAGAAGGAAAAACTGGCAGCTGTATAACCAAGACCAAAGCCCCATGTAAGCCAGTGTCCTTTCTGACAGCAGCATGTAGGGAAAGACCAGATGAACACAGCAAGCAGTTGGCAGCCTTTCTCACATTGAGTCTCAGCTTCTGGATGTCATGGGCTCAGACCTCCTCCACAAGAAAAAGTGTCTTCCTACCTGATGGTCCCTGGACTCTTCATGCCTGCATATATCTAGCAGTTCTTAAAGATTAGGTTTTAAACAGGTTTAAAGTACCATGTGCCAGTGATTGTAACTTGATCAAACTACATTTCTTTATGGCTGGAATCTGGCCCTGATTGCCTCGAGCACCATGTACCATATTGGGCACACACAATGGCCTATTGCTCTCTTTACATAAATGCCTTCCTTTGAATTCAGCATTGAAATCATGTTTTGTCCTCTGAGCCTAACTGTGCACTGCTATCTGCAAACATGTCAGTAATTTTGACCCCCACAATTGCTACAAATCTGCTTTTGGCAATCAGTGGTGCATCAGCTGCAGTTATAGAGTGACCCATATAGACAGCCATTTTCCAGTCTCTCGGTGAAGACTGGGTTCTTGTCTACCCACTCGCAATTCAGAAAAGGGAAAGGTAGGATGAATGCTGCCAGACAACTGAAAATTTAGGTTAATTATTCTGAGCTCACCAGTCCACTGTAATCATCAAGAGAAAAGGAGTTGAGCCAATGCTGATGGGTTTGACAGACCAGGCTTAGGCAGAGCTGAGGCAAAGCCTACTCCCAAATTGCTACAGCTCATCGCACCATCTCCTTCTCTGGGCAGATCCCAGCAGTGAGTAGTCATAAGATGAAAAGTACTACCAGGTCTGCTTCTCAGGTAATACTCAAAATAGCAAGAAGCAATTTTGCATATTTGGCTGTCTGATATGGAGAGAGATGCCACAGGCTTGGGAACATCAAGTGCTAGGTGTCTCACAGAAAACAAGTGAGCTGGACACAGGGCAGAGTCGGCACAGAAAGTTTGCCAGCTGTTTTATTAGATCACCACTTCTAATGGTATGCATGTCTCACCAGTGCCAGCTCCTGTAGTCTAGACATATCACAAGGGGAAAAGCACTAATTGCAATCTCCATTTTGTTGGGGGAGACACTCTTTCACCCTGCTAGACAGAAAGCTTTGTCTGTGACACACTCTCTCCTCACTGTTCTGCCACAAGTAAGGAGACAAGCTTTATATTCATGACAATAAATTCAAATCCTCATTCCCTGGTGTGTCATTAATATTGTTTTGGAAACAGATCTAGTTTTTAATTGGAGTCTCAGGAATTTAAAATTGCATTGCTGTCAGTGGAGCCAAGCAGCTGTCTCTCTCAAGAAAGAAAAAGAATCAAAGAAAATGGTCCTAGCTTTGTCACAGAAATACCAAGCGGCCACAGTTCTGCAGATACTTTCTCTGAGAAAGAGCAATATGAAGTGGGATGGTGTTCTTGTAGCTCACCCTGAATAGTTCTCAAATAGTCAAGGGCTTTGAAGCAGGATGAAATGTCTTGTGAGAAATCAAAGACATCAAGAGAATGGCATTTGGCATAACTTTAAACAATGAGGCTTAGGTTCAACCAGCCCGCCTGGGCTCCGGTCCTGGTTGTTCCTCCATAGTTGCCACATAACCAAAAAAAATGTCTCTTTCCCTGCCTCAGGTTCCTCATCTATTGATATTGGCTCTAAGAAGTCACCATTGTTTCAGACCAAGAATCATGTTATTTTCCTACAGTAATCTCTTAGAATAGTATTTTTAGGGGAGCCTGAACTGCTTCAATTCTGTTCCCGCTGCAGTCAGTCAGCATTTCACTGGTAGAAGTGTTAGCAGTTAGACAAACAGGAATTTGATTGCAGCTGTCAGAAAGTGCAGTTAGATCAGTGCTGGGAGGGTTTGGAAATGCAATCCATGTTGTCATTAAGAAAAGATGAAAGGGGGCAAAAAACCAAAAACCAACAAACAAGCAATCCAGCCACATGTCTGTTCCCCTACATGAAGTTCATAACACTGGCAGCAGCAAAATAATTAACTTAATGGATTATGCATATGTCACCAGCAGAAATAAGATTAATATGATCAATTTAATAATGGACCTCACCACTTTTTCTTTTCTCTTTCCTGTTTTGAGTCCCTGCCATGCACAGCACTCTTGTTAGAAGAGCTGTTTTCAAGCTACAGATTCTAAGTGTTGCAAGGTCCCTGGAAGACAGTGAGAGACACATCTGCCACCACTTGCCAGTAGGAAAGGGAAAAGCAAGAAGATTTGTTAATTAAATCAGACTTCCTTTCTAATTCTTCCCTCTCCTCAAGTGTTATGATCTGTTTATTAAGATCAGCAGTCACCTTTTCCCTGTCCCTGCCCAGGTCAGAGGAATCTGCCCTGGCTCAGGAGAAGCTATGAATCTATGAGCAGGACTCACGCTGTGGCAATAGTGGCTCTCCACTGAGATATCTTCACTGCAGTCTCCACACATTAGCCTGAGGGAATAGAAATAGGTCCCTAGATGCTCCAGTGAAGACAGAGCCCTTCAAGCTGTACAAGCTGTCTCTGAGCAGCATAAAGTGTCCACATCCAGAGTTTAGGATTTAAACTGAACAAAAGCAAGGATGGAAGGAGGAGTAATAAATTTTTTAAAGGGAAATGTGTACAAGAGCATGCCATTGAGTCTACTGGTGGAGTACTGGAGTATTACTCAGTCCTGCTGGCATTTAAGGTTGTGCCAGCTTCTTTTATAGCTTCAGCTTTGAAACTCTTCAAGTCCACAGGTGCTAGAAATCAGTTCTGCCAAGGCATCACATCTTGGTCCATCATAAAAGACCACAGAGGCCCTAGAGAGGGGCAAAGAACAAGAAACATGGTCTAGCAGGACTAGACATCCACTTTTCTAATGCTCAGATAAGCCCTGGTCCCTCAGGAAGGTCCCTACGCTGAAGTCCCTACTTCAGTGTAGCTGAAGTGCATCCTACTGGCAATGCATGTGGAAGTACATTTTCCCTCACTTACTGCTTCCCTCAGGAGCTATTGTTGTACTCCAGGCAGATACTGGAAAGAAGTCATTTTTTAAATAAAACTGATGTGAAACTGTGATATGGTTTCTCTATACTAGACTAAGAACTCTAGACCTTTCAGGCTGTTGAACTGCTAGCAGTTTGCACTTTAGTCTAGTTCAACCCTTCAGAAAGTCAGATTTCCTATTTTAGATGCATATGTGTGAATGTTAATCATGAAACAAAAGCTTCCTTGTAAAACGTCATATTGCCTTCTGAAGCAGGGAACAAAATTTTCAGCCCAAGGAATAAAATGACTCAGTGTTTTGTTTATTTTAATTTATTACTTTTTGTGTGTGCATCAGTTGATTTAAAGCAAAGCTTGACTGAAACAGTGCAAGATCCACTTATTAGAAGAGCTCTGCAAACTACTTTATGAATTGATGGGCTACTCAGTCTGTTTCCATGCACCTTCATCATCTCTTAGCTCTTCCTCATCTCCAGCACACAGAAGCACTGTGCACAAAATAAGGTATGAAAACAGAGCTATGCAGCAAACTGCTTAAAATTTTATTCAAGTACCCCCTCCTGTGGACGTAGAGTTACATGTGGTTTGAGAGGCACTGAGTATTACTTGAAGTTAATCTAGCGAGGAAAAAGTATCAGAAATATTTTTAGTGGAGGAACCTGTGAATGGCTGGCTAAGATTAAGCTGGGTTACACCATGACTTTTGCTTTGAAAATACCTTTCATTTCAAGAACTTTATTAGTGTTTGCCTTTGTATGTACTCCATGTAGCTAGATCTCTTTTGAAAATCATGATTTGCAGAAATGATTCTGCAAATTCAGTCCAACTCTTCACAGTAGTGTCAATAATAACAGGATCAGTGACAGGCAGTGATTATATCTGGACGTGATCAAACAGGTAAAGGTGCAAAAAAAAAGCATTCTGTCGAAGAAGAATACCCACAGATAAGCTACCATTTCTACTGCAGAGTCATCTAGCAACAGAAGTCTTGTCACGATACTATTTAGTTGGATCAGAGGAGACTTGACAGGAGGGTATTCATGTTCTTCCAGCCCATGCGTAGTGATTAGTCAGTAAGAGACACTGATGACGTCTTCTAAACATGACCTTGGTCTCAAAAACAATTAGCTTACCAATTTCCCCAAAGCTGGGAAGGATCTGCTCTTCCCAAGGCATGGAAATTAGTTAACAGGCTGCTACTGTAACAGGACAGACAATGGAGCTAGGCAATTCATGGCCACTTGCTTTCCCTCACTCTCACAGGAAGAGACTTCCATCACAGATCGGCTCTGGGCAGAGAAGCGTGGAGCAGGAATAAGGGCTAGCATTAAAAAGAGAAGAGATCCAAGGACCTGCCAATACTATCCATTGTTGCAGGCCCATGGCCTCCTGTGGCTTGAGTGGCACCTGGTATGGGCTGTGGGGACACCAAGTCCCTGCCTTTGATCAAGCGCTCTCCCAAACTGCACCAAAGAAATGTTCAGGAGGATGACATGGCCACATCCCCCATGATGTCCTGCAGGCCCACGCTATGCTCAGGAGAGCACAGGACGTGGCCTCTGATGGGGGGGAACAGGCGAGTCCCTCTCAGAGCACTGCTGAAAGGAAGCCCGAGTGCCCCCTCTGCAAGGGGAGGGTGACCTCCATCTTGCACTCGGTGCGGGGCGATGATGATTTTGAGGAGCACCTCATCCCTCCACCGGCAGCACCATCAGCCGAGGGCCACCTGACTGGAGGAGCTCCTGGACACCAAGGCGCCCACGAACTCCATCGCCCTGCAGCATCCCAGCCATCAGCTGCGGGGCTGGTGCCCAGGGCTCCTGTGGGCGGCCTCCAACCCCACGTCTGGGCGTCCCTCCTCCGACAGGACCGCGTGCTGCTCTGGCCTGTTCTCCTCTGGCTGCGACAGGAGCTGTGGCTGTTCTTCGATGGTGGCGGCTGGGAAACAGCAGCAGCACAGAGCCTCGTCATCTCCTGCCTGCAGCTCTTTGGCCTGGATGAGGAAAGCCTGGTCCAGCTGCTGCGGGGCGCCCTGGGCCTGTACGAAAGCGACTTTGTGTGCCGGCTGATTGAGGTCATCATGGCCCGGTGCGGCAGGGAGGCCCGACGTCGGATGGGCCTGGAGGACGCCCCCACTGCCGAGGAGGAGCGGGAGGGCAGCCCCACAGCTGCCCCCAGCCCCGCTGCCTCCCACGGGGGGTCTCCTGCCCCCAGCCCAGCCCAGTCCCCTCCAGCAGCCCTGACACATCTGAGGCAGAAGAGCTACCCAGCACCTCATCGGCTGCCCTTCGTGGGCGTCCCGGCAGCCCCCTCACTGCCCCCATTCCCACCCATGGGGAGTGAGAAGAGCTGCAGGAGGACCCAGAGAAGGCTGTGCCTGGGCCCTCCACTTCCAGCTCCAGTAGCAAACACTCCATGAAGAGGGCCAGCAGCCCTGAGGACCCCTCCCAACCCCCCATAAAGCCACCCTGCCATCAGTGACACCGAGAGGGTGCCTCAGGAGCTAGCCAAGCCACATTGGGGCCAGCAGCTGGGACTCAAGCTGGTCCCCAAGAGATCCCGGACGCCTAGATCTTATTAATATGCAATAAAAGAAAATAAAGGCATGAAAACCACAGAAAAAGTCTTCATATTATGATCAATCTCTGTGGTGTTGCTATCCCCACCCGTGCTGCTTTCTCCTCCTTCACTTGGTTCTATGCCAACCATTTCCTCATGTATCTGCTGGGCCCTACCACCTCCCCCACCCAGCAGCTTTGCAAACTCAGTACTGAGCCTGCGCTCTGGTACTATCGTACTAGCAACGGCATTTCCTGTGCTATGGGACTCAAGGGACAGAGTGTACCTGCTGTGGGTCCTGTTACACTGTGGGGCAGAGGAACAGGGGCAGGAGACTGGATGAGGCTCAGATCCCTGGAGGAGCAGAGGCACAAGCTTCTCTGCTTCGGTTCCCCTGGCAAAAGGTGGCAATGCCTTGCACCAGCCATTTCTTCAGGGGTGCTCTGGTTTAAGTGGAGCTGTTGTTCTTTGGAAACACCCCCATCCCAGTGTGATCTGGGCATGTTAGAGGTGCTTCAGGGAGGTCTGTGTGGAGCCTCAGCGTGGATGCCCTTTGCCGTGCACAGAGAATGAGCATTGTAGGTCAGGGGCAGACCGAGGGTTTCCTAATGCATGTCAGGCCATAGAAATTGCAATGCTATCAGGCTGCTCTATCTTCTCATCTCCACAGAGACTTTCAAAGTGTGTGGGTGGGCTTTCCTGGGAAGAAATCCGTAGTTTATGCTTGTCTTTGGTTTTGAAAACTGATGCCTGCAGCCGTAAAGGAGGTGCTGGGGTGCTTGTTCTGACCTAGCAGGGAAAAAGCCGTACAGTTCACAGCCAGCAAGGAGACCAGTCATCTCTAAGCAGCAGTCTAGGTCTAATTCTTAGACCGTACAATAAAAGAGAGGATTGAAGACTACAGGAAAAAATCCTCAGCTTTACTAACAGTATTAGAGGGTAGGATGTTAATGGTGGTGGTTTCTGCTTGCTTGCATTAGAATCTCCTTGGCATCATTGCTATGATTTGCTAACATGCATTCAGCTCTTGCCCTTTTCTCATCATCATCTTTTTTTCTTCAGGATTGCTAAATTTTATTAGCATTCATGCTACTTAAGTTCTGTGATATCTTTGCACATTCTCCAGCATGCCAAATGCCTCAGGAGCCTGGGCTGTCTTTGTTGTGCAGTACCATCTCTGCTTGTGTGACAGTGCACAGTAACCAGGTCATACCCCTCACCTCAATACAGCAGTATGGCACTGCCTTCATAGGCTCCAGGCCCTTTTATTGCAAATGTGCAGTGCATCCTTTCTGTGCCGGAATCCCAGCTGCTGTGCATAGAAGGCTGCTGCCTAGAGGGCAGCACAGAGATGTTGTCTGCCTCTTCCCAATTCGGATACCTTGGCTGATTGGTTCAGGTGCTGCCCCAACACAGGAGAGTTTGGGAAAGTTTGGTGCAATCCTGAATTTTGCTTGCAAGAGTGCTTTAAACATTCTTCCACCTACACCTCAGAAGTCTATTTTTAAAAGTATCAGTTTGCAAGGTCAGAGCATAGGGAGTCTCAGTGTGCATACCCTAGTTACAGAACAGCTGAGCAAGCAAGGAAGAACCAAGAGGATGTGAGAACAAACATGTCAGCTGAGCTCCTCAGAATGAAGCACCAACTTTTCCCATGCAGACATCAGTTGCTTCAGTTTACACAACGCTGTGCAGACAGAACTTAATTAGTATCTACTGCAGGTCACAACAGAGTCGATGCATCACCACCCACAGAAACACACACACCCCCCCCTTGTGGAGTTGCTGATTAGAAGCAGCATGTTTATTCCTTAGAGCAATTTAGAGCATGTGTAGTTTTGTTCTAGACTTGCTTTCAAACTTCTGTAAACATGAGAGCCTTAAAAAATATCCACACAACCCAGAAATAGTCAATTTAACATTCTTCAAATTTTTAGGAATAGAAACTAAAAGGATTCTTTTCCATACACAGCAGATTTCTGACAGTACAACAGATCTTTCAAATGAAGCATTAAAGAGGACCACACTGTAGTTAAGTAACGCTTGTTTCATCAAATGCCTCCCATTTTGTATATAGCTGGCTTTGTCAAAAGAGCCAAACAGCCACGTCTGAGTCTAAAGCTCAGTAAAATGAACTGTTCTCCCTCCCAAAGGATCCTTGCAAGTACAATCTTCGTTTTCATTAACTTGCCAAAGACCCACTGCAGTTCCTCAGGAGTTGACAGTATGTAAATACAATCACTTTGGACAAAACAGAGCTGCTTGGCTTGGAAGTATCCATTGCTAGTGAAAGGACACCATCATAAAACTGAGAGCAAGTCAAATGAGAAGACTTACTGGCTCAAAGCAGCATGATGTTAAGATTGTTCTGAGCACCCAAATCTCTGTGGCAGTGTGTTGCTTCACTATAAACCACATGAAATACAGCTTCAGTAGCTACTGGGTGTGTAGGTACTTTGTTCAGGTATGTTGTTTAGGTACTTTGAAAGTCACACTGAACATAATGCTCTCAAAGTCATTGGGTACCCAGCAAGCTTGAGTTCAGATTGATTGCAGAATGCTGAGGCCCTTGCAAAATCAAGAACAGCTGCAGAACTTACATCTATTTAAAATGAGGTTATGGTATTCTCAGAATGGTCACTTTAAATAGATCAATATTCCACTATTGTTCTAAAACTAAATCAATACTTGATGACGTTTTGGCAATATCCACTATTAAACCTCCCAGTATTTTGTTTGGTTTTACATGCAAATACCAAGTCTCTCCTTTCAAAAAGATCAGTAAAGTAGCCTCTTCTCTCAAATTCCCTGTTTGTATTAAACCAATGCACAGTTTTACTAAGAACAAACAGCATATAGCATCTGTGATGTCACTGAAGTAAGAATGCACAGCTTAAGATTTATTGAGTTCCCTAATGTCTGATTTTGGACGTAACTAACTGGTAGTGAAAGAGAAGTTGAGAACTTTCAGGTGGTTCAGTGCCTAGATGTGTACCTGCTGTGTAGGAACAAGCATCTAAACAGGCACCAGAAAATGATGCCATAAGTATTCAGACATTTCTATTATTAGTTGCTTATATAGGCTGGAACTTCTTTCTGAAAGCCAATGTATTTCAGATAAGGCTTTCACGAAGAAACTCTGTCCTGTCTTTAATCTGCTGAAAGTCTGAGGAAACAGAGCAGAGAAAAGCAATCCTTTTAATCCAGAGTTGTGAAGACAATTAAAAAGGATCAAGCACTTGGCATCTAGTTAACTGAATTACAGTGATATTTCAATTCCTGGCTATTTCAGATGGTGAAACTTTGTCTTTCACTCAGTGTAGCTGTAGAGCTAAGCAACAAGGCACCATCACCTGCAGTCCACTCTGTTGGCTAGCCGCTGGCAGAGGCATACCAGCATTACGGCCAGATGCTGTGCAGATGTACCCAGACCACCACCCTGCTGCTATGGAGAGCATGAAAGAGGGGATTCACTCACCATTCTCCCTTGTGCTTCCTTCTGGGTCCATGCCTCAGACTCCACTCCCTTTTTGTGACTGGAGCTTTCCTCGCACTAGGAGTATGCAGCTGTTGGATTACTTGCCAGCTCTGATTTACCCCTCAAAGGCAGATCAAACTGCCTGGCATTAGCAGCTTGAAGAACGATGTCCCTGGAAAGCTGCTTAGATTACAAAATCAAACACAACCTAGAGCTTAAGCAAAAGGTTTTTAACTTGTTCAAGACAGCTAACAGTTAAAGAGGGGCTGGGAGGACAAATGTACCCAAAATCCTAGTAGCTCAGCACTACAGAGTTTGATCCAGAACCTGTAAATATTTATTTTTGCTTCAGCTATTGAGATTCCCTGCCATGGTCTACGTCGTCTGCAGCAACTGGATCAAGCACACATACAACCTGCTAATTGTATATTTGGAACTCAAGCCTTCATCCAACATGATAAAAAGGGATTGCAGCAACTGCACTGGAAACAAATCTGAATGCCTCACCAGAGATCATCTTCAGAGACAGATAAGGTGCCTTAAGGTCAGAAATCTGCAAATACCTTGAGATGTTGGGTGTTTCAGTTTCTGAAAACGCTGTGCTATAGTTTTGTCTCTTGTGTGCTTTCAGCATGGGAAAGCTTCACAAGTCATCAGCATTAAGATGACTGGATAATCAGAGAGCAGCGCTCTAGGTGCTGCCAAGCATCTGAAGGCAATTGTATCCTATCAGTGCTTTTGCAGATCTCTTGAAATGAGACCGTAGCCAGTTACTAGGGGCATACTTTAGGGATTAATACAAGAACCAAGGCTATTTAGCATCTTTTTACCTCCAGAGTGATGGGGCTGCATGCACTGTCAGCAAGGTTGAGGATCGGTACAGACCTGTGTGGAGATTTCCAGCAAGCATTTACTGTTAGCTGTAAGCACTCCCAAAGTGGCTCGGGGGGGGAAGGGGGAGAAGTTTGTGTGAGGGGAGAAGCATTGGTTGAACTACAAGAGCCGAGGCAACCAACCTCACACTTTTCCAAAGAACCCAAATTCAGTGCGCCAGGCAATTTTTCGGTACCCCAGGCAATGTTTTGGTACTCCTAAAATCGAAGTGTGAGGCTTGTTAGAATGCGTTTGTGAGCAGAACAGTAACCTTAGTGCCATCCAGTGGCCGCTGCATGTCAGAAGAGAGGAAAACTGCATAAGAGTCCATCCATTTGTTCCAGTTTCCCACCTCCTTATCCAAGCATCGAAAAGGCAGTCTGCCTGTGACAGAGCTAAGCAGAGCTGCCATTGCCTAATACCGGGATAAGACCTCAATGGGATCACTGCGGACTACTGCTAAAGCCCTCCACATACTGTATTCATCATTTTCACAGCAGTCATAAGCACTTGCAAAGCAGTGTTTGGGATCTGACTTAATAGGTAAGAATAGCAGGAGCCTGTTTTCAACTGCAGCTTTTCTGGAATACAAAAGATGCTGCTCAAACATGAGTAGTTTGTTTGAATCTAGCTAATCAAGCATGACTTCAGGCTTCTGGCCAGTCTTACCCAAATATTTATCTTCAGTGCCCCAGGGGTATTTCCACCTGGTGAGCCACTGAAATGCAGCCACCACAGAGCTTTACCAGGCATTATGACAGTTCCCAGAATAAATCTATGAGGAAGGTAGGATAAAAAGTTTATCCAGTTGCAAATTAAGAATTAAGTAAAATACAATTTCTCAAAGTAATCAGACAAAAGAAAATGTTCAGGAATTATTTTTGCCTCACAAATTTGTTATTTAATGATTCTATTCCCAAGACACTCCTTACCCGTCCTTCTCTGGTACTAAAATCATTCAAAAGCCCATCGCAGATGAAGGTGTTTGACATGGTTATGATTTAGTCAATTCAAAATTTATTAATAGTAAGAGGTAAATCAAAGGTTAAATTTTAGCAGCACTTAATGAATAACCAATTTTAAAGATTTACAAGTAGTTAAGTAAAAGATATTATGATCAAACCAGCAACTTAAACACAGATTAGAAGATGACAAGGTTCGCACTAACTTACTATAAGGTATCTTACATCAAAGTAGATAGATAGATAGATAGATAGATAGATAGATAAACCTAAAACATAAAACAAACAGATACAGACAAACAGAAATATTTGGGCCCAGCAATATATGCCACCTACACTCATAAAGGCAAATGTGTATATTTGAAGGTGTATATAATTAGAGAGGTGGATAGAGGGAGCTAGCTTATAGTTAGGATTTCCCTCTTCAAGTTTAGATTAAATACTCAGTATGCATCAGCATTCCTCAACAGGTGATAGTTGAGGCTCGAGAAGGATGGAAGCTAGCTTATAGTTAAAATTTCCCTCTTTAAATTTAGAGTAAATACTCACAAAGCATTGGCATTTCTCAGCGGGCGATAGTTGAGACTGGAGAAGGCTGGCTTCACCCTGGCAGATGATTCTTGCAAAATTTGTGCCTGAGAGGTGTCTCAGTTCAGGTGGGGGTACTGGTCACAGCCCGCTGCGATCCAGGAGAGCTCCAAAGGGTCTCACTTAGAATCGCTATTTATAGGATCCAAGATAATTGACTTTTGTCAGGTACTTTTCCACTCCAGCCCAGCTCGGATGATGACATGTTCTGGTACCTTCCACCAGTTGCGCAGACTCAGAACCTTTCTGCTATCCCCCCTCTTTTGGGTCAGGGCTCAGGTACAGGTGTACCAGGTTGTCAGGAGATGATTGATTATCACTATTGTTCCCAAGTAATAAGGGAACAAGAATGTCACGGTTTGAGCACAGATGTACCAGGAACCCAAGGAAGCAAGAACCAGGCACATTAAGGGGGTGCCTTAATGGTCTGGTCTGCTGCTGAGGCATGCAGCCCAAAAAAGGGGGGAGAGATTGCGCCAAGTACCAAGCAGCTCAACAGAGGGGAGGTTGTACCACCACAACCCACCCCATGACTGAAGTCAATTTGTCTCGTCCATAGAGTGGCAGTGTGGTTGCCTCTTGCCTCTATGCCTATAAACAGATAATGCCATAATCCAGTTATAATTGTGAGGGAAATTTTGTATGTTTGTGTGCTTGGTATGCTTCTGTCAATTAGCTAAAGTTTCACTAAATTTGATTAAGTGATATTATTTACGGGGTGGGGGCAAATACGCAGGGAAATATTTGCAATAGTGTAATTTGTGTAGCCATTTTCCACATTCTGTATATAAAACTATAATTAGTAACAAGCATAATACAACAACAGTTAGCAAAATCACGATGGGGTGCAACATCAGGTTCAGTGTCCCAGCTGCTGTCTTAGGCCATCCAAACAGGGCTTCCCACCAGTGGTGTTTTCCATCTTTTTTGACTCTTCTTAACACTTGGTGTATTTCATTCACATCGTGATGAACTGTAATAAGGGTCTTTTGTCCATTTTCTTGTGCTTGTTGTAGGAGGTTGATCAAATAAGGATGGTGGAGGAGTTGTTTGATTATGGTTAGATTCATCCTGATAGTTGTAGGTTGTAACTCACGGTATAGTATGTAATCAAAAGACAGATCATCATGAGTAATTATTGGTGCAGAGTAATTAAAATCACAACTAACAATTATAGGAAAAATACATACTCATAGACTAAATTGATTGGTTATGTTATAAGCAAAGTTATCTATTAATAGAAATCTACATAAAGTTTGCATGCAAATACATCCTTTTCCAACATAGATTACTACGGTTTCAGGAACTTCATTTGCATGGATTTCAAAGTGGCAAATGTTTTGTTCCATGTCCAGAGATCTTGAGCTTTAAGGGTATTACTTTCTCAAATGAAACACTTTTGTTCTTGTACAATGCATGCATTTACATCAATTGTTTGCCAGTTTTCCTCCTTTTGATGTGCCCACACTCTATGCTCTAGGGGATAGAGTATGGTTCCATGGTGATTCAGACCTAGTGCAATGTTTGGGTATACATTGTATACCGAAGCATTGCATGTAGCGAGGACAAAGGCAACAATCTTATCACTTTATGTGTGATAAGTGAAGTTGACTAATTGCCACCATGATTGAAACTCCTTTTCAAATTCTGAGACATTGTCCCAAATCAATTTATGAATTTCAGTGGGTAGAATTCCAATTTGGTTCAGTCATTGGTAGTAGCAGTTAGTTTGTTCATTATAACTTCAGTGTCTATGCTATTTAGTACTCCTAATTCTGTTCCAAACAACCCAGTGGTGTCCCGTTGCATACGTCAGGATTGTTTTAAAGATCATAATGCAATTACAGGTTCTGTAAAAGTGAAATTGTACCAACAAAGTAATTTGGATCTTTTATTTTATAACAATCGTTGTTGTCTTTTCGTTTGGAAAAGTCAGTATAAAATATTTTCATTTTGGTTGTCTTATGGTGAGTGGCTCTATTGATTACCCAGCACCCGATTTAGATGTTAGATGTGTTGTTTGTTCCCACGATGTCATTGCAGAAGTTCATTCTTTCTATTAAAGAGAAAGAAAGAGAGAACGGTCTCGGTGGGGAAGGCCGAACAGGTTACCCCTTTTAAAACATAGAATAAATCCATCTGGTACAGATTTTGTGCTCTATTCCATCACATGCAGATAATCAATTGTCAAGCGCCATCTCCTGTCCAGTTTATGGACTGGCCAAACTGGAAAATTATATGGGGAGTGGGTTCTAGAAATAATTTGCTGTTTTTCCAAATCTTTAATTACTTCAGAAATTCCAGTCTGTGCCACAGCAGAAATTGGGTACTGCATGATGTTAGTTACTTTTGATTCTAGAAGTACTGGAGCTGCACGGAGCACTTGTACTGTGTAAGCTTGTTGATTTTTATTAAGGTTAAAGCTGGTAATTGACTCAAAAGACCACAGACTACCATCTGGGAAATGCCATTCAATGCATAAAAACTTAGAATATTTTCATTGTGATCTTAAATTGCAAAGTGAAAAGATGTCATACGCTTTTCGCCAGAGAGCCATAAATTAACTTTTGCGGTCTGGCACACAGCACAAGTTCCCATAACTCCAGTAATTTTAACTCTTTGCTGTCCAGGTTGTATGCCCAGCTTGTCAGCATCTTGTTGAGTAAGTACTGAAATTTGCATGCCAGTTTCAATTAAAAATTTTGTTAATTTTTGTCAAGGACCTACTAGAATTAAAATGTAAGGGCCATTTTTGTTTAACCATTGATGCGCTTGTACTTGCTGGACAGGCAGGCCCAATTGCAGTCAGGGCACTACTAGTTTTCTTTGTTTATATCTTGTAATTGATCTTTACCCAGACAAAAAGGGTTATCTCTCTCTCTAGGATCCCGCAACAGAGGAGTTAGAGTATTTTGAGCGCTGCGTTTCTTAAATGCTTGAATGAGACTCAGAATAACACTGGTAGGCTGTCTCTGAATCGCAGCTCTAGGAATTCCTAGTGCCAATGCGTGTTTCCATATCTCATTTCTCCCCTTCTGGCCCTTTAATTGTCGGTCAGAGGATTTTGGTTCTTTGGAGTTCTTTTGATGTGATTGTTTAATTTGCCTCATAGAATGACCTGTGTTTTTCGTTTCACTGGGACTTTTGTTCCATCCAATTTCTCGTGCATGTTTTATAGTTTCATGCATTAACACTTCCCAGGTGGGGACTTCCCTTCGCACTAATTCTATATCTTCATTCTCTCCAACAGCTCGCGTTAGATTTATTAATTCATTGTGATTTAAATCTCTTTGGATTTCATCTCGCTTTGCAATGAAAAAGGGTTTGAGTGTGGCAGGAGCTCCTTTTATTAATTTTTTAAGTATAGTAGGATCTACCGGTGCTAAGACAGGAACATCAATGGGATCATGTTGATGCATGGCCTGAATACAGGCAGCTTTTATGAAAGCTACAGAAAGTTCATTTAGACATTTAATAGGTATTAACGGAGGTTCTCCTCTCTCCAAGATATCGATACCACCAGCCCAATATGCCACTCTGCTTGTGAGTGAGTGAGGCTGATCTGGAGGGTTGGGGCCAGCATTTAAGAAGACACCAGGACCCCAAAAGGCATTGGCTTCATCACCGTTTAGCAAAATTCTGTCTCCCCCAGTTAGAGACACCCTCCATACATATTCAGTTTCAGTTTCTTGGGGTTTGCGGCTGTAACGTTCTTGTAAATTGGCGATTTGAATCGCATCAAATGGGGTTGTTTTAGTAATATGATTTCCTACACCACCCCGTGGTCCTGTAGTTACTTCTGTTTTAATAATTGGTCTGACTAGGAGTACAGGGGGCTCAGGCAGGTGAGGAGAATTATCATCGTCTGAGCTGTTATTGTTTGAATCACCCCAGATATTACCATCCCAGTCTTTGGAAGGCACAATTAATTTTTTAATTTGAGCTATGTCAGGGGGTTTTGGAGATTGCATTAGCATCTTTTCAACATGTTCCTCCAGTTTTTGTTGTTTTAATTGAGATTCTTTAAGTTGTTTTTGCAATTGTCCAATTTTAAATGATAACAGCAATTCGGTAGATTTGTGCTCCTCTATCTCACTTTGTAACTCTTGTATTTTTTGGGTAAATTTTCCTCTTTCCTGACAGGCAGCTTCTAAGCACACTCCTAACATTTTACAAATTATACCTTTATCCTTTCCAACTTCAGTTGACCCTCTGGCATCAGTTAAGCGTTTCTCTACTACTTTCCAGTTATGCCAATTATTACGAGCCCAGTCCTCTGAGAAGGTGGGAGTTGGCTGGATACCGTGTTTTTCTAAGTATTCAGTGATATTGCCTGTCATCCTGCCGACTATGCCAATTTGTCACGGATGTTTAACACGGTTATGAATTAATCAATTCAAAATTTATTAACTGAGGTATTTATTATGAGGTAGATCAAAGGTTAAATTTTAGCAGCACTTAATGAATAACCAATTTTAAAGATTTACAAGTAGTTAAGTAAAAGATATTATGATCAAACCAGCAACTTAAACACAGATTAGAAGATGACAAGGTTCGCACTAACTTACTATAAGGTATCTTACATCAAAGTAGATAGATAGATAGATAGATAGATAGATAGATAGATAAACCTAAAACATAAAACAAACAGATACAGACAAACAGAAATATTTGGGCCCAGCAATATATGCCACCTACACTCATAAAGGCAAATGTGTATATTTGAAGGTGTATATAATTAGAGAGGTGGATAGAGGGAGCTAGCTTATAGTTAGGATTTCCCTCTTCAAGTTTAGATTAAATACTCAGTATGCATCAGCATTCCTCAACAGGTGATAGTTGAGGCTCGAGAAGGATGGAAGCTAGCTTATAGTTAAAATTTCCCTCTTTAAATTTAGAGTAAATACTCACAAAGCATTGGCATTTCTCAGCGGGCGATAGTTGAGACTGGAGAAGGCTGGCTTCACCCTGGCAGATGATTCTTGCAAAATTTGTGCCTGAGAGGTGTCTCAGTTCAGGTGGGGGTACTGGTCACAGCCCGCTGCGATCCAGGAGAGCTCCAAAGGGTCTCACTTAGAATCGCTATTTATAGGATCCAAGATAATTGACTTTTGTCAGGTACTTTTCCACTCCAGCCCAGCTCGGATGATGACATGTTCTGGTACCTTCCACCAGTTGCGCAGACTCAGAACCTTTCTGCTATCCCCCCTCTTTTGGGTCAGGGCTCAGGTACAGGTGTACCAGGTTGTCAGGAGATGATTGATTATCACTATTGTTCCCAAGTAATAAGGGAACAAGAATGTCACGGTTTGAGCACAGATGTACCAGGAACCCAAGGAAGCAAGAACCAGGCACATTAAGGGGGTGCCTTAATGGTCTGGTCTGCTGCTGAGGCATGCAGCCCAAAAAAGGGGGGAGAGATTGCGCCAAGTACCAAGCAGCTCAACAGAGGGGAGGTTGTACCACCACAAAGCCCCATCTTCTGTGGTCTCACAAGATCATCCAAATACCAGCCTGCATGTGAAATGCAGGCATTCCTCTGTGGCATTCTTCTTTGAGACTGAAGACTGCTGCACACTTCCCTCCTGTCTCCTGCTTTAGCTTTGGTGAGAGCTAATGCTCAGAAGCTGCCCCAAATCTGCAGGGGACTGAGACACAGAAGCTCTTGCAGGTTCCCTCCTGCCTACAAGTACTTAGGTGACTCAGGTCCCTGTGGTACTCTGCCTGAGCTGACTAGGCAGTGCTCAGTCCCACTTAGTATGCATTCTGCTCACTTTTTTTATCTGCCTACTTCTTTGTGGCCTTTTGAGGTACTAAACCCTACTTGGCGTAGGCAAATGTGAGGTTTGTATCTCAGTTGCCCTTTTTTAAAGCAAGTATTTCTACCTCTGTCCATTCTCAAAAGACCAAATCCTGGAGTATTTATAATTCCAAGAGGTAAGGATCTGTTCCAAACTCTCTCTGTCTTTGGGCAATGGATTTCTGCATGAAGTCATGCATATGCTGTAGTATATTTGTTATAACAAGCACCACAGTTCAATGAGCAGTTGTTCTCTCTTTCACATTCGGTTTTCTCAGAGAGTTGTTGTGTCTAGGGACAGCTTAAGACTGAGTGCTAAGCAGCTTTCTCACAGGGCAGTAGGTCTGTCAGCAAAGGAGAGAGAGTGGAAGAGCCAGGTAAAAGCAAGGACTGATTTTAGATTGCTCTGCTATCATCAGCCCTTTCTGGCTGTGCTCTGGCAGCTCTTTTTCTCAAGTGCCTGTGCCATGTTCAACATGAGGGTGAACATATCCTAGTCAAGGATTCTGCTGCCAACATTATTTAGTATTGCTCTAAACAGCATCTCCCTTTCCCTTGCCAAGCTCTTCCCCATCACATCATGTGGGAGAGTATCCTCTGCGTCAAGCAATGCTGCACCTTCGTTCTCCTTTCCATTCCCTCCACCAGAAAACTGCTGCCTGAAGAGATAACATCTTAAAACAACCTATTCTGGCTGTAACTTTTGCTGGACCTTAAAGAGGCTTAATTTATTTTAATTGATTTTAATGCTGTCTTAGTACTTAACAGATTTTTAAAGGGAGCAGGGGAGCTGAAGGTTAATGGACATCTATGCTGTAGATGTGTGGTGTGTTTTTTGAAGATGGTGCTGGACAGTGTTCTCCATCAAAGCTAGAATTACATGGTGTGATAGCCACTGAATGGATGAAGACCTAGTTGACAACTCTCAAAATGTAACTGTAAAGAGGAACTCAGCCTCCAGTGGGACATGAACCACTCCCAATGCTGTTAAGTATGTTCCAAATGAACTGAAAGAACACAACTACCACTAGAAAGAAATCAAATAGCATGTGGCTCTTGCTTCCAGTAGGTAGAGGTAAAAGGAGGTCCCATAATTGGAAGTGAGGCTGAGCAAATTCAAACTTTAAATGATGGGCATGTTTTCCTATGTGGCAATAATAACTGAAGTGTTTACTAACAGTTATGATGAATTGTTAAACACTGCCGTTCTTAGGCTTCAGGCAGCCTAAAATACACCAGCTCGGGAAGAAAGAGTGGGGAAGTCATATAGCCTGCCTTCCCTGGGAAGGCAGATCGGTTCATCACAAATGTCCATCTTAACCTTCAAACAGTAGATGGGCCAGGAGGGAAGACTGAAGGAAAACTGTTCTGTCACAAGGACACATACTGCACTGAAACATGATGCTACAAATACTGTGGTCTCTACCACGCACCTTGCAGTAAGTCCTGGTTTGAGTCTGTATTTGTGATAAAGGAATATTTGATGTGTTCTGCTGCGTTGGTCTAAACTACATGGGAGATAAATGGGTGATCAGTTGTGTGTGAACAAGGCTTGCTCCTTTCTCTGGAAGAACATGGTGCTATAAATCTTGCATTTTCCTTTTCATACAGGTCTTGGCCATGCTGTGGATTTGGAAAAGTGAATGTTGGTGATCTCCCCTTCCTCTTTTGATATACAGATATTTATGACAGACTGTTTAGCCTGAATTTCTGAAATTCAGACATCTTATCATAAAGCACAGCTCCTTCTTGGTCTTTGGAAAGGCAAAAATGGCGAAAAATTGCACAAAATATGTTTGGAGTGGTTGGGGGAGCTCACCACAGCCTTCAAAACTTTAGATGAGTTGTAAATGTCTATTTGCTGTTTGTAAAATTGAATGGCATTCTCCCAACAAGGCAGCTTAGAAAACAATGCACGCATTCTTCAGGATAGGTGTGAACTTCCATCTGTTAACTGGAGTTGCCTCCTGCCCGAAGTAAAGGAGGCTCAGAGATCTCTGAACCCTACCCACTCCAATGTCTGTTTCTCTGGATTTCAGAGAGAGGGAGAGGATGAATCTCTGATCAGCTGCTTTGTAGTTCTGAGGCCAGAAATAGTGGATATAAAAGCAGAGTTACTTCCTTTCTTTTCTCTTTTCTTTTCTTTTCTTTTCTTTTCTTTTCTTTTTTCTTTTCTTTTCTTTTCTTTTCTTTTCTTTTCTTTTCTTTTCTTTTCTTTTCTTTTCTTTTCTTTTCTTTTCTTTTCTTTTCTTTTCTTTTCTTTTCTTTTCTTTTCTTCTCTTCTCTTCTCTTCTCTTCTCTTCTCTTCTCTTCTCTTCTCTTCTCTTTTTTCTTCTCTCTCTTTCTCTTTCTTTCTCTCTTTCTCTCTTTCTTCCTTTCTCTCTTTCTCCCTTTCTCCCTTTTTTTTTTTTTTAATTTGGTTATATTTAGGCTCTCCAGCTTCTCTCAAAAGACTTTACCTTCAAAGTACATGAATAGTTTTCCCTGTGGTGCTCTGAAACACAAGGAATTCCAGAGCTGGGAAGAGAGTCATTGCTTCCACCACAACAAGATGAGCATTTTATATCTTCCTGTGCAGCATCCCTGGCTCAGCCTGGGTCTGAGGACAAGGGAGAGCTGGGAAATTGAAAGGGGGCAAAAGAAAAGGTATGTCTAGTTACCCCCCTGGCTAAGTGCTCTTCTTGCTCTGCTCCAGCCCGAGGTGTCTCCTCCCTCTGACAATGAAGCCATGCTGTTCTCCAACTCTTAGATTAGGCCATGAGCTGGAGTGCTTTCAGAGAACTGGCACTGCCTGTGCTTCTCCTGCCCTTACTAACCAGTTCCCTTAGACCTAATGTCATTTTACCCAGAACAAAAAACAATTCAGAGGGAAAGAAGTATTTAAACTACAAAGTGGCTATTCCTAACTCTTGCCTTCTCAGCTGATATTTCAGTCTCCCACAGAGGGACTCTGGCAAGTCTGTGTATCCTATAGATTTCTAAGGTCTGGGTCGTACCTCTGTTTCATCTACTTCCAAATACAGTTAACTCTTGCTTTTTGGGGAATGGCCCTTGAATCTAGCTCAGACTTTTGATCTGCCTTCATGTAGGAGAAGTCACTTTGTAACTGCTCACACTAATTTAATCAGTTAACTCGCAGCATCAAAAAATAAACATATATCAAATCTGTGAGGAAAGGAATGGTTGTAGGAACTTCAGTTTTGTCCGGTGCGTGCTGAAAACGTCCCCAGTATTAATGCTTTTTGATGTAAAACAAGATGGGATGGTATTTATCAGAACAGGTTCAGTGTCCAGTAGAGAGGTTGCCAGAATCCCTGCTCTGAATATTCAGCCGTCATTAAAACTCACCCAGTGGTATGGCTGGGAGAAAGGGAGCCGTATCAGCAGGCAATCACCAACAGGGATGTAAGAAAGGAATTTGGGTTTGTTTCCTTTACTTTGCCAGCCAGCTTTGGAATATGAGTGCCATTTAGCCTCTGCATAGAAACCAAATTGTGTTTATCTGCTGCATTAGTTTATTGTGCTATCTGGTTTTCAGGGGAGTGGGTGAATGGCAGAAGGGAAATGAAGCACTTTCTATATCACATACCTTCAGTAACGTCATAACTTGTATGTGGAAGACCTGTTGCACTGAGAATATAAAAGGATCATGCTACTTTCAGTGTGACTCATAGTCCAATCTGTTCCTTTCTGCAGAGAAACAGCTTACAGAGCTGTGGCTTATCACAGTATAAAGCACTGCTTCCTCCTACTGATACAGAATACTCCTAATTTTGAGGCTCTTCCTCCTTTCTACTCAATTAACCAGTCAACACTTCTGTTCCCATCTCTCCACTTGGGGGCTGAGGGTCACACTGAGTCCTTCACTAAGGTTCAGCAGAAGGACTAAGTAGAATCCAAATGGGACATAAACATGAGAAATTTCCAGTAGAACTTAAGGAAAGGCAGAATTTGATTGTCCCTCTCTGGAACAAACTGCTGGTCAGAGTCCTAAAGCCTCCAGTGTTGTGTTAAATTGCACGTGGCATGTGGGGGTGTAGTGTTTAACAAAGACAGCTCTGCTTATCGGTTCTGGCAGACTTGCACCATGCTCCTCCTGCTGTGCTTACGCTGAAGCTTGTAGCATGCAAAGTGAGACAGAAAATCAGAAGTCGAGCACCCGCTGACCTACATGTCACTGGTGCTCTCTGTGGGGTGTACTCTCTGTCCTGCATCATGCCACCCTCTACCTTCAAACCCCCAGGGACATGTGGCAGGAAAAGACACCTTTGGCTGTAATGAGGAAACTCCTTCAAATGTAGGATGGGATCCACTGGCCTCTTTTTGTCTGTGCTTCAGCAGGACTGTCTAATGTGACTCCAGCCCTCCTGCCCAGGAGAAGAAACTGAATCAATGCATCACTTAATGAAGGCAAAGGTATACACTAGTTAATGAGAAAGATATCACTGTTTTGCAGAAATCCTTTCCAACTACAACACTGATATAAGAAACACACCTGAATAAAGAGGTTTTGCACTAAAGAAATATTAAGAGAAGTGGCAGTAGGGGAAAATAATAGAGAAATTTAAGCTGCCTGTAGTTACAGTACAAACCAGCCAAATCACTAGTACATTCACGCACAATGAACAGCATTGTTTGCCACTATGCAGAATACACAAGTGGTGCTAGTATGCCAAGCCATAAAACAAGAAGCACTCATTTCCAAGGAGGAAATTCCTAATGCAGCAGGTGTTCAGAGGTTTTGGGTTGCTATTTCATCCAAGAAATCTAAACTGAGATCAAAGGTTAGGCAAGACCTGCCTTGCAATGCCAAGCTCATAGAGTCAACCTGACATCTAACAAAAAAAAGCTCTCTGTAAAAAAATACAGGTGCTTTCTCCAATGCTGCATGCTATTGTGTTGCTCAGTGTTTGGAGGTATGGGTTATCATATGTCATACTGCTCTCTAAGTAGCTACATTCGCACCCCAAAAGACCACTTGGACATCCAACTTACCAGCCATGTATGAATCCAGCTTGGAGGTTTGGTCACAGAAATAAGCCGGTAGCTCTTATGTGCACTCTCTTTGCAGCGATTGACATCTTTCTCTGGTAGCATGAGGTCAAGGAGTCGTGCCTCAGACTTTTAGCCACTGACAGCAGCCATGTGGTATCCTGTCTGAAAAAGCAACAGAAGGGACTGGTGCTCAGCAGGGAGATTTCTTTGTGGGAGACCGGGGATGGTGAGATAGCTGTGGGCAGAGGTGAGTTTTGACTCACCGCTGAAACTGGGACAAATGGTCTGAGACCTCACTTAAGGGAAGAGAGACAGCTTCTAGCTACCAGTCTTCTTCCCACCACATTTCTCTGACTGTGACCTGTGCAAACCACCCTCAGGCAGCCAGATACTGACCTCCCATGGACTCTGGTCTGACCAGCTCATGTACAGAAATACTGTGCACAATGGGCCTCTTGCAGGGCATGAGGTTCCTGAGCTAAATGGAAAGCAAAGGAGTGAGGAGAAGCTCCTTGAATAGCTTAATGAATCTATTCATCATCTACCTGAATGATATGCTTCCCTTTCCCACTGCCTCATACCTTGTGATTCCAGGTAAGCATGTCCTTTACACAAAGCTGGTATCGATGCATTACAAAACTAGCAGCCCCAATGCATTCAGAAGTGGACAGAAATGTTATACAAAAAGGGGATTTACTCATGTCAAAAACTATCCGTCTACTACAGCTGTGGGGCTTATGTACCATTTGGGCAGATGCTCTTTCTTGTGCACACTGTCTTTCCTTGTCCATTCCTAATGAAATTAAGAACTGAAGATTAACTTATGTGTATGCTAATTGACCCCCTTGGGCTATCTTCTCTTTTCCTGCTATTTAAAGACACACATTAGTTTTGCAGCAGTACGCAGTCTGGGCTGTTTTCCGCTGGATTGTCACATCACCTGCTAGAGAGCCAAAGGAGGATGGATGTTCTCTGTTGGAGGTATCAGTGCTCGGACACCTGAGCAGCATCTTGGTCACAGAGAAAACATGTTTTCTTATCAGACAATACCAGGTCTGCAGAAACCTGTTCTTGCTTCTTGTCACCAGATGGTGCTCCAGTGCTGGACAAGTGCTGCCTCAGTCACCTGCTGAAGCACCATGTTCTGAAGCTCTGGGCTGCCTGTTCTCCTACCAAATCAATTTTATTAACCTGTTTTGCACTTCTACTTGCCTCTGGCTCGGGCCCTTCTTTGGTAAGGGTGAGTGAGCCCTCCACCTCCTTCTCAGGAGCAGTTTTCTCATGCACCTCCCATCACCTTTGCTGTGACGGAGGAAATACCACTCTGAGCCTCTGCATTCCTTAGCTCTGATATTGGGGCCAGAGCATGAATTCAAGCAGTCTTGAACAGGGAGCTCTGACTTAATTCCTTGTCTGGGGAAATGGTTCAGGATGATCAGCTAGAGAGCCACCTGTCTCAAGGTCAGGTTTTTGGAGACACAATTCAGTATCACTTGACAGCTCTTTGGCAGACTCTGTGAGAGGACCTGGCAGGTCTCTTCCTACATCCTTGTGAACAATTACCTGTATCACCAGAAGCCACTCTCCTACTCAGCTGCCAGTAGTAGACAAGCACAATGACTCAGCAGGGGTCATACAGGTTAAATTAGCCCCTAGATGGTTTTACTTTGAAGTCAGGCTGTTTTCAGTACTAATAGAATTGCTTTTAAGAGAAAACGTCATATGTCTTGGAATGTGTTCAGCTGTGGCAGAAAGAGTCCTTGGTTATAAGTCTGTGTGCACAAAAATAAATGGGCAAGTTATACGCATGAAGGACTGCTAACAGGCAAATTGCCAGGACTGCTCCCAGTACCCCACACTCATTTTACAAAGAGATCAAGGTAGCTCCTGACATGAAATATTGGGGAGCATTTGCTGTTAGAGTCACTAACCCCTTTTCTCCACACCTGCTATGCTCCTGATATGGAGAGCTCAACTGTGGAAAGTGTCATGGCTGCTGATGAAATAGCAATTGTGCATTGCCATAAGGAACATATACCTACGAGGGAGAGGAGGCCATCTGATGTCACTGGTGTTGTGTCATATCAAAGGATAGTAAGACCTAGCACAAAAAGTGAACTGTAGTCTGATGTGTGCCAGGCTCATGGAGGGACTCTTAAAACCTTACCTTGCTTGCACACGCTTTGGGGAGAGGCCTGTCTTGTCACTGTACACGGACACAGGTCCTAGCCTTACAGGATCTGTATCCCATGCACGCATGCCCTGGGCAGGCACCTGCCTAACTGAAATGCTGAATTTGATTTTGTTCTTTTTGCCCATTAGTTGCTGTTGAGGTTATGCACAACTAGGTTGGAAAAGCATGTAACTTCAGCGAGTTTTTCCAGTAGCTCCCCTGTGCTTCTTTTTTCTCTCTAGAGCAAGGTGAACACAGCAAAAGGGCACACCGACCCCGGGCCACGGTAGCCACGAGCGGCACTCGGCTGGGCCCAGCACACACAGGGGGCAGACGCCTGTTCTTCTGCTAGTGGGAAATAATGACTTGAGCTAAGGAAGCAGTGCAGTCTTGGGTCAGCCTGGCTGCATCAGGTCTGGAGCTGCCTTGCAGGCAGGGAATGATCTGAGCCTATGCAGCCAGGGGGAAAAGATAAAGCTGCCAGTGACAGCTTGAGCTGCACCATCCGTCCAGCAACATTAGAGGTGAATTAGTCACCAGCAACACTGAAAAAGCAGAGGTTCTCAATGCTTTCTTCACCTCTGTCTTTACCAGCAATGTTGGACGCCAGGTCATGGGAACAAAAATCCATGTTGATGCAAACACAGACCTACTGTAAGTGAAGGAAGAGTTGGTAGTGAACTATTACAGGAGCTTGACCCCCACAAATCAGTGGGTCTTGACATTATCCACCCGAGAGTGTTAAGAGAGCTGTCTGACATTGTTGCAAGGCTGCACTCCATGATCTTTGAGAAGTCATGGAAGTCAAGGGATGTCCCAGAAGACTGGAAGAAGGCTAATGCCACCTCCATCTATAAGAAGGGCTTAAAGGAGGATCCAGGAAATTATAAGCTCATCAGTCTTACTTCAGTCCCTGGGAAAGTTTTAGAATGAATCCTCCTGGGGGCTGTCACAAGTCAAATGAAGCACACGATTGGGAAAAGCCTCATGGATTCACCAAGGGCAAAGCATGCTTGACAAACCTGATCACTTTCTACGACAAAGTAACCTGCTCAGTTGATGTGGACATTGTCTACCTGGATTTCTCCCAGGCTTTCAATACAGTTCCACACAGCCTCCTAGAGAAATTGATGCATTATGGTCTAGACAAGTGGTCCATGCAGTGGGTGGGGGAACTGGCTGACAGGCTGCACCCAGAGGGTAGTGGTAAATAGCTCCTTTTTGAAGTGGCAACCTGTCACATGTAGAGTCCCCCAGGGATCATTACTGGGCCCAACACTGTTTAAACTTTCACAAGTGATCTGGATGATGGGATCGAGTGCAGCCTGATGAAGTTTGAGGGTGATAGTAAACTGAGTGTGGAAATAGACTTTGTGGAAGGGAGAGACACCCCGCAGGAACACCTGGATAGGCTGGAAGAGTTGGCTAAGAAGAATCTTACAAAGTTCAGCAAGGACAAGTCTAAGGTCTTGCACCTGGGAAAACATAATCCAGGAGTGCAGCACAGGCTAGGATCCACCTGGCTGGAGAGCAGCTCTGTGGAAAGGTACCTGGGGGTCCTGGTGGACAACAAGCTAAATATGAATCAACAGTGTGCTGCAGTGGCAAAGAAAGCCAACAGGATGCTGGGTGGTGTCAACAAGGGCATCACCAGCAGAGATAAAGAAGTCATTATCCCACTCTACTCAGCACTTGTCAGGCCACACCTGGAATACTGTGTTCCATTTTGGTCCTCACTATGCAAAGAAGATGTGGACAGACTGGAGAGGGTCCAGAGAAGGGCCACAAAGATGATCAAAGGATGGGGAAGCCTGCTGTATGAGGAAAGGCTGAGACAACTGTTGTTTAGAGAGAAGGTTTAGGGGAGACCTTTTCACCATGTTCCAGTGGCTACAAAGAAGATGGAGACTCCCATTTTACAAAGAGCCACATGGAAAAGATGAGGGGCAATGGGTACAAGTTACTCCTGGGGAGATTCCGATTGAACACAAGAGGAAAATTTTTCCCAATGAGAACAATCAGCCATTGGAATAATCTCCCCAGGGAAGTGCTGGATTCCCCAACATTGGAGACTTTTAAGATTCGGCCAGACAAGGTGCTGGGCCATCTTGTCTAGACCATGTTTTGCCAAGAAAGGTTGGACCAGATGATCCTTGAGGTCCCTTCCAACCTGATAATCTATGATTCTATGATTCTATGATAAGGGGTTACTGAGCCTCTGAAGAGACCCTCTTCATCCTTGCCTTTGCACCCTGTAAGGGCAGCGAAGGGATTTTCCTTCTAACCAGCCTTCCCTCAGGTGCTGGGGATCTGACTTGCTGCTGGAGGGGAAGAAAGAGGTCATTGTCCTTGGCAAGTCTGACACCCCCTCCACAAAAGACCTGTGCAGCAGCAGAGCTGTGCATACTCCGCTCATTTTCTGCCACTCCAAACCACTGGGATGGCTCTGAGGGGCTCTGGTTTTAGTTAAGGAGCATCTGGGAAGCTGGTCCACCCCCAGCTCTGCGCCTGCTGCCTTGCCACATGAGGAGCAGCCAGCGTTGCTGTGGAGGCAGCGCTGGTGAGGCTGGAGCACAGCCAGGAATGCAGTGGTCACACACCACTGCTCCAGGAACAGCTCTGCCTCCCACCCTCCTGCCCACCTGGACCAAGGGTCTCCTGTAAGAAGCTTGCAAACTCCTCAATGAGAAGCCCATGAGATGCTCTGCTTGCTCCTCTTGGAGACAGGCTACTAGAGAGCTTGAATTACCCCTCGTCATGTACCCCCCGCAGCAGGACAGCCCCACAAACTGGGACTCCTGAGGTGCTTACCTGAGCTTGCTGCTGCTGGTTTTCTTCTCTGGGCTGCTGCAAGGGGCCTTGGTGGGGGGGCTGGGCAGGCCTTGCAGACCATGCAGCTTGTGCCTGCTTTGCTGGCTCTTCTTTCTCTGAGGTTACCATCAGCCACAACAGTTGTTGTTTCCACTGCTGTCTGCTGGGCTGCTGGAGCACTGGGGTTTGGTTATGTTGGGTCTGGACTCCTGCTGGCTCTATTGGCTTTTGCTTTTGCCGCTGGTCGTTTTGATCCTGCATCCTCACAGCTGGCTGCTGGAAGGGCTGTGTGAAGCTCAACTCATAGCCATATAAGGAAGCCAGCTAGGAAATATTTTGAAAATGTCCCTTGGTTTAATATTTTGAAACCATTCCACAGCATGTCCAACTTGGACATCTTTGTCCACGGGTGGTGATATGACCAGACCGTAGTATGAAGGTGCTTTTCTGCCTGACTAGTCTTAAATTTCAAAATATGCAACTTCAAACAACTCCCACATTTAGGGATAAAGGAAAGAGCAATGTCCTCTGTCTTCAGGTGGCCAGCGCCCAGTCATCTCGGAGACATTATGCTGTGGTTCACATTCTTGGATTGCATTAGGATAAGCAGAGATCTGAAACCCGCCCTCTCAAACTGAGTGTTTCAATATCTCAGACACTTTGCCCTTGAACCAGGAGTTCCACTTCAAGACTAAGACGTATTTCCAATAGAAGTTTTTGGTGAACAACAGCAAACTTGTCAGGAATCACTTCTGGTAAAAATATGCTACTTTTGAAATTGGAAATTCTTGACCAGCCCTGCTCATGCATCATACCACCTCCAAGCTAGCAGATCACATAACAAGAGGCACATCCTTTTACAACAAAAAACAATTATATCCCTAAAGTCAAACAACACTGTGAATATCTTAAAAGGTGCCTACTTTGGGATTTGCACTGGATGTCAGAAAAAATGTGCAGCCTATGTTAGCCTTTTCCAGATGTTTGCCTCAGGCCTTGTTTTTCCACAGGTCTGTTACTCCAGTGTAGTAACCTTAAACCACAAAGCAAGATGTGTCTCTGGACACTAAGGCCGCCTAGGCAAGAGCAGTTTGTTCTCACGCAAAGGAGGAATACTCCACAGAACTCCTCTGCCAAAGACCCAAAGGACCCATGGTGGCCTTGGGCATGGGAAAATAGTTGTGGTCTGTCTCAACAAGCACCATTTCTAGCTAGAAAGTGCAGGATCAGCTATTGCCTCACATCCCATCATGATTTAGTGGCTGATGTTGCTCTGCTACTAGTGCAAATAGTCAGAAATATCTGAGTTATGGTGAGAAGAAAAGTTTCTAGACTTTTCAATGAGTTTGGGCAGGAGATAGACTGCATAGGTAGTGTAAGTGTCAAGGCTCAGTCATTGTGAAAAAGGAAGAATAGAAACAATGAAAAGACAAACTTCTTAATAATGATGAGCTCAGAAAAGAGTGTTGACCAAACTGTGGAGAAATAGACCACCATTGTTCTGTGGGTAAACCCGAGATTTCTGCATACGAAATATCAGCCAACTCCAGTTTATAAAACACAGGTTGTGCTGTTATGCTGTAGCGTTTGACAGTGTGGTTAAATGTCATGCTATGAATGCAATTTCTTTCTCCAGCTTACATGTATATATGACACTGTTGGCAATGTCAAGATGTCTGCCTCTGTCTGCAGGCAGCCTGAAAACATAGCTGATTTCAGTGAGAACTACACAGTTCCTCTTAAAGGTGTGTCTGATGTCCATTTTTATGACTGCCTACCAACCCAAGTCAAATGAAGCTGTGCTGAGGGAATTAAATATGATCCTATTTGGCCATGGCAAATCCAATTAAAATTCAGAAAGGTATGCAGAATATGAAAAAGTACTTTTTTAATTTTGCTTTGCTTTCTAATTTGACATGTGAGACATAGGGTATCCTTTGGCAGTGATTATTGTCCACTATATCACACTAAGTTTGTATCAAAATATATGAGAATATATATGCAGTATTTGTTTGCGTCTGAATGCTTTTTGTCTCTGTGCATCTGATTCAAAGCTTGCTGATGTCTGTGGAAAGACTATCACAAATGCAGCCTAAAATCTGACTAAAAATTATGAAAAAATAAAGAAAAAAATTTCTTTTATAATAGATTTGGGAGTTTTTTAACTTTGTCTTACTATTGGTGGGACAACAGCAAACAGCAAATCACTAGTAAATAGGAAACAGCAACCAAAACTTCCCAACGGTATCCATGTTTAAGAAAGACATGAGCATGCTAAGTAGAGATGCTGACACTCACTGGCACTGCCCAGGAGATACCAAGGAGGCACAGGAGAGGCGGTGCATCATCAGCCCTCACTGGCACACTTGGGAAGAGAGCAAAACTGATGCATTATCACCTACTGGCTACCTAAGCCTGCCTGAGTTCTCTGCACAGACCTGCCTTATAAAAACTTGCTAATGGAATGTCCCTTTGATCCAACCAGTCCCGTCTCCTGGTTCTAGATGAACAAACACGGGATCTGGTCTCATTTCACAAAACTTATCTAGAGAAATTGCAGGCAATGTAAAACAACCCCTCCAGCAAAGGCTGCCTGCAATGGCTGACATTTACCCAGAGAGCTGAGTATTATTTGAAGCCCTCTCAAATCAGTGAAGGAAGCTCCTGCCAATGCAGAAATTGCTGCATAGTACTGTCTGACCCATATTATGTCAGAAGCCAAATTACAAGACTGCAATAATTCTTTTATGAAATAAATATTTCTCTTCTGCAACCTGCTTAGCTCTTTCCTAAACTGGCCAGGAGACCTAGTTAAACAGCAGGATTTCTGCCTTGTTCCAGATGTGCAAATGCCCACTGTACCATGTGCTGGTGATGTCCTAGTATGTCTACTCTGTGTCAGTAAAGTGTGGGACTGAGCACGTTCTCCAGGAAACAATTTTCCACCCACCACATCGTGCACTGTCAGGTCTGCCCTAAAAAGAAAATCTTTCATTTTTCCCATTTGTAAAAGGCTGGGATCATTAAAAAATGTCCACAAAGTTTCTCCTTTAGCCTGCTCTGGACTCTTTGTATTTGAACCATGTCTGGACTGGAAGCAGCACCATGGAAGAAAGCAGAGGCTCACAGGACTGGGTCGGGGCAAGCCCGCTCCTAACCCAGTCATCTCCTCATAGAAAGGACAGACCTCCTGCAGCAGTGACAACTTCATGTCACACGTAAGACTTAAGCCAGAAGGCCCCACTCAATTCCCCCTGTGCTGTTTCAGGGGCATAAAGTGTTACTCTGCCTTACCGTCTTGCTTTAAGGTAAAGTCCCTACAAGGCCAGTGTGCTGTCAGGTCCCAGCTAAGTGAAACTGCCTAGGACATCCACCAAGGTGCCTCAGCATCTACAGCAGAAGTGCCCTATCCTGCAGGCAATGACAAGTGTTAGGAATAACCAAGCTAGGTGCAGCCTGCATGTACCAGCTCCAGGCTGCTGCAACTACAGAGTTAGCAATGTCCAAGCTAGCTCTTTAAAGCCAAACTTGGATGGCTGATGTGAGTTGTAGGCAGGTGTTCTCCCCAGCCTTCCCAGTCCTCAGACCATTGCGTAGACTGAGATGCTTCATCCCCAGTGCCGCAGACTCCATATATAAAGAGCTCCTTATGTGCTCCAGACCAAACCTTTGGCCCATACAGCTGCACTGCAGCATGAAGGAGATACACTTGGGCTTCAACCTACATGGGGAGGGTCACTGGAGGTTTTCCAACTCATTTTTCAGAAAGCTTCTTACAAAAGTTTATACTCTAATGGCTGCCAAATTATTTTAATTTTAAACTCTAAAATGGGCCATGCTACATCTACACACATGTCCACAGCTGCCTCAGTCTTGACAAAGATGAATGCCTCAGCTGCCTGTCTGGAATTGAAGAAGGAGAGTTTTCTTCACCCAAGGCCCTCACAAATGCACACCTCCTTTGCAGCATGTCAAATACCCAGGGACAGACACAGCCCCGATGTGAACAGGATAGCAATGCAGTTGCATGGCTTCCTCATACATCGTACAGTAGATCCTACATTTCCCACACAATTGCCTGTGGGGTGTGTGACAGGCTCAAAAAGTGGTATGGGACTGTGCTAGGGTGAGAGGTATCTCCTCAGCACTTCTGCTCCCAGCATGGAAGGACAGAATACAGATGCTGTAGGGGGACAGAAGAGAGCCCTTCTTCACCTTTCCTTTTCTATCTAGCACACATAACAGAAAGGCTAGCATTTTAGATAGCAGTGTTGCATTGTATGCAATAGCCCACTATTTACACATACAGCATCCCAGAACAGTTTACCTGCCCAGTCTTCCAAAGCAACGTAAGATGCAGCACACTTTTATCTAGCTAAAAGAAGAAATAGGAGCATACTGGAGTGAATAAGGCACACTGCAGTTCTTGTAACACGTTATTACAGAACACCAAAGCCAGGGCTTGAAAGTAAGTCTGAAGAAAAGCATAGAAGCAAAACTGCTTTTCTGTGGTGTGCTCCCTCCATCATGTTTCTTAGCTGGAAGTTAAATGTCTGTCTAACAGGAGTCAGGTCAGAATGCTGTTGAAGGCTAATGAAAGATCAAAGGACAAAAGTGGAGAGGTCAGCAGAATGTGTTCAACCATCTTGTTCTGTCACTGCTCTTCCCTTTGAATGATGAGGCTTTGTTTCCAGTGTTGTAAGTCTGACTTAGGCATTTATGGTCTTTTTTGCTGCTTCCATAGTCTTTGTTTACAGTTAAGGAAATCTGCCTACCCTTCCCCTCTTTCTCCCTTTCTGCTTACCTGTTTGGGCTGGTGACTCAGGGCAATTCGTCTGCATGGCTTTGCAAGCCTCTCTCCTCCAGGTACAAGACCCATGTGCTCTGGGGAGTAAAACTTCAACAGGATCAACAATTTCTAAAAGGCAGAAAAACATCTTATACCAAAGTTTCTGTGTTAAAACTTGTACATTGATATATTGCAAAGGCCTTTCTGACAGAGTAAGTACTGTCAAAGTAGTAGATGTGCATGACTCAGGTCACAGTTCCCATGAAGTTAGCTTCAAGCAGTAATTGGTTTTGTCTCAGAGCTCTGCAGGCAGGCAAGGCCTCAGTCCAGAATGCTGAACATCTTCCAGGTGCATTCACTTCCTACAGCAGAGACCTGTTAAATCCTTGGAGACAAGCAGTGGGGGTATTGGCCCTCTTTAATTCCCTAGTCTGCCATAGACTCCTGTGCAGAAAACCGAAAGTTAGATCATTTAGGCTATATCACTTCTAAAAGTGTTTACCACTGCATAAACATCAATATATTGCATCAGTATAAGGCCAATTGCATTGGCTTTTTGTACTTACTTAAACTAAAATTGACACTCTGTGAAACAGCTGCAGTTATGTTTCTGCTAGTTTAGGTCTCTCAGTCACGTATCCCATCCCTTGAGAGTAGCAGGAGTCTACAGGGTCCCACAGGGCCTAGTTAGATGACGGAGCTTAAAACAGTCATCAGTGCCATCCATACTGCTTAAACCCAAACCGACACAGAATGATCCAGATCTTCTGCTCTTGATGGCTGCCAAATCCCAGCTTCCTGCATTATCATAGGAGGAAGGTATACGTGCTGTGTAAATGGGAAACTGATTGTCAGTGTTTGAATATGGCCCACGCTTTTCTCCAGTGACTGCATCAAGCATCGCTAAACCCCTGGGAAGCCTCTGCAACATAGATACCGAAGGATGCATCCAACTCTTTCCCTGACAACAGCCTCCAGACATTCCTCTATGCCCTTCCCAATCCCTTGGGAGTATTGTAGGGCAATGAGAGTTGTGAGCTGCTCAAATGCCATGTAAGTCAAGCAATAGAGTGCCACAGATAGGGAGTCCCCTTGAAAGGAGGGATCCAATTATTAACAAAAAGATACATTTTAATTTCTTTGTCTTCTGTCTTTGGGCGTAGAGAATACGCTCCATAATACAAATGAGTGGTGGAGAGTGAACACTTACCTTTCCAAAATAATTTTATAAATCATGCTGTTGAAAACTCCCTGAAAGAGGCGAGAATGGAGGGATGAGCAGTGAAGCCAAACAAAATTTCCATCACAGATAATGGTCAACAGGAAAATGCAAGCAATGTCAGCTACAAATAGAAAAGAAAAGGAACCTGCCACTCTTCCAACAGCCAAGTTTACCTTTAACAGAGGAAATTGATTGAACTCATCATGTCCAGATGGTCCTAGCAGATGATCCTTGCTGGAAGGCACTAAAAAAAAAAAAAAAAAAGCAGAAGTCTCTGTCATTTTGTCCTGGAAGAAATTTCTTTTCCACCCCACTGTAAGCAGTTGGATTAACCTTGCATACGCAGGCAAGCGAGACAGCAGAAGGATTCATTCCTGTGCACTCACACCAATCTTCATGATGCCAGCTCTGGTTTTTTGTTTTGTGTTGTGGTGTTCTTATAAAAGAAATAACATTGCTTCTGGGTTTGAGATCCCCATTGCCCTTCCAAATGCTAGGTGCAGTACTGAGACAAACTTTGAAAAGGAGTTATAGCTCTAATTTACAACTTAATGTTATAGTATGGTCCCAGGGCCAGTGAGCTAGATGTGCATTGCTGATCTTGTACAATAGGGAGGACAGGATGACTCCTGAAAGGCTGGGCTGTGGCTTGGACCAGGAGTGCTTAGCTGGCTGGGGGATTTCTGCAGCAGCATCTTAGCTCTGTGTTATGCTGCACAGAAGTAATAGGAATATGAGTGCTTTCTACAAAGCAGCCCAGCACCAGCAGGGACTAGATGAGTCACTGTGCCTTGTCTTGGGCACTGCATGTTTCCCTAGGTGACATCTCTTTAGGGCGGACAATGTGGCTCTTCAGAAGTCAAGGACACATGGCCTAAAAGGCAAAAGTGAAATGAGCAGGGCTGTTTTTCTTACAGGTGATGCACAGAAATAAGCTTCATCTAGATAAACTTTCCTGCATGAACAAAGACATTATGATAGTCTCCTGACACAAAGGGAACAAGCAATGATTTTAACTTGTAGCAATGTTAAATTAGACATTAAAAGGAGGACTACATGCTGTCTCCATTGGAGGAAGTCATTAAGAATAGGCTAGACAGCATCTGTGGTAAGTGGCATAGGTACAACTGTAGTGCAGAAGATAGATAGATTAGATGACCTTGTGAGTGCTTTCTAACCTTATTTTTGACACTTTGATCACAATCATCTGAAACCTGGGAGCAGACCAAAGATGTGCTCCAACAGTCCGTTTGTCTGTGTTACCACTGTGACAGTCCCTTTGAAGTGCTGATGCCCTCTACTAGTGCTCTCTTATCTAGAGAAGCACAACACCCAGCTTGGTGCAGCAACCTATCTCCTACCAGCAGTCCACACTGTCTGTCCTCATGATTCATTGCTAATGAATAAAATGCCAGATTTGTCTTCTCAGAAAAATCATTCTGAAGGGTCTAAAAGCAATGTATACACAGATTAATCACACTGAACTAATTATTTGCACAGAGACTCTCACAAAAACTTACATCCACTTATCTTCATTCTACTTTGAAGTAGTTCCCCTGGAACTTGCTGATACCAGGATTTGTTTGGGACACTATTTCAATATTTCAGTATAACTGCTATGGCCTAACTGACTGCCAGAGTCTTGTAAGGCCTTTGGCTTCTAATGTGTTTTAATACTTGAAGCCCGGTAAATCAATGGACAGTCAATATCCAAAGTACTTAGATATCTGCAAGGGTCATCCTTTAAAAAAAAGCCTTGTACCACTGGCAAAAGTCACCTCCCAGGTCATTATTTTGTAATCTACAGAGACGCTTTCGGATTAAAGCAAAGAGTTTCTGACAGGCTTCATGAAACAGTTATTTACGTGTTTAATCAGTTTACCTCTTTAATCTCAAACTGCATCTCACCCTACCTCAAAGGTTAACTTCCCAAAGGCATAGGTTCTTTCAGGAGAAGCCCTTCTGGTATCCAGACAGCTGCTACCCAGGCAGAATTTGCTGAAACCAGTCAGGGAATCACCTGATAAAGTTATCTGGCATCTGTGAAAGGGTGGGGTTCTCCAGCCAGTTCTCGGTAAGTTGGACTAGAAGAGGCTAAAGGATGAGTGAGTCCCTCCATTTTTTGTTCATGCTCCAAGAGAGATGGCATGCTGAAAGAGAAGTCCTGGACAGAGAAAGGTCAGGAGCACTGAGAAAACCAGGACAGGGAAAAACACATGGCTGTGATTGTGTTTTAACTTTGCCTACAGCTGAGTGCTAGTGCTGTGTAACAAAAAGAGTGGTTGAGTGACTGCTGGGAGATCTTTACAAGCAGAGTAGGTTCAATTGCTCATAGCTATTGTGGTTCCCTGAAGTGTGGAAGCTTAAATGCTCACAGGCTCTGGGAAAGGCTGTGCTTGACCTACTGTCCAGACTAAGAGATAACACTCCACTAAAGATACAGTGCAGCTGATGGGGAGTGAGGTCCCATATCTGGAGAGGAGAAGGGAGAAAATCTGTTCGGTGAATATGAAACAGTCTGGGGTGGGTGGAGCGTGGTTGTGCTTTAACAAGACAAATTTACAGATCTAGCAGATTGCTGTGCAAATCCAGCAGCTGAAATTACAGCAAGTTGCAGCAATACCAGGGACTGTGGTAAGTTCCAGCAGGTACTCTGAAAGCTCTTCTGCCATGCAAATCCAAGGCAACAAGTGGCAAGGAAAATGTAAGGAAATCAAGGAGCAACGATGAAGCAGATCACAGAGAGTATATCAGATAAAAGGCGGTAAGGAGAAGATTAGTGCACTGACTTACTCAAAGTGGTACTGTCTGTGTCTTTAGAGCTTCTGTAATAAGCTGTCTTGTTTTATACCACACTTTGGCAGGAGTACTAACCGCATGATGCATTCATTTTTACACCCCGTGTTGAAGGCTTTTTAAGCTCTGCGTACCTTCTCTGCTACTCTATTCCATCTGAAAAGCCTCTTACTGTTGGCTGTTCTTCTGTCAAATTTGATCCTTTCTGGTCTCTCCATGAGGAACTGCTTTTCTTGTCCTTGCTTTCACTTAGCTCTTCTCTGGGAAGCCTTCAGTGCAATAAATGATCAAAAAAAAAAAAAAAATCCCAGACTCCTCATGTCCTTCCCCAAATTTGTTGGACATTCCTAATCATGGAAGAGCTCTAACAAAGCAAGTGCTTTCAGTAACTCTTAATTTCCAAAAGTAGTGTATGCTGATGACCTTGTAGGACTGAACTCCTGCAAAATGGAAGCATGATAAATCTCCCTATTCCCTCTACGATTTCCGCTAGTCCTCTTCTTTTCTCTGGGAATGGGTAGGGAAAGATAATTACATATTGGAAATATATTCCTCCTTTCCAGAACATGACCAAAGGTGATTAGGACATCAGCTGTAGGCTAAAGCCTGGAGTTCACACCCTTGTTTCTTTTCATAGAATCATAGAATCTTTAAGGTTGGAAAAGACCTCTAAGATAATGAAGTCCAACTGTAACCTTCCTTGTTTCTTATCACTTGGCTGAAAGCACTTGAGCAAGTAAGTCCCTTTGAATTCTGATTCGTGCACCTAAGGCGTGAGGATAAAAGAACTCCCTTATGATGAATGGGTATGATAACCAGACAGACTACTGTAAGACTGCCCAAGTGCTCTGAAAAGTGTTAGATGAGAAGAAAAACCCAGGAGAGAGGCTGATATTATACAATTGTTACATATTTTTCAATTGATCCCATGCACTTGGTTTAGAAATGCTTGAATGAAGTTCAAATGGATTATGAAAAGCTGCAGAAGTCCAAAGTCCTTGTGTAATCACGGAGCTTGCTAAGACCATTGTTTGCTGTGATCTAGACCTATGGAAAAAACAGTAGCTCCCAATAACACATACAGAGCTGCTAATGTGGTTTACATTCAACGTATCTATCATTACCTTTTCTCACACCACCCAGAGCCAGATGCAGCAGAACCTTGTTCTGCCACTTTCAGCCAGGCTGAGGAGAACTTCTCCAACCTTGCCTGCAGGTGAGAAAGGTTTGACTGGGGAGGAAAAACTGGGCCTATGTTATTTCCCTGTGCCCTCTCCCTATCTCTGATCTCTTTATCCCCCTTTGCTTTACATACTAGCAAATTCCTCACCTTGGACTTTCCCTTTGCCTGGTGTGGTTACATTCGTTCTCCCCCTTCCCCTCCTCAGTATCTCTGCAAGTCTCAGTCCTCAGCCTTTCCCAGTCTCACCCATGTGCATCTCCTACCACTGTTGAGCAGAAATTCACAGTAACCCATTGTGCAACACTAGCAACACAAGATGTACAACATTTCATATTGCCATTTGAGCACTGCATGTCACTCTTATCCCATAACTAAGTCATGTACCCCTACATGCCCCAGGTGACAGTGGGCTGAAACACCTGGACACACATGACACGAGTCTGTAGAGCCATGAGGAAAGGCCTTGAGATAGACCTGTTTATTGAGAGAGGAGGATATTTCACCAGTGTCCCACAGAAGTCTCTAGGACCCATAACACCTCTGCTACCTACCTCCAGTAATGCGACAGAGACATCAGATGTCAGTCATAGAAGTAATGTGTGTCCCTGGGACTTGAAGCTATTCTCCTTAGATGTAAATACATGTTGCTAGTGCTTATTCCTAATCAGGCATTTCTGTATTAGAAAAGCTTTGGCCCTCCACCTCATTTCAGTTTTGATGCAAACTGCACTGAAGAGATGCAATGGATGTAAGGGATTAAAGTTTCCACTGGCAATACCACTCAAGCTGCTGTGTCTCTCTGTGCTTGAACACAGCTGTGGCAGAAGCCTTGCCCTGCCATGCTGACATGCAGCGTGTAAGCACAGCAAGCTGCCCCAGACACTGTCGCTGCACAGCTCCCCTCTCAGGCTGGACAGACCTCTGACAAATTGGAGGTCAAAAGCCTAGTGTAGATCTATTTGACTGAAGACTATGTTGAAGAGCCAACTGTGTGTTTCAAAAGCAAAGGCAGTGTTTCTTGGATATCTGGAACAGCATTTCGTATCTTCCATCTACTGTTCTCACATTAAAGATTTGAAGTGGTTTGGGTTTAGTTTCTTTTTGTTTGCTTGGGTTTTTTTCAAAAAGAAGCAGAAAAATGCATGGTAGAATAAATAGTTGTTACTTAAACACTACCTTGTTCTCAGATAATAACCTATATCACCCATGGGGAGACACAGTGTCCCAGTACAAAAGTTCACAAAAGCAGTTGTTGCTTAAGATGCATTTCTGCGTGCTACCAAGGACGCATTTAACAGGAAAACTTGACACCCTACATGTGCACATCCAGCAGCATGAGGACAAAATTTACAGTAAGTCACTGCATTAACAAAATTAACAGTTAATCATCTTTTTTCCCCTCTCCCAAATAATATAGAAAGAAAAACCTTTGCACTAGAGTTTCCATAGCTATATACAGTGGTTAGTATAATTAATGCTTTATTGCAAGCCCCAGAAAACCAGGCTACTGGATCTCCTTTGCCAATGCATCATGCAGAGAAAACACATGTATGGTACAGAAGCAGGGCACTTCATGGTTCTTGGAAGAGCTTTGGACCCCACATGATCAGTAACTGCTGGGCTTCCTCTTCTGCTTGGAATATATGCAGGGCATCAGAGTACAAGGTAGGAGACATACTCCTCTCTGCACCTCCAGAAGGACTGGGCTATAAAAATAAAGGGTATAAGGCTGAGTTCCTTCCACCCTGACAGTGGTGCATGTTTCCGCAAGAATCCTGCTCCAACCTGCTGGATGCTTAGGGTCGCTTGGTAAATTGCTTTCAGCATGTGTCACAGGCTTACTGTGGCCCACCAGCACCCCATTTGGAAGATGGACATCACTCTTCTGGTCTGATGGGAAAGCCCCAGGAGATGAAGAAACTCCCTGCATCTGATCAACACCTTCATGCAACGGCAGCTTTTGTCTTGGGGCTGGTGAGTATCTTCAGTTTTTACATCTCCCTGCAGGGCTAGGTTTTGGGGCCCCCTTCCCAATCCACTGTACATGCCAATAAAAATGGGAAGCATGGCATCAGAGGCTGATGCACCCACTATGCCTGCCTGAAGAAAAAGCAAGTTGAAAGGACTATGTTATTTCCTCAGCTTCTTATCAATGTGTGCAGTCAGTTGCTATTGGCAAGTCTAGGCAGAAGACTAACTATCCTCCACAGCCATTTGTGATATGGAAGCTGATACTGGAGTGACAACCCTTTAGAAATAGATGCTACATAGTCCAGCCACAGAGTCTTTATCCTGTGGCCATGCCAGATGTTCCACTAGTGCCTGCTATCTCCTGTTATCAGTGAACACTTGGTTCTTGAAATGGGAAATGGCCCCCAACTGTGGACTTGAGGCTTGAGGGAGAAAATTACCATCTGAATGTGTTTTTTTAAGTCATGATTATTGATTCTTCCTGGTACTTTCCCAAGACAGTAAGTATCCACTTGGAAAGATATAAAGTTTTCAAGTTATCACACCTGCTTCTTCCATGACCAGACTGCAGGACTTTAATTTTTATTTACATTTGTCCTCTGTCTCCTGCTTCCACAGTGTAAGGAAGTCTTACAATGAGAACAGTATTTATGATCTAACTTAATGTACATTAAGCTTACAGTAACCTCTACACAAATATGTGTTGTGAAGATATTGAAGCCCTTGGTTGTGATGGAAAGAAGATTGAATACACAGAACAGTTTCACTGAAATTTATGTTCAAAAAATCCAGGCTGTCTTGCCTTATGATCTCTTAGAGCCAGATGTCCCTTCTAATGGAATAGACCCAGATATGACTCACCTGCATTTCTTCAGAGGTCCCTATGTCAAGTCTTGCAGGGACACCCTGACAAAAAGACAGTAGAGCATGAGTCAGGCAAGGCAAATGTTACGCCACTGAACAAAATAACGTTTTTAGGGGAAAACTGAATGAAAAAGGCATTCTGGCAGAAAATTTGAAACAAATTTTAAAACAGTTCTTGCTAGACACAGATTCCCAGTGACCATTGATGAATAAAGAGAGTACATAAAGGTCTATGCCACAGCTTTGAATACATCAGCCTTTCAATTCAGGCTGAATTTTACCTGCAGCAATGTCCACTGAATGATAGTTGTCTGAGGGTGAGAAAAACTGAAATAAACTTACCCCTTGGCTTGCTGTATAGGACCGAAGAAACAGCTGAGGGTAAAGCTAGATAAACCAAAAAAGAATAATCAGTGAATCAAGCTGATGCAGCTAAGTAAAAACAGAAAGAATTGGAGAGTAAGACATGGGAAATAAATAACTTGTGGTTGTAGGGGCTGTAGTGCTTCCCGTTGCTGGACTAATTCATATGCAGTTGGGTACATCAAGAGCAAAAAGAAAAGAATTTGTTGGTGTTAGCAAGTGTTCAATGCCATGGATGCTGGAAAGAATGACCAGGACTCCACTTTTGGGAGCACAGATAAGTATAGATGATCACATCTTCACATGTGTGCCCTGCTGGCTGCAGTCCAGAGCCATTTAAATGCATTAGCTCAGAGCTGCATGTATGCTGAATGTGACTATTCAGCTCTTGGCAGAGAGCTGGTTTGTATCTTGCTATCAGCAAGGGCAGACATAGCAAAGATGTGTCTGCCTACACCGTTTGTGTAGGTGCGGCTGAAAACAGCATTGAGGCACCAGAAGAGAATTTATGGCTTGCCTTTGCAAGTAGATTTTTTTACACAGATGGATGCTTTTCTGACTTAATGTTTTTGCAAAAAAATGAGATCTCTTGAGCTGATTTTTAGTCCTGACTGAAAACACGACAATTTAGTCCAACCAAAAGTTGCCACAAAACTTCGGTATGAACATAATTGTGTTACAGTACCTAAGAAAGCTATACATTAAAATCTGTACTCACCTTGGGACCCAAACGCCCTGAGTATTTTGGTGCTGGTAACTGCATTAGTCTAGAAAAAAGCAGTCAGTGTACATACTTGAAAAAGACTAAGACTTGCTGAACAGAGAGAGAGAATCAGCTAACAGACAGCAAAAGAGAAGAAGTGTTAAATGACATACTGCATCAGTGGAATGTATTTGGCCTGACTAAAGAACATATTTTTATCAAGACCCCACTTTCGTGACCCGATTTTCCTTCAAACCATCTTCAGCTGTTCTTTGTACATTTTCAATAGCAATGAAAGTAAGGAAAAAATAAGGTAATATCTGTTACTAGAGCAACTGATAAAGCTGGAAAAATACACAAGGTTTAAAGCACACCAGGTCTTCTTTAGCACTTTCATTACTTTATTTCCTGAAATAAACCCATGTGGTAACACAGTTGAGGCTGATAGATAAGATAAATAAAGAGAGATAAAAGATAAATAAAGATAGAAAAAATTACGCTATGGCATTGTGTCTCAAGTATCATCCTCTGTAGACCAAAATCTCAAACTACACAGGGAAAGGGGTATTGCAGGCCAGCCTTTACCTGTAGGATATAGGTCTGGTCTTGCACTGGGCAAGAACCAAACCTAGGCAGCCATCAAAGTTGTCAGTGTGTTTCTGTTAAATAAGGCAGCCTGAGAATCTATCCATATTCACCTTCCAGAGCCAGTTTTCTGAGTCAAATGACCATAAGGTACTCCAGTTAAAGATCTCGGAGGATATATTCTATACTGACTTGCATGATGATCATCACCAGCAAAAGTACTCCCTTACTTCCATTGATGTTCATTACACTTTCTCCAGACTGAACTGGTACCATAAAATGTAGAGATGCAGAGAGAAACACTGACACCACCCTAAGATTTCCAGCTGCAGTAAGAACCTGGCCATTACCATTCACAATGGAAATAAACGCTGTCTTATTTCAGTCAGTCAAAGTGCAGGAACAAGTTTGGCAAACTACCAGTAGTGCAGAAGCTGTCCAGTGACTTGTCAAGCTCAAAGAAAGGACCAATTTCAATGGGCCTACATACATGAAAACTACCTGCCGTTGAGTTCTGGCAGCTGTTGCTGGAGCCCTGAAAGTTCTCCTTGGTGAAACAGCTGCTGACCCTGTAGGAATAGTGGCTGTGCTTCATTGTGCTGGGCTGGGGCTTGCTTGGCAGGCTGCAGTGTGGGCTGCAGTAATGGGTTTTGTGCTTGTGTCCTAGGTTGCTGGGGTTCAAGTGGTGTCTGCTGGGATGAACAGGTATTGTGTACTCATACTGCAAGGAAAAGAGACAATTAAAATATGTAAAAAAGATAATATCTTTCTGCTGCTAAGATGACAGCAATATTGTCCCACAGTGAAAAAATGAGAGATGAGGAAAGTAATATGCCCTTTCCTGCCTGAGATGATGCTAATGGCACCACTTGCATTTCTCACAGTGCCCATGCATCACCCAAATGTTTGTCTGTTCCTTCCATAATCTTTACAATCAAATCAAGTCCTGCAGCGTACTTCCCAGTGTACCTGGGATACTGCTGCCACATGTTAGATAAGCAATGCAGGGCGGTCACAGCCTCAGCATTGTCCATGTGAGAGAGAGATCCCTCCAGCACGATGATGGGAAAGAGACAAGCTCAGGTGCTCTGACAGCTACTCTTTTGTAGAGAGAGCCTGAGGTCCATGCCTGGATGCTTACCTACTAATGGTGTCAGTTCATTTTAGGATGGTTAAATGATTTGCGAAGACAATGCTAGATTTCTGTGGCACAGCAGGCACTCCTTCCTGAACATCAGATCTCCACGTCTGGGCCACCCACCTTCCCAGCATCAGTTTCAGGAATGCTCAAACAAGATTGTTGCCCACTTCAGAGTATTTTGCCAACAGACTCCATTAGACCTTTTTTTTAACACTTTCATTATTCAGCCATACCCTGGAGATAAGATGTTAGATGACCTGGTGGCATTCACTGGAACTCTCCGTATGAGAGCACAGGGTTTGCTCCTTCTGTCAGCAACCCTGCCTCCATTGCTGGCTAACCTCTGACTTCCAAAGGAAGAAGAGGTTGTCCCAGAATGACTTTCTTTTTCCTGAGCCATGGGTGACTCATGAGGCATGGTTTGAATGAGAGGAAGCACTGAAGCAGGTTACCTGTTGGGTCTCGTGCTCCTGTGGCCTTTGCCTGAGCTATGGATATGAAGAACGCAGTGCAGCCAAATAGAGCTAAGTGGCTCCCCATAGTCATAGTGGCCATGCTATGAGAATAGGTGAAGGAGTAACATTCATTTCCATCTAGTACTGTGCATCTGCATCTTTCAATGTTGTCAACATGATAGCATCAGAACACCCCATGGAAAAAGTTTGGAAAATTATCCCCCGTAACACCCAAATATGCAGAGAGAGATGATCTGCTTTTTCAAAGGGAACTGAAGTGATAGTAAGTATCTTGGTCAAGTTGGCAGAGGGAGCTTGAGGTCAGAGTTTCAACCATCTGTTCAGGTCCTTAAACACAGGGGTAGATATTTATTAAACTGTTTTCCTTCTTAAGGTCTGCTATGCAAAACACTGAACTGCTTTGAGTTTTGTTTTGGTTTTTGTTCTGAATACCGAAACACATTATGTACATGACTCTATCAAGACATAATATGCTATTTTGCATAGTGATTTGTTTTCATTAATGTCTATCACCAGTTACAGCGGTAACTAAGGATTGCTACCTATTCTGCTAAACATTATTAGAATGAAAAGCTAGCACATCTGCAGAGAAAGATTTTTTTTTACTCTATGTGTTACTGCAAACACATAAGAAAATAGAACTCAAATTAGTACTTTGAATCTCTTAGGCTTCTTTTTTTATAAGCATGTACATATGGCAAATAATGTATCGTTTGAAAATAGAGGAGTAATTACCTGTGGAAGCATGTTTGTATTCTGTCTTCCGTATTGTCTCATCTTCTGAGAAACAAACAAAAATTATCATGAATTGCTCATTCCTTTCATACCTTACCCTCACTCCATTACCTTAGCACCTTCACTGTTCATCTAAATGTTAATGCTCTCATCTGTTCTTGGCTCATTGCAAGCCTACTCTGCATGAAAAACAAGAAAGTCTACTCTCCAGGAGTTTTCAAATACCTCTGCCTGAATTGTCATCTTACGCTGCTCAACATCATGCAAATAATATTTGAGATCTTCTCATACAGTTGATTATGCAGGCTTGTCACATTGCAAGACTCTCAGTGAGAGAGCAGGTTTGCCTTGAGAACAAGGAGAAAATATTTATCTTGATGAAGGGAGGCAAATGGGGGGTGGAAGGGTAGGGAGGGATGCTGTTTAAGAAAAGCTTTGCCTGAAAGGCTTCCTAAGGAAGCTTGCGATTGGTACACATGTAGTCTTATTCAGGACAAAAATAAAGCAGTGCAGTTTGGCATGTCCTTATCTTTCCACCATCTTTGATCAATATTATCACTGCTTTCATTTGGGCAAATATGCTTGTCAGTTATTAACAGTGTTTGCCTTCTGAATAAATCAGTTTAAAATATCCTGAGACTTTTGTAACGGCTTGATCTGTTCTCTTAGGTATGTGACATTAGAGTCAGCCAGAGTGTACGCTTTTTGTCTATTTTGCTTTTTGTGGCAATTAGGAGTTTCCTTCTTTCATGGTTGCTGTTTTGAGCAGCCTGGCTGACCCTGCTGAGCTCCCATTGAAGTGAGTGGGAATGCTACTAGAAACTTGCTTTTGTTTAGGAATACACCATGATAGCTCTACAGCACATATGCTTCCACTAATGGAAGCTAGAGCTGACGTTGATACAAAAACTGCAGCCAAAAGAACTGCTGTAAGGAAATTAAGGATAAATCTAGCACCCCACTTTACAGAACTTCCATCTGTTAAGACTGGGACATCTTCAAAACAGAGCATTATTGGCAACCTCTCTGCATATCACTGTGGCTATCATTAGCTACTTGCACTTTAACTGAGCAAGTGGGGAAGTTAAGATGGCAAGACTGAGCAATGCCTCAAGAAAAATTTCATTCTGGTTTACGTTATTGAAAAGTTTAAATACCAGGTTTGGTTCTAGTGACCTTTTTTTTTTTTTCCTTCCTCTACCCTTGCATGCCATGACTTGGCTTAATGTATTGGATAAAAGTTTACATCACTGTGTTATGTTGTTATTACCTCAACGAGGTATACAGACCACAGCAAGGCCTGACAGGCAAGCACTAATTCTATTTTCTTGAGTTACAGGCATTAGATTTTATCTAAAGGGTTTGCCACATAATTCAGCCAGAAGCAAGTGGGCTCTTCTGACATGAGGGAGTATTAGGGGCTAATGTGAGTAGATGTAACATGAAAACAGCAAAAGACAGAAACAAAGCTTTCCACAGAGGAAATGCAAATTTAACCTTCTTCAAATATCCAGGTTACACTTTAATCCAGAAATTCTTTTCTCCCAAATGAATTGCATTTCAGATTGTTACACAGTTTGTTGAAAGAAAAGTGTTGCTCTGCTATTATCCGCCCATTTTTTTGACAGTTAATGAAGTTTTGAAATGTTGGAATAGTTATCAAGATTCTGACCAGCCTCACTTCTGAGGTTTTGCTCAGCATTTTAAGGTCCACATCATCTAGACATGTGACAGGAGAGAGATCGCAAGTCACACTAGGGGGATATTATACTTACCTTTTTTTCATTTGCAGCTGTCACCTTATTATTCAAGAGGTGATCACACATAGCTGGAATGGGAGGATACGTACCTGAAGGCTTATACTTGCCATTCCCTATTGTCTGGCATGCTGAGGGTACATCCGCAAACAGAACAGACATGAGAATTCTCCTGAGCAGGGGATGATACCCATAGACACACAGACAAAACCCAGTTTGTTGTACAGCCTAGGGTTACCATATGAGCTGATATACTACCAACTTCAATATACTATCAAGAATACTAATTTATTCTCCTGTCTTCTACATTTCCCTGATAAGGCCCTGAGGTTGTGAAAGCAGTCCTGCTGCTGTCATGGCACAAACCATCCCTGGAGTACAGATTTCTTAGAGTTTATCAGTCTCTCTTGGTAGCATCACCTTTGAATGGACACCACAGGTAGGGCTGTACACCTACATGGGAGTCAGTTCCAGCAGCCAGTCTGTAGGAAATCAAGTCTGTGATTTCTACTTCATTCATGAGCTCTGCAGGCACATGATCACTTGGTTTGACAGAAGGAAGCAGATCAAGGAGCTGAGGTAGAGTGATTATTAGCACCTCTTTCAGCAGCAGCTCATTATTAGGTGAGCTTGGCTGAAGTACAAAGCCATGCTCTTCAGCTATGGGTAAAATCCCTCTCCCTATAGAAACTGCAATACAACTAACTGGTCTTGCCTTGCTGACCAGAACTTTGATACTTACCACTGCAGTTACACATTCAGTTTTCATACCTCTATGGTGCACAGTCAGTATCTACTGCCAGGCATGGTTAATTAACACTCTTGATCAAGGCAGCAGTACGTTTGCTTACATCTAGGAAACTGTTGGCTGTCCTGAAAGCTTTTGATGATTTTTGCACTAGCAGTCTTCAGCTGTCTTTTTCATTTTTATGTATGAAGAGTTGGTACTTTGCAGTGGAAATAATCCTGAAATTTGGAATTTTTCTTTTTCAGACCTGAGCAGAGATTGGTTTACCTGGTGGATAGAAAGACAACTTATCTTCTCCAGCGTCAGTAGGCTGGGAAGGGAAAATAGGTATATTGGCAAAGATTATCCTGACAGTTCAGTTCAGGCTGCAGAAATGTGCACTAAACCCAATCTACCCCTGGGTAGATTGTTACATACCTTAAATAAGCAAGCAACTTAGACTGTGATATACAGGTGCACAATTTACAGGCAAAGCAACACTTGTGCTAAAGAGACATAAAATCAGCATAGAGTTGCTCATATTTCCAAGAGCTTCCTGTAATAAAACTGTGTTGTGAGAAGCTTGAGATTAGTGTCAGCTTTAGCAAATCTAATACTGCACTAGTATTAACAGCATTTCTCTTTTTTTAATCCTGCATGTTTTTAATCCTGATGAAGCAGAGTACCAACTTTCCACAAGGTATATTTTCTAATATTAATGGGAATGCAATCCACTTTCTGCGGGAACAACATTTTAATTTATTTTAGTTACTGAATAAAATATTCTAAATAAGGGATTTCATAGACACACAGTAGAAAACCTACGGGAGATTTCATTGCAATCAATAAATGAACTCTGTGTTTAGGTTTTTTTGTGTAAAATTGTATTTTGCCATCAATATCTAATTATCCTGGAATGCGCAAGCTAATTTGGTGATCTCTTTTTTTTTTGGCAATCCATTATCTGAAGAAGCAGAGAGCTATTCACCCTCGTAATAATCCATTTTACAAGTACCAACCTTCAAAAATGAAGATTCATCATATGTGTAAAAGCAAATCCATCTGGCGTACAGCTCCATCAAGTTTAATTCCAAAACAATGGCAATTTATTGATGTTCTGCCATACAGAATGATACACTGACATAAAAAGTAATTTCTGACTGCCTTAGCATAACAAAATAATTGATTAAACTATCAAACATCTATACTTATCAATATCACATAAAAAAAATACTATCTTTTTTTGCTGGATCAGTCTGTTCTTCCAGAAGCTGGGGACCAATGAAGTCTCCAGGAGATCAAGATTTTAGGGGAAAAAGAGGTTTGTTGGAATTATTTCCATATTACATTATCTCCCAATAAAAAAGAGCCTTATTTAAATGACTGACTAAGTAATCATGTCAAAGAGGGGTACAAGGGAAGGGCCCACTAGTAATTAGTGCCCACCCTTCTATCACACATACAGTCATAAACTTACTTTCTCATTATTTTTAATTGCATGTTCAAGCCTGCATTCGAGAAGAAGTGTTTTCACAAACTTCAGCACATACTGAAAGGCAGTAACCCACATTCTGATCCCATTTACATTAGGTGTAAAATTTCACAGGAGTCAGTGGGCTGCTCTAACAAGTTGTTCAATTACCTTCACGTGTTTCACACACCTTTGATTCTGATACATGAATCGTCTGACAGAATAACGTAATCGCTACTTCACATCTGCTTTCACTACAGAAAAAGATATGACAAAGCAAGCGTCAGGCATAAGCACTGCTCACTCAACTCAGCAGACCATAAACAGCAATTTCTGCATGCAGATCATTCTGTAGACATCTGGACCTGATTTCCCAGCTGTCTCCTTACTGCGTAACCTTATATTGACCTAGTAGCTGGAGTTCTAGCAAAAATCCCCATCCTACTTCCCAGTTTCCATGTTATTCTCTGCACAATGCTTGGGTGGTGTGAACAAGACATAATGAGCATCAGCTGCAGTATGGAAGGCTAAGCTTAGACATTGATAACAATTCTTCTGCCATGCAGACAGACAAAGCAGAGGTTTCAAAATGAGAGAATAAAAGTTCCAGTTACCTTCTGGCACTTCTCCAAATATTTGTAACCACACAAATAAACTTGAGTTTCAACTATAGACAGCATTTCAGATTTTGTTACCTTACTGACAGTGTTATTTTCTTCTTGTGGGGAAAAAAAAAAAGTATAATGCTAATCTGAAACTCTCTCTATTCAGCAAGAGTAAAGGATCCCATTGTATGTGTATTTGTATGTGTTCCTCCTAAGCAGAGTGATACTAATTAAGGACTGCAATTTTTTCCAGCCTTTTAACTGAAATTCTGGAAATAGACTTTCCACAGCTTTATAGACAGTATACATTGAAATAAAAGTAAATGTAGTTTTGTGTCCATTAAACAATGATTATATCACAGATAATTTGATACTTATCAACTACCACTGCTTCACCATGGGAGTTTAAAAAAATGTATGGAAATGGGAGTCTCCTTTGAAGTATTTCATAGGCTGCATGACTACACCCTTGGAGAGGCAAAGTACATCTAATTATTGCTATTATAGGTATTAAAATAATATTTCTCATGTCCTAGCTGCTAGCAGATCTGTAAGCATGTCTAGAACACACATTTATGAAGGTACACTTTGATACACCACATTCAAGCAATGGTCCCAGCAAGCAAGCAAAACAGTTCTTTCACTGGAATTTTTTTGGATGCAGACCTCAATGTCACAAGCAGTTCCTTGATGACTTTTGAGGATGGAAAAATTAATTTCCACCAAATAAAAAATTTGATTGAAAATACCCCATTTTTCCTGTATTTTTTTTAGTTTCTGTCACGACATGATTTGTTTCAAGCTAGCATTCCCCTCTGTCTCTACCAGAGCCCATGTGTGTCCCGCAGTAGTGGTTCTTTGCCTGCCACATACCCTCTTGATTGGAAAACTTGACTGGAATCCATTGATTCCCAGCTCAAGACAAAAGCCAAGTGCCAGAATGTTTATCTACAGAGGGGTGCTTAAGAAATGAATACAAACTAAGCAGCAGCACGATTTTGAAGTGTAGTGGTGGAACTGCATTCAACATCTTTAAGGATTCTTCCATCAAAGAGAAGGAAATGTAATTTTGACCTAATACTGGTAAATAGTTCCATTTAGAGAGCAGAATTTAAATGCTAATTTAGAATTATATCCTTAACACTCTTATGAAAAGAAAATTCACCTAACAGTATTTTCCTTAGTATATTTTCCTTAGCAGCGGCAGTGGGAAGCAGCATCAGGACACAAGATGGGTACACCTGGACAAGTAGAGGCATGTCCAAACATGGGGTGTTCCCCGAGCAACTGACCCTGGACCCGCTCATTGGGCCAGACAGAAAGGGGTGGAGCCTGCAGCCTGCAGCACGGGAGATGTAAGCAGTTAGCCCAGCTGATTGCACTGGGTGAGCATATCTATTTCCTAGCAGGCAGGTGTGTGGCAACATGGTTGCCACCGGGCAAAAAGCAGGGTTTCCTGCTTCTCCTGAGCTTCTATCACCTGTAAGAACCAATGCAGCTACACAGGCTGAGCTCCTGTTCAGGCATGGCATCACCCAGGTATCTGGCTGTGGGATGCGTGAAGGGATATTCCTAGAGGTGGAAAGTGGTTGCATGAAGCCTGTGGCAGGTTGGACAGATAGATAAGCTGCTCTGCTTGGTGGCTGAGCTGCAGGAGGAGGTGGGCAGACTGAGGAGTATTAGGAGCCTGAGAGGGAGATTGATCAATGGAGCCGTACTTTACCACCTATGATGAACACAAGCCAACTCAGTATGGTCAGTATGGAGGCAGGTCCTGGATCTGCCTTGTGCCAGGAGAAGGGCATCATCACAAGGGATAAGGAGGGGTGGAAGAAGGTTACAGCACAGACCAGTAAGAGAAACTTCTCCTTACCCTCTAAGATAGCCTTACAGAACAGGTATGAAGCCCTGGGTACAGCAGATGAAGTGCATAATGAGAAAGAGGAGGAACCTGCACAGTCTTGCCAAGATCAGAGAAATCAACCCCTCACAACAAAACCTGCATGGAGACCAGTGCCAAGAAGGAACAACAATGAGTTATAGTCAATGGTGATTCTCTCCTGTACGGAGCAGAAGCACCCGTTTGCAGACCAAACCCTCTTTTCAGGGAAGTTTGCTGCATCCCTGGGGCCCAAATTAGGGATAACACCATAAGGCTGAAGAGCCTAGTACAACCTTTAAACCACTATCCATTCCTGCTTTTTCATGTGGGTGCTAATAATGTCATAACAAAATGTCTGAGGTCAATCAAAAGAGATTTCAGAGACCTGGGAAGAATGCTAAAAAATTTGAGAGCACAGGTAGTGTTTTCCTCAATCCTCCCAGTAATGGGGGGAGACTGTGGCAGAAACAGGAGAGCCCAGGGTGTCAATAGTTGGCTTCAGGACTGGTGCCTCCACCAAAACTTTGCGGTCTTAAACAATGGAAGAGACTTTGAGACACTATGTGTGCTGGGGCCTGATGGGATCCACCTGTCCCAATGAGGGAAAAAGCATCTTTCTTTGGGCATAAGCTGGCGGGACTGACTGAGAGGGCTTTAAACTAGAATTGATGAGGGAGAGGAATACCAACAGGATTGCAGTAGGCAAGTCAAGGGTTGGCATGGCATCACCTGAGGGTGGCAATGCTAGTGGGGACATTTACACTGCTCCTGGGAGCACAGAACACTCAGGAGTGTATCTGAAATGCTTGTACACCAATGCACACAGTATGAAAAACAAACAGGATGAACTGGAACTGTTGGTCAGTTCCCAGAACTATGATATCATTGGTATTAGTGAGACTTGGTGGAGTGAGTCCTACAATTGGAGTGCTGGGATGAAGAGCCATTAGCTGTTCAGGAGGGACAGGCAGGGCAGGTGAGGAGAGATGTCACACTGTATGTAAGGCAGAGGTTTGATTGCACAGCCTTTACAGTTAGTAATGATGTGGTTGAGAGCCTCCGGGTGAGGACTGGGGGGACTGAAAACAAAGGAGATGTTGTAGTGGGCATCTACTACCGATCACCCAGCCAGGATGTTAGCACTGATAAGTTATTCTCTAGGTAATTAGGTGAAATTTCTGGATCAGTAGCCCTTGTCCTTATGGAAGATTTCAGCCTCCCAGACATCAACTGGGAATATCATACCGCTGTGACAAGCAGGTCTTGGAACTCTTGAAGTTTGTAGGTGATAACTTCTTGTTACAAGTACTCAGTGAGCCAACTGGGAAAGATGCCCTCCTAGACTTGCTGTTTGTGAATAGAGGAGGACTCATGGGGTATGGTAGGCAGCTGTCCTCGCCACAGTGATCACGAAATGATGAGTTTAAAATTTACAATGTAGTGAGAAGAAAGGACAGTAGAGTTGCTACCCCGGACTTAAGGAGAGCAAACAAAAGCTATTGAGGGAGGTATTTAGCAGAGTACTTTGCAAATCTGCTTTTGACAGCTTAGGAATCCACAAGTGTTGGTCAGTTTTTTAAGAACCACTGTTTAGAAGCACAGGAGCAGGCAATTCCATTGCGTCATAAGTCTAGCAAGCGGGGCAGAAGACCAGGTTGTCTCAACAGGGAACTCTTCATGGAGCTCAGGAGGAAAAAGAAACTGTGCGATCTCTGGAAGCAAGGTCAGGCTTTACAGGAAGACTACAGAGCTGTGGTTCTTTTACGCAAGGAGAAGACACGAAAGGCCAAAGCTCAATTAGCGTTGAAACCGGCCAGTGTTGTGTCAGATAACAAGAAGTGCTTTTTTAAGCAAGTTAATAGTAAGAGGACATCTAAAGAAAACATTGCAGCAATACTTGTTGAAGATGGTCATCTGACTAACAGGGATGAAGAAAAAGTGGAGGCATTCAATGCATTTTTTGCCTTTAATAGTCTTTAATAGTACTGATAGACGTTGGGCTGTCAGGTCCTCTGAGTCGGAGGGCTGTGAGTGTGGGAACAGTGACTTTCCATTTGTGGACACTGGAGTTAGGGACCAGCTGTATCAGCTGAAATTTCAGAAGTCCATGGGGTCTGATGGGATTCATCCCAGAGTTCTGAAGGACCTAGCAGATGTTATGGCAAGACCCCTTTTTATCATTCACCAAAAGTCTTGGGTGGGGAGGTCCCTTATGACTGGAAGCTAACCAATGTTATTCCAATCTGCAAAAAAACAGTATGAGGAGAGACCCAGGGAACTACAGACCTGTTAGTCTACTCTCACTCCAGACAAGAAGACAACATAAATTCTTTCTCTGTGTCCTGATAATCTCTGCATGTTGTTGAAATGGATGAAAAAACAGAAAGTGTCTTTGGTGTCAAAATCATGACACAAATGCTGAAGTTCCTCAAACCGCTAAGAGCTGGTAAGTACAAGAAATTACTATTTGCTGGTCCTTTTAGCAGCACCAAGATGAAAAGCAATGTTTCCAATATCTCTAAGCGCATCTGCATGATGATTTTCTAATGGTACAGGACAGTCTTTCAGACAGCTGGGCTTGCGTACACAGAGACAGTTGCTACCTTGCTGGGTGGCAGGTTTGGGGCCTTGCTGAGAGGCAAAAGGTTGTTCCTTCTTATTCCTAGGTTGGTACAAAGACCTACAGGAAGATGCAGTGCAAAAGCTTATTCCCCACTCTGCAGTAATAATCAGCCTTGCTGATCACAAAGCCATCCTGCAGTGTATCTCCAGCTTCTGCCCCGTGTCAACAATGGCTGGCCAGACTTGTAGGAGGTCCTCACTCCACAAGATGAGGGCAGGAGTGTCTGCAGCCTGGCTGAAGGAGCTCAGCACAGGCTAGTGAGAGATGCAGGAGAATGTGCCAAGGACTAGGGTTGTCATTCCAAGCTTTTGCTGTGCTCAGAAGTCCCTGACCACCCTAAGGGGCATTAACTGCTCTGCTGAGATACAGGTGCCTGTGGCAAATGTCAGCCTGGGCCTGAGCCTCTTCCTCTCATTCATAGCAATTTAAGTGTCCCTGCGTGACCATTTTGGACTCATCCTGGCATTGTTTTGTGGGCTTTCTCCGCCACAGAAGCTCATCGTTTCCCGTGAAATGGGTATCCATTTCAGGTGAAGATGCCTTATTACTCAGTGCCCAGGACATCCTTGGTTAGCCCTGTAGTTCTATGTATTAAATACTTCCTCCATGTGGCAGCTGTCTGAGAATTCAGTATCAGGCATGATTTATTTCTCATCTGCAGACTGTAGCTTTTCTTAATCATAAAGAGGCTGTGGTAATATTAGTATATAGTATTGGAATCCAAGACATTGCCTACTGACATACGTGAGTGAAAGGCCATGATAACCAGGTAGTACTAGGATTACTCATTCTGAGAGTCTAACTCATGCTTAGCTCACCAAATGATGTCAGTAATGTAATAAAAGGTTAGGGCAAGATTGTCTGCTAGGATCGTGCATTGCTGTGAAATTTTGCAGTCTGAAAGCCCTCTGAAGGAACAAGTCTGTTCTGCATAACAAAGCTGGCTATGCAAAATGGTCCTAAGAAAATAATTTTGGTCCTGAGAACCTGAAAATAATTGGTCCTGAGAAAATAATTTTGTTCCAGACTCAATAGATATCCTTATCACTATATTTTTTTATGTATTCTCCAAGCCAGTAATTTCTAAAAGAGGGAAAGAGGATTTTCTCCAGCCACAGGAGGAACTCGCTAATGCATCTGGTCTCATCAGAGGATGATATAAAAAATAAGCCCATGCCTTTGCTATCATCTGTTTGGAAGCTGAATTGGTTGAAAACAGTCTCTCAGTTCCTCTTTTGTTTAGATAGATGTGAAATGTAAAAGCGACATGTCTGGGAAAGAAGCGCTCTTCATAATTTCTGTTTCTGCACCAGCTAAGGAAGGAGTTGAAAGATTTATGAATTTGAAATGAATAAATAGAGACCAAGCAAACAATCACTTGCAAATCTAAGGCAGCCTTACATTTAGGAAGAAACCTAGCCCTGAGCTACTTTATATGTCATCAGGTTCTGTTAATCCAACGGTAATTGTTTCCCCCTACTCTTAGAAGAGCAAAATACATGTTATGTGAAAGATGAGTTAGAAAACCCAGAGGGATCTTGGAATATCTGGATAATTTAATGAGGTATCTCTTTAGTCTGGAAAAAAAAGCATTTGATCCATTCCTCCAAAAAAGAGGGGGGAAAGAGCAGATTTTTAAAAATAAGACTCAATTAAAGGAAAAATAAAGCTTATGTGTGCATTCCAACTCAAGTAATATACTGTTACTGCTTTATCTTGCAGACGTTACAAATGCAGCATAAGGACAGCATCAACAGTTGCTTGTTCTGCCCTGAACATCCAGAAACACACTATGCTTTGATTCAATTTCAACAACAGCTCAACATAGGACTTAGTACTCCGTATCATCCTACTACCTTGCAAACAAGAAAACCCCTACAGCTAGGACGGAAACAGTGCAGTGTGAAACTGCTTGTAATGGATGGCAAACATCTTGCTGAAACAAATGAGCCTGATTTCTGCTTAGAATAAGAAATGTCTGTGTCTGAAATACAGCTGCACAGGGAGAACCCAGGTAATAAGCAGAGAAAACACAAATGGTCTGTGCTATCCACAGTAAACCGCATTAGAGGTGTTTTTCTCCTTTCTGTGCATGCCCTGGGTGACAGAAGAGCTGCATGGGGTATGAAGAGGAAAAATGTATGTTTGAAATGTCAGTGATCTCGTTGCCTAGAATGGAATTGCAAGCTCAAATTTGACTCTGTGAGCATGTAGAGTTAAATTCTGGCCCTGCTGATTTGATGTATGCCTTTATACAAGGGCCAGATCCCACATTTCTCTGTGATGTCATTGCCTCAAACCACTCACTAGCGTCTTCACTTTGCCACATTCAGCTCCAAAACAGAGCCAGGCTCCAAAACCATTAGAGTAGACAGGAAAGGTAACTTCCCTCAACACACTGGCAACACTCTTCCTAATGCAACCCAGAATACCATCAGCTACATTTACCACAATGGCATGTTGCTGGCTCATGGTCAACTTGGTGTCCACCAGGACTGCCAGGTCCTTCTCTGCCAAGCTGCCTTCTGGCTGACTGAGCTTCAGCATGTACTGGTGCATGGAGTTATTCTTCCCAAGGTGCAGAACTCTGTACTTCTCTTTGTTGACTTCATGAGACCTTTCTCTGCCCATTTCTCTGACCTGTCAAGGTCCCTCTGAATGGCAGCACAGCCAACAGCTGCATTAGTCTCTCTTCCCAGTTTTATATCATCGGCAAACTTGCTCAGGACGCTCTCTGCCCCATCATCTGGGTCATTAACGAAGATGTTAAACTGTATTGTACTCAGTAGCCACCCCTGGGATACAACACTAGTACTTGGCTTCCAGATGGACTTTGTACCACGAATCACAATGCTTTGGGCACAATAGTTCAGCCAGTTTTCAATCTACGTCACTGTTAACTCATCTAACAAGTACTTTGTCAGCTTGTGTATGTGGATGTTACAGGCTACGATGTCAAAAGCCATACTAAGTTGCGGTAGAAAACATCCACTGCTCATCCACCCAGCCAGTGATCTCATTGTACAAAGGTATTAGATTGGTTAAGTATGATTTTGCCTTCATAAATTCATGCTGACTTCTGTTCACCTTGTTGTCTTTCATGTGTTTGGAAATGGTGTACAGGATTATTTGCTCCATCATCTTCCCAGGGATCAAGGTGAGACTGACTGGCCTGTAGTTCTCTGGATCTTCCTTCTTGCCCTTCTTGAAGATGGGCGTGACTTTGTGACTTTTGCTCTCTTCCAGTCTTCAGAAACCCTTTCTGTGACCTTTCAAAGATAACCATGAGTGGCCTTGAAAAGATAACGGCCCACTTCCTCAGCACTCATTGGTGCATCCCGTCATTCACATGCACTTGTGTATGTGTGGTCTAAAACATTCTCTAACCTGCTCCTCTTCCTTGCTCCAGACTTTCCCTCTCATCTCAGGGACCTGGCATTGCAGCGGGCCAGTCTTACCAGTAAAGACCAAGGTAAAGAAGGCATTGAGTTCACCGGCCTTTTTCATGTACTCTATTGTGAGGACCTCTGCCCCATTTAGCAGTGGGCCCATGTTTTTACCAATCTTCCTTTTGCTGTTGATGTACACATGGAATTATTTCTAACTGACCTTCACCTTCTTTGCCAGATTCAACTCTGGGTTGCCTTTGGCTTTCCTAACCCCATCCCTGCACAATTGGATAGTATTTCTGTATTCCTCCTTGGTCACATGCACCTGCTTTCACCATTTGAAAACATCCTTCTTATGTCTGAGCAGTCAAGTGGTCCCCACTAGAGCAAACCTAGAAATGAAATGGAGACATTTTGGTTGCTCCCAGAGGAACGCCTCTTTGAACTTCTGTCTGCAACCATGAATCACTCTGTTGTAGGTTGACCCTCAATGGACATCAAGTGCCCACCAAACTATAACTCCCCCTCCTCAACTGGACAGGGGAGAGAAAATATAACGAAAGGCTTGTGGGTCGAGATAAGGACAAGGAGAGATAACTCACCAATTACAATCACGGGCAAAACAGACTCAACTTAGAAAAATTAATCTAATTTATTACCAAGCAAAACAGAGTAACAAGAAATAAAATTAAGTCTTAAAACACCTTCCCCCCACCCCTCCCTTCTTCCTGGGCTTAACTTTATTCCCGTTTTTCTCTATCTCCTCCCCACAGCAGCACAGGGGGACAGGGTTACAGTCAGTTCATCACGCATTGCCTCTGCCTCAAGGGGAGGACTCCTCACGCTCTTCCCCTGCTCCAGTGTGGGGTCCCACCCACGGGAGACAGTCCTCCATGAACTTCTCCAACGTGAGTCCTTCCCATGGGCTGCAGTTCTTCATGAACTGCTTCAGTGTGAATCTCTTCCACAGGGTGCAGTCCTTCAGGAACAGACTGCTCCAGCATGGGTCCCCCATGGGGTCACAACTCCTGCCAGCAAACCTGCTCCAGAGTGGGGTCCTCTCTCCACGGGGTCGCAGGTCCTGCCAGGAGCCTGCTCCAGTGTGGGCTTCCCATAGGGTCACTGCCTCCTTCAGGTGCATCCACCTACTCCGGTGTGGGGTCCTCCATGGGCTGCAGGTGGATATCTGCTCCACCATCATCCTCCATGGGCTGCAGGTGGACAGCCTGCTTCACCATGGTCTTCTCCAGGAGCTACAGGGGAATTTCTGCTCTGGCACCTGGAGCACCTCCTCCCCCTCCTTCTTCACAGACCTTGGTGTCTGCAAAGTTGTTTCTCTCACATCTTCTCACTCCTCTCTCTGGCTGCAAATGCTGCTGGCTGAGTTTGGTTTTTTACCCCTTCTTCATTCTGTTATCCCAGGGGTGCTGCCACCATTACTGACGGGCTCAGCCTTGGCCATCGGCAGGTCTGTCTGCTGATGGGCTCAGCCTTGACCAGCTGGCATTGGCTCTATCAGACATGGCAGGGAGACTCTAGCAGTTTCTTGCAGAAGCCACCCCTGTAGCCCCCCCCCCTGCTACCAAAACCCTGCCATGCAAATCCAATATGCACCCTCACTCCATTTCACTGGTAAATCTGGAGCCTGTAGTTGTCTGCAAAAGGACTTGCTACAAGTTTAATGAACTGCAGCAATTTTACGTGGTATGTGTCTTGGCCAAATGAAGCTGCTTCTTACATTGCTCCTGCACAAAAATAGGTTTCTGAAAGAGGAAATCAAGCTCTGTGGTAACTGTTTTGCCCAACACATAAAAGCTGCTAGGATGAATTGAACTGCAATTGTATGAACTGCAGTTGGATGACTTGTACTGCTTGATGTGCCTCACCACTTCCTAGCCCATTTCTGTACAAATGAGTGTCTGTGCCAGTGCTGCATTTTTCATTAGTATGGTCTGTGTACTTGCAGGTGGTACCCCAGTGTAGCCAAAACAGGTGTGATATAGGCAATTACCTTTTGACAATAGAGTGTATGAACTGAATCCAAAATGGGATGTGCATGACAGTCTAGCTGTCTCCAACGCAAGCATAGATATGGAAGCTTATTTCCTGTGACTCCTTTTAACCACACTTTTCACCCAAAGTGGTCATCTACATTTGGTGAGATTAATTGCACTCTAATCTTTATTGATTGTATTCCCTCTGTCTCCAGGAGCTACTAAGCTGTAAGAGAGCAAACTCACTTTCCAAGCTTAAGAACTGAAAGAGAGCTGCTTTAGATTGCAGCAATATAGGTCTGTGATGGTAGCAGATGTTACTGCATGTATAAGGCTTTTTAAGCCAAATATTAGAACCCTGTGGGAAGACCTGAAGGTACCAGGATGCAGAGAGTATTCAGCCATCTTTTCTTGCTGCTCTAGGTGAGAAACACATGTTGTATCAGTTAACAAAAGGATTTTCCCTAACTGCTACACTGAAGTAGGGCTGCAAGAAAAAGAGTAAATTAAGGACTGCTCAAGCTTGGAAACATGGATTCAGGTTTAGAAAGAGAGGGGAGAAACAGCAATTTCCTGAATATGCTTTTGATAAAGAAATGTTGCTTCTCTTATTACTGTGTAGGCTCAAAAAATGAGATCTTTAATCTCAATCTCTGGTACCCAGCTACAGTACTAAGATTAAAGCACCGGTATGAGCCCACCATGATCATGTAGCAGATCCTCCTGGAAACTATACTAAGGCACATGGAAAATAAGGACGTGATTGGTGACAGCCAACATGGCAAATACTGCCTGACAAATTTGGTGGCATTCTGTGATGGGGTTACAGCATTGGGGGACAAGGGAAGAGCAACTGATGTCATCTACCTGGACTTGTGCAAAGCATTTGACACTGTCCCACACGACATCCTTGTCTCTAAATTGGACAGACATGGATTTGATGGATGGACCACTTGGTGGATGTCCTGGTTCTGGCAAGGATAGAGTTAATTTCACAAGGAGGTAGGACAGGTGAGCCAAGCCTATTCCATACCATGTGACATCATGCTCAGCATAAAAGGGGGCTAGTCGGGCAGGGGCGGGTTCGGCATGGCTCCGGGATGGGTTGAGTGTCCGGTCAGTCGTGGGATCGGTAAATTGTTCTCTGTTATCACCTATTGTGAATATCTGTTATCAGTACTGTTGTTGATTGTTTCCCTCTCCCTTGCTGTCCCAGTAAACTGCCCTTATCCCAACCCTCGAGGCTTTACCATTGTTTTTCCGTTCTCCTCCCCATCCCGCCGGGGGAGGGGTGAGTGAGCGGCGCATGGCACTCAGCCGCCGGCTGGGGCTAAACCACGTCAGTGAATAAGGAATTGGCTGGATGGTCACACTCAAAGAGTTGTGGTCAACAGCTCAGTGTCCAAGTGGAGACCAGTGATGAGTGGCGTTCCTCAGGGGTTGGTATTGGGATCAGCACTGTTTCACATCTTTGTCAGTGACATAGACAGCGGGATTGAGTGCACCCTCAGCAAGTTTGCTAATGACACCAAACTGTGTGGTGTACTTGACATGCTGAAGGGAAGAGATGCCATCCAGAGGGACCTTGACAGGCTTGAGAGGTGGGCCTATGCAAACCACATGAAGTTCAACAAGGCCAAGTGCAAGGTCCTGCACATGGGTCGGGGCAGTCCCAAGCTCCAATACAGACTGGGCAGAGAATGGATTGAGAGCAGCCCTAAGGAGAAGGACTTGGGGTTCAACATGAGCTGGCACTGTGCGCTTGCAGCCCAGAAAGCCAACCGTATCCTGGGCTGCAACAAAAGAAGTGTGACCAGCAGGTCAAGGGAGGTGATCCTGCCCCTCTACTCCGCTCTTGTGAGACCCCACCTGGAGTATTACATCCAGCTCTGGGGCCCCCAACATAAGAAGGACATGGACCTGTTGGAGCGAGACCAAAGTAGGGCCACTGGATGTGTGCCAGGCCACTGGACCCATGCAGTCCTCTAAGTCCTGCTACCCTCACTGTCGTCTTCCTCATCCCTTTGCTACAACTGTTTGGGGACAGGCTGTCACTGTGGAGGTTTACCAAAGCCAGCTCTTCTCGGCAAGAGCCCCTGTCAGCATGCCAGGAGCCATGGGGCCTCCCCTGGGGCAGCCCGTCAGGGCCTGGCAGCCAAGGCCTCTCTCACCACCACAGCTGGGAGCAGGGCAGGCCCAGGGGCAGCTTCAGCCCCGGGCATTGGCACCCTCCCTGGGGACAGGATGAAGCCAGGCTGGAACATGGGCCCATGGGTGGGCCTGGCTCGGCAGGGCCTATGACCAGGGCTGCAGGGAGATGGAGGCCAGCCCTGCTGGAGCAGCAGCTGTTGGCCCCAGGGGTGAAATGGCGTCCGAGGTCATGGGCAGGGTGCGGGGAGTGCCAGGGTGAAGGGAAGGGACAGTAACTTCTGCACGTGCCCTCAGGGTCCTGGCAATGTCCTTCGCTGTTGCTGAGTTCCCAGGTGGCCAGCTTTTCAGATGTGCTACAGCAGCTCCATCACCAGCCACTGGTTTAGGTCAGGACAAACTAAGCACACATGTTAATCACTACACCATAACTGGATCCCCGAGCAGGAATTTGGGTGTTTACTGCCTCTGTGAAACAGTAACCAATAATGTGAAGACCACTACAAAGTTAGGTAAAAGCAGTTATCTCTACTTCACCTTTCCCTGTGGACAGGAACAGAGCTCTCAGCAGTTGGGAGGAGCAGGGTGCTGAGTGCGGTGGCTCTGGCCATGAGAGCTTGGTCCCAGGCGTCCAGGGAAGTCCTCCGTGGCCAGGTATCCTCCAAGGCAGAGTCATGCATCCTCCCTCTCGGGTGGAGGTGGGATGAGATTGATGAGGGGAGAGCATCTTCCAGGTTGTTGGATCTTTCCTGGCCCTTGGACCACCCTGGGCTATTGCTCCATGATGGGTGTAGTGAGTTGCGGAGCAAATATTCTTTTATCAGTTTAGTTGTGCTATTTTTGCCAATAGCTCCTTTTTTTTCATACCACCTGCTTAATTGTTTTTTATCTAAGCAGTGTTACATCCCTAACAACTACATAGCAACATGCTGAAGGCCAAACTATGGGCCTCTGGTACTGGTCTACCCACTCTGTAGCCTCTGTAGCTCTGTAGGCCAAGACACGAGGCCAAGGTAATACAAAATTAGAGCCAGTTTTGTAAAAGGGCATTTGGTAAAAACACAAAAGCTCTTTCTTACTCATTTTGGTAATGCTGAATATATCATCTTGACACTGTACACATCAAAGAAATCACTCTGATAATGAAGACATGCTCTGTATTTGCAACATCAGGATGTTGCTAAGGAACTCTACTTCTGCAGCACTGTCCTGAGAGTGTTAAGAAAAATCTGTTTAATTTTGAGAAATAAACAATACCAATGATGCCAGAAAATAACTGTTGCTTAATTAGTAGGGCAAATGTGAAAAAATACAGAATATTTATCTTTCATCTCTGTTGCAAGGAATAGTTTGGTTTCTTTCATGCAACTCCTTGGTTCTTTGTAAACAACTTCCAAAAATTATTCATCAATTTGTATCCTTGATCTTTTAAATACAGCCTTTGCATAGCGATCAGTGTTTTCTGCACCTTTTTGTTCACCTTTTGTAGTCTTGCTAATAAAATCTTCGGTGCTCTCCATCTGCAGCAGGAACTGTGATTTCACTTGTACAACTCCACTTTATTAATTGCACCCTCAGCTATGACCTTCTATATCAGAATTAACAATGTCAAAGCAGGAGGTCAGCCCTTGACTGCAGATTTGCTCATGTTAAAATGTCAGTTTGACTTTCTGTGCTAATTCAAGCACTTCAATTCATTACTGGTAATCATTTCAGTTCTTACATTTTTTGATACCAAAGAATGCCTGGTGAGAACTTCAGAAGTCTTAATAACCAGGAGTGAGAACTCAGTCATGCTTCTGGAGAAAAGTCAGAACTGGCAATTAAAAAAATATAGCCACAATAATTTGAAGGAGCTTTTCAGAAGAAAACAGTCTGTATGTTTTAGCCTGAACAAAAGAAAGACTCACTAGATTGCTTTCTATGGGCAAATGAAGATGATCAGAGGGCTGAAGCACCTCTCCTATGAGGACAGGCTGAGAGAGTGGGGCTTGTTCAGCCTGGAGAAGAGAAGGCTCTGGGGAGAACTTACAGCAGCCTTCCAGTACCTAAAGGGGGCCTACAGGAAAGCTGGAGAGGGACTGTTTACAAGGGCATGTGGTGCTAAGACAAGGGGTAATGGCCATCAGCTGAAGGAAGGTAGATTTAGATTAGATGTTAGGAAAAAATTATTCTCTGTGAGGGTGGTGAGGCACTGGAACAGGTAGCCCGGAGAAGTTGTGGAGGCCCCATCCCTGGAAGTGTTCAAGGCCAGGTTGGATGCGGCTTTTGGCAACGTGGTCTAGTGGAGGGTGTCCCTGCCCATGGCATGGGGGTTGGAACTAGATGATCTTTAAGGTGCCTTCCAACACAAACCATTCTATGATTCGATGACTCTGCTCCTCTTTTGAAATACTGCACCTTTCCAACAAGCAAATCCAAGCCATTGGTCCACTTTTCATCTTGAAGAAAGTAATTTAGAATCCAGTTCTGAACCTTAGTGCCTGGTCAACCTCTCCTACCCATGTGTTATGCAAGTCCCTTCATTATATGATGAAAACCCCACATTTTTTTTTCTTTTTTAATTAGAGACAGCACCTAATTCTATTTTCAGCTTTTGACACAGACTTGAACACATTCAAGTAAATGATGGTCTGCTTGCTGACAGAGAGAGGGGCCTTTATCCAAGGGACAGAATGGAATGTCAGCAAGATTTCTCCAATTAATATGAAATTGTATCCAGATTTTCAGCCCAGTATCATTAAAGCAGAAATTGCAAATGTTATAGCTGCCATTTAAAGCACCTTAAGTGGAGATCTGTGTCATTTTTCTCTCTGCTATTCTGTGTTTGTCTGCGTAGGGCTATGTGTGCATGTATGTGTGTATTTGCCTTTCCAGTAGAAAGAATTCAAAAATATAAACAGTAGGGCCTGAGAATATTTATGTTGGAATAAGAGAGTTTGTGGCACAGTTTCTGCTTATGTAAGTCAGCAGCTGGCAGCAGTCAGTGAAAAGATGAATTCCCAGTTCTCTTGAAAGCACCTGCTCTTTTAGGCAAGGTGCCTTAATGGAATCAGACCTGAATCCAATAACCACAGCATATGGTTATGTTGTCAAGGTCTGATAACATTTAATAATAAAGCACATAAGAACAATACTGTTTGGCCCAGGATCCCAGAGTTCTTTGATGTGCCTAAGTCTCATTAATCTGAACGGGAAGTACGTATATGTATACCTTTGAACATCTGGACCTTACACACCAGTCTCAATCACACTATGTTGTTGCAAGTGTTCAGTCAGAGAGAGATGGCTGCATTTCTGTGAATCACATTCTCCAGAGGCTTACAGGGCCTGTTGTATCAATTTCACAATTAATTACAATGAACTCTTTTTCCTTTGACAAACTTCATGCTCCATTCAATTCCTGTAAATCAAAGAACACTTATTTGAAGCATGGGACTGGTTGGACATCATTTGCACAGTCCCTGAAAGTGGCAGTTTGGCCTCCCTATAGTGTATAGGAGGAAGATCTAACTACAGCAGTTTTCTGGCAGCAGCTTAGCACCATCAGCCCATCTCTTAAGCATCTCACAAGCCCTAAGAACTACATAACTGTCAACCCTTTGAATAAGGCAAATGTCGTAACAGGGCCTTTCCTTATTACCTCCAAGACACTGGACAACCATTTCTGATAGTAACAAATTACTGACCTCCTTCAAAGGTCAATTTGAGCTCCATTCCAGGGGAACCTGAAATCGTTCACCATTCCTTCCCACCTGGAAGAGAAGCTGACGGTGCATGATTATCATTTAAACACAGATGCCTGGAAAGTGGAGGTTCAGCAAAAACACGGTCTGTGGAAAGGTGAACAGAAGGAGCCAGGACTGCTCCACTGACAGCTTCAGGAACATCATCCTCATTCTGCCAACCCTTCTGGATGCTGGCAGGAAGGGTTGGACCAAGATCACCAGTAGTGCCATCAGGATTTGATAGCCAGCCTGCTGGTAGCATGACCTCCTCATGACCCAGGAGGGGCCCAGCCTGAGTGTGCAAGAACAACATTCCTTGCAAGTCAGGTATAACTGCTCCAGCAAGGATCTGTGAAGTCAGTTGCTAGAAACAGAGACAAAATTGTTAAGTAGAGGGCCTGGGTTTCAGGCAAAGCTGTACTGCTACAGTTCAGCAAGTCATATGCTACCTGAGCTGTTGAAAAAGAACTGCCTGCATTCGTGGTGTGCACAAAAGGGCGTTAAAATAAGCCAAATGGCAGCATGCTTGTAGCAGTCTAAGAGGACATGTTCACCTGTTCACTAGCCATGGCCTAGTGCTTGTTGCACTGTTGTCATCTACAGTTGCACCACTGTAGACCTGAGCTCTTAGGAACATATCTGCCTGAAGGATTCCCCTGTGAGCTTTTGGGAAGGGGTCCTGCCACTTCTTCTGGGTGGAAAATATCTGCCTTGATACAGGGTAGCAGCAGATAACCTGGGAGAAGCAGAGAAGCTTCTGTAATCCATGCCCCTGACAGTATGAACTATATCTGTAAGAGACCCTCTGGACTTAGGGCAACCAGCAAAACAAAAGCAAGCCAGCCAAACCACACGAGGGAAAGCTCTTGCACAGGTAAAGGAATAAAAAACACTGAAGTAAAGACCAAACTGAATATTCCAGATTTTAGTGGTTGTAATCCCTTAATTGAAAACAACAATAAAACTGCCAAGAAACGTAGTCATATCTTGGCACTGAACCAGTCTGTCACATACTAATTTATATGCTGTCAGTATAGAAGGAACTACTCTGAGTCAAAGGGCTAATTGCAAGCAGAAACTGACAAGAGACAGGACAGGCTAGCAGGGAGCAGTAGATTTCCAGCTGCAAGAAGGCAAGTTATCATATTCTCTTGCTTCATCTCTTTCAACAGAAAGGAACTGAAATGCTTTCAACACGAAAGGCAATTCATCTAAAAGTCATGGGAAAGAAATGTCTCCCCATACTGCACTTCATTAACCTGTGGAATTGGCTGTTGCAACATATCCCTGAAGCTGACCAGAAAGACAGATTAGAGATTATTGTACATCTAATGGCAAAAAACCCCCATAATTACATGAGAGAGAACAGATGGATCCTTATGGAAAGGATAAAAGCACTTCTGCCATGGCATAGAAACTGACATCCTAAGAGACACTAATTTCTTCTCAAATTTGGTCTTTGTTTACTGTGAGGTTCCTTGCAACTTTACCTGGAGCAACAGATCTAGTTACAGTCAGAGATGAGACTTTAGGCTAGAGATAAAACTAGTGCCAGCAATTGAAGAGGTGGAAGGTGATCTTCATCTGTTTCACTAAGTTTACCTTTCAAGATGAAAATTTTTAAAAGTAGAAATACCACTCACAATTTCCTCAGAGCTAAGCATTCCTCCCTAAGAGAACAAACAAGCAAAGTTAGCTCGAGTGAGCATTAGGGCAGGCTAGTTTTTGGAGTTGCTTTTGTAATTTACAGTCACTTTAAGTTTGGTGGAGGAAGGGAAGAGGATGGGACCCTAGTGTTTCTTTAAAAGGGCAAAACACTTATGAAGTGTTAAAATAAGGATCGTAGGCTCAGTGTCAACATGAAAAGTTGAAGTCATTTAACTGAGTAAATTTGATCTTGCCAAATCAGTACCAGCTCCCAATGTGCTTGCAATGGCTTTCAATCAGCTGAACTTAGTTCACTAAATAAACAAGTTAATATCATTACAAACCCAGCTGTAAATCACTTTGGATTATCTATTGACATTAACAATTGCAGAGTTGTATCTACTCAACTGAATTGAGTCAGCCAACAGCATACATGTTCTTTGCCTCTTGCAGTTTGAAGTGACATGTCAGTTTATACTGCAGTCATGAGCCATCTCAACCACAAAGTAAAAAGCACATGGTTCAGCCAAAACCTCACTTTTTTTTTTTTTTGAGGTTTCAGAGCTGCTCCTTTTCAGTTACCTATAGCTGTGTCTAACAGGTGAATAGAGTTTTCTTATCATACCTTGAGATGCATCTCAAGGACAAAATAGCTATGAATGTTTTCTTCCTTAGAATTACAGGATCGTGGAAAAGTCGCATCTCTAAATCTGCTGGCTGTTCTCTTGCTGAGACAGCCTGGGGCACATTTTGCCCTCCTTGCTGCAAGGCACACAGCAGGCTCATGTCCAGCGTGCTGTCCACCAGGACACTGCTTGTGCCAATTCCTCTGGATCAGCAACCATTCATGCACACAGCTGTCTTGCTGTACAAACTGTTAGCATTCTTACCCATAGCCCCATTTGGACAGCTAAAATGGGAAGTCTCTGTGTTACAAAAAAAAAAAAAAAAAAGAAAAAAAAAGAAAAAGACAGTTGGTAAATTCAGTCAGTAATCCTACAAAATGGAATTCAGACAGACCAATGACACTTTGGGTGGAATTAAGTTTAGGCAGCTGCTATGTAAATTCCTGTCCTTGGACAAATTGTCCAAATTTGCTTCTTACTCTGGAAAGCAGAATGGATATGTGGGAGGATGCCTTTCATTTCAGCCCAATTGCAAGAGAATTACAGAAAGATGTGGGAGCACCCTAGGAAATACAGTCTCCTGCTAGCGTTGGGTCTCATGTTGCAGAATAGCTAAATTAGTCAGAGGAATTGTGTCCTGTTTCTGTCTGTCCAGAAAGGAGGACTTGACAAACAGCTCAAGGCAGCCTTTCAGCTTTCCCTGCCTCATCTTTCTCAGGATTCTTTAAATACAATCAGGCGAGGTAGAGATGCTGGCCCAGTCCAGCCAAGAGGTCCCAGAAATAGCCCTGAGATCCTCTAGTTAGAGGATCTAGCTGCCCTTTAGTGAGCTCTGAAATACCTCCCCTTCCCTGCTCTGCTCCTGCTCACCTGCGGTTGTGGCAGCAGTTTTGCGTTCAACTCATTCCCTACTGCTGGCAGCATCAGTGCCTCTGGCCCTTCTCCTGCAGTAGAACTGAGTTGTGTGAAGGGAGAAAAGAAAGTTTCTAATATTTAGAAGCAAATCTACACAGGCATGAATGACTATGTGCTACATTTGAGCTACCTTTCATGTGCTAGTAAAGATCCATAAGGGAAAGCCAACAGTACTGTCTTTGTGCCACTGCTGAGGATGAAAAAGCAATGTTAGCACGCCTTCTCAGGCTGGGCTGCAGAGGTCCACTGCTTAAAAGAAAACAAGTTAGCTACCATCAGTTCTTTGGACAACACAATCTCAATTTACTTCATGCTAATCATGCCCATTTCTCCTTTATTAACGGAACACTTTGTAATAAAAAAAGGGAAAGAACAGCAAGGAAAAAGTAAAAATTAAAAAACAGGAGAAAGGAACTTATGAGGTTTACATTGCAATGGTAGCAGTTGTGAATGTGAGAAAGTTGAAAGCTGTAAGATCTGTAACATGGAGAGATTGTAAAGACACGGTGACTCTAAGATAGCTTCCTTAACAGAAGTTATTCTTCCTTTGCGAGCACTCTATATTAGACAAAACATGAGGGAGAGCTCAGGACACAGCTGAAAGTAAGAGGCTTCACTTTCTGACAAAGGGGCAGCATCACTATCATAATGTATCAGCAGGACTCTTTGCTGGATGAAGCAAGTCAGTTATCCTCAGAGATTCAGGGCACAGAAGAAAGTAATAAATAAGTAAATAAAGCGACCTGGAGCTTTTCAAACATTTACGTTTGAGCAGCTGTATGCAAAATGTATGACTTAAAAGGTTTAAGTCCTCTGTCTTCCTCAATAAAACTGTTGTTCGGATACAGGGCAAATAATCCAACAGGATGGCCTATTCAAGATATTCAAGTAGGACTGAAGAGGGAACACAAATCTGTGGGAGATGTGGATATCTGGAGTGGCAGCTGAAGGCTCAGAATAGAATACTTCCCTGTCACCTACATGTAGGCAAATAAATCATATCACAAATGAACAGCTTAACATTCTTATTTCTTAATTTCAGCTTTTGAGTGCTTATTAAATGAAGGTGAGAAGTGCTAGGGAGTATCTTGTCGCACTACTTCCACACCAGTTCTTCAAGAGACACTGCAATCAGATCTTAAATAACATACTCCTTTGCATGTTGTCTCTGTGCGCATCTGATTCATCTGCTGATATTGCTGCTGTACCAGCAATGTTGTCTGGTGTGGAAGCAGACAGGCAGGGGGCAAGACATATAGCTTACCTGGTGCCACGACAACATGAACATCACATTGATGAAAACATTTATCCTTCATATTTGTTCACTATTTTTTATAAGTCTGGGAGGGAGACTGAAGGCTTTTAATTTTTAAGTTGTACACTTGCTTCCTAAAATACATCTGGTGCCCACTATGCTTTGTTATCTTGTAATAAATAAACATAGAAACTAAGCAGGCCTTCCACTGGTTTGAAGTCATTGCTAATTTGAATTAAAAAAACCCTAGTTATTTGACTCAAAAAGACGAAAGTTCATCCAGGACTAGTGCTATAAATTGAGACATAAAATAACTAAATGGAGTTTCTTGGATCTTATGTACATTTCATGTGTGATTTTTGATTGGATCACAAAATCTTTCTCGTCTTCAGCTTCAGATTTGACCAGTTTTCCTTACAGTCAAGAATTTTCTTTATGTTCCCCTTGTTTACTTCTCTCCAGTCCATGCAAACATACCTAGTTTTGACCCAGCCTTCATTCAGAGACTTTTTTCCTTGTTTTGAAACCAAATTAGAAAAAAATCATGAGAAACATCTGGAATTGTTTGACTGCTGTTTTTGTATTACAGCTTTGTATTCTTGGCTAGCTCTAGTCTGCTCCTTACTGTAAAACAGGCCTGTCAAAGGATGTCTCATGCCTTGATCTGTATAGACGTTCAGGTCAGGACCTATGTCCTGCTTTTGCTGTTCACTGCTGTGAAATAGAGCTCTTTTCTGGAGAGGATAACATTCAGATGGTGCCACAGTACCTACCTTGGGGAAACTAATATATTAACATATTTGTATAATATAATCATAATTAATGATTTATAGTTTTTACAATTATAATTAATAACAATAACTAACAATAATTGTTACAAACAGCTACTTACCAAGGTGGTTCACTTTGGGGTTTGCATGGAAGGCAGATCTGAATCCACCCTAATCCTGGATTATAAATGTTCATTCTAGACTTTAGCACAATAAGCCAACATTTGCAAGGTGAAAGCTTCTTCGCTGGCAAGTGAGAAATTGAACCGGAGCTTACAAGGTTAGAAGGATGTGCTACGGTTGTGGGAGGAATACACAGCCTGCTCACATCGGGGTAACCAAAACCTGAGCAGTGCAGAAGGCATTAGTGGATTTCAGGAGATTGTTATCCGCTCTTGTGCATAGCGAATTGTTGGCTCCTGGTCCCAAACTAGAGTTGACTAAGGGCTCCCACAATCCCAAATTAAATCCCAGGGTAAAAAAGCCTGTTCATGTATCTGCACTGCTGGGCAATGTTATGCAAAGCACCATACATCTGCAGCACCTGCATAATCTGGAATGTGAACACAGGCATTTTCAAACCTCATTGCTTTATATATTCTTCATAAATGGAAAACAAAAACAACACAAACCATTTTAAACAGCTTAATGTTTTTAGACAATCAAGTTTTCCTTTCAAGGTTCAATTGGAATTCTACTCCTGTGTACCATTACAGCAGCTTTTTAATGACATTTCTGTTAAAATCCAAAGTGTAATTTCAGCTTCTGAGTTACAGGCTTTTTCTCCACACAGTAGAGCAATAACTTGAAGTATTTAAATGGAGACTGCTGTAATATTTCACAGCCCTGCTGGAGACAGATACACAGTAGCCAGACTGTGAACAGCCCTGCTTCCTCACAGTCCTGGCAAAGGCCACACAAGCACTTACATCTCTCTTTAGCACTGAAGCCCATAAAACATACCACAAATGTAAATCTAAGCTGTGCATAAATATTTGCAGGACTATAACACAGAGATTTACCTTCAGCAAGCACAGGTATTTTAGGTGAGTTCTTGAGTGTCATGGTGCAGCAAATAAAATATTGCATACTTTCTGATTCTCACTCAGAAACAGTCTTGGGTTTGCAGTGTTTGAGGGAAGAAGTGGAATTTCAATTTATTGAAGTTTTTGTCCATTTTTTTATTATTTATTTATCCACAGAAACTGTAGCAACACCGGACTATTTTGAAACCTAGGACAGGGAAACTTATTGGACATCTTAGATGCTTTCTAAATCATACTTCTTCACTTTTTTTTCTCTCCTTTCTTTTTTTAATTAAATGAGCCAAACTGAAATTTTCACAAGTTACTTTTCAAATATTCTCAAAAGTACAGATAACACCATGCACGATTTTTATCCTGGAAATGAAAACTAATACTGATTGATTGCACCACCCTGTAACACAACTTATAGAAGGAATATGACAGAAAAAATTGATAAATTAAATTATAGTCTTTGCATGAGAAGAAAATGTTTTTATCTCACCTGGCTAAAGTTCTGCTGTTTATCACAGGAAGGAGCCCTCCAGTGTGCCTTACCCGTGGACAAAAATAAATCTCTGTGTAACAGAATATGGCTTGATTTAACTCTACTAACCTGTGGCTGAGTAATTATGTCTTCCAACAAGCAGATTAGCTAAATATTTGCTGTCATTCAAAAACAAGACTTGGGCTTACTGTGTAAGTACAGCTCTATGTTCATGTATTCAAGATCACCCTCAAAAGTACCATCTCGCATATGGTTGTCTTGCTGAGACTGCACCTAGATGATCCTTGAAGTCTTACCTTGTACTACCAATCTATGAAATTGTAGTAAATGGGTCTTACTCACCAGACAGCAGTGAACACTGGGCAGCACAGCTGCCTAGACATGCCTTTTACTAATGAGAGAGTAAAAAATACGTATCTACAGCACAGCCCTCAACTATGTTAATTTCGGCACACCATTCCCCACTTATTAACTCCCCAACACATTACAAAATCTTTCCACTTAAAGGAGGAGATCTGTGCTTAGGTCTAGATCAGGTACCATTTTTTAAATCTGCACACTGCTGGGGATCCAACCACTGCCCCTGGGACAATACTCTAGGATTTGTTGCAGCTCAGTCTTGGGTACATTTGAAAAGCAGAAATGAAAATACAGTTAATCTCAAGTTTCTCTTTGATCATTCAGCTAAGTTAGCACATAAACCCTGCTAGCAAGAAGTGGGAGTGAACAGACTTACTGAGAGAGAAAAGGTTCTCAGGTTGCAAAGAAGCAGAATTACAGTCTTCATTCTCTGAATTGCTACCTGCATGAAAAAAATTGGTATTATTCTCTGTTTTCTATGTGCTTCCAGGAGAGCATAGCCTGTCATTACTTTCAACCCTATCTATCCCTGCGCCATGTGACTTCTCCACTCCAATCTCAGGCTGTGACTGAATCACACATGCTCTTACTTACAAAGAGCTCCAGCTGCTTGCAGTGTCATGAGTGCTCTCCCCAATTTAAACTCTGCACAACAGACCAGCTGGGGATTTTTTTTGGTCATTTGGGTTTTGCCCACCATCCAATGCATAATCAGTTGTATTATCAGTCATGCACATCATTATGTCTCAGAAGTGTCTCCCTCTCAAAACCAAAACTCCTCTAAAAGAAACCCAGGAAAACAAGCATGACCTAAACAAATCTCAACAAATATCATTCTGCATGTATTAGGAGAACACCATGAAGAAAAGGTATGTCACACTTTCATGTGAAAGCTGAGCAAAATATGTTCTAGAAAAACTCCCACCATGGTTTCTCAGCATATGCTATGGATCCATTTCATCTCAGCAAAACAGGTTGATTTTGTAGGTAATGTTTTCAGCTGACACTTTTCCCACTCAAGATGTGGAAAGAGTCTTCAGAGAAAAGTTTCATTATTTTGCTACAGTGGCCATCAACATCAGAAGATTTTCCCACTTTTGTTTTGAATTCTACTAAAGTTTTTCAATGCTTCTAACTACCAATAGTGCAGGCTCTTTTTTTTTAAAGCTAGAATCTGGCCTTTATCATGCTCAAAATAAGCCTTTTTGTGAAATTTTGCAGTGCTATAGTGAGAACGGCATACCACCTTCAAAGGTCAGTATAATCAGTTTAGATGCTCTAAACTGGATTCCTCCACTGCCATGGTTGGTCCAGTAACATTCTTGGGAGAAGTTTCTTTATAGTAGACTGAAGTCAGATTGGCCAACATCCTGAGTGCTGTGGCTGGGATTCATGTTACCTAACTTCAAGCATCTAAAAATTAGGCATCGTGACTAAGAGTCAAGGCCCTCTCTGAACTCATCAGCTCAGACAATATGGCAGGATGTCAGTGTAAAGGAGGTATTCATCCCACTTCTCTGTGAACAGAGTGGTTTGCCACCTGAAGATAACTAGAGCCATAGCTTTTAGTGGTCTGGAATCTGGTCAGCAGATTCCCTTTCCAATCTTAGTTCAAAATTCAAATATAAAATTATTTGACTTTGTCATAAACGGCATTGATGTTCTCAGCCAGCATTGAGCACTGTCAGAAAACCTTGGAGCCCCATATTTTTGCTTTTAATGGCAATCAACAGTAAGTCTGTAAAAAAGGATGAAATAATTTCAAAGAATGAGAATCCATCTAATTCTAGAATGAGGCAACTGCCTGCAAAGCTGTAATTTGATGTCTGCAGCACAACAACATCCAAGAGTTTGAAGAGAAACACACAGCATCAGCAAAACAGATTTCACTTCATTAGTTTGTACTGACTCACGAAACAAAAGGGATTTCAGAGCTCACATATGACTGTAATCATAATCCTTGCAACAGTGTCACATCCAGCAAGTGAAGAAATTAGACTCCCTTCTGCACAAGCCTTATGCATGATAAATGATCTCATCTTCTAAGCCAAAGGGGAAGAAAAAATACAACTGACATGGCATTGAGTAGTAAAGGCAGATAACCACGAGCTTTGCCTCCTTCCCCAGGTGCAGATCAACATCTTCTGCACTTCCCAGGCTACACCTGATTTGTGATTCTGATTTGTGATGTCTTTGCCTCATTTCAGGCAGGTATAAGTGCTGCACAGATGAGACTGAGCATTCGTGTGTGCTCCATTGTGTCTCTGACCGGCCTCTTGGGCAAGACAGAGCCTTCACTGCAAGACGCAGCAACTTTAGCTTACCTGCCCTCAGCATAAATCAAAAGCCTCATCCAAAACCTGCCAAAGTCACCAAGCCATGGAGCTGTGACCTGTTGTATTGATAGTTTTGGCCCAGGCCAGAAGGCAATGTCTCACACATAGGCACATATTTTTAAATAAAGCAACTGCTATCCATGCACGTCTGAGCAGGAGGAGAGGAAGGCTGGTGTGAAGCTATAGCTGAGGGTCTGTAAGTACACAGGACCAAGGAAGACAGCAGGAGTACACAAACACCATACAAAGGTACAGTGTCTTGCATGCCCCTGTAGCAAACAGAATGAGATAGAGGAGAGTCATTTCTCATCACTCTGCTTCCTACCTACATTACTATTACCTTGCCATAGGCTTTAATGACAAGTATGGAAGTGTTGCCATTTTGAAAGAAAGACAGGTTTGAACTTAAAACAGCCTAAAAAGATTATCAGTCTTTGGACAATCAAAAAAGTGGCCAGGAGGTGTTATCACACCAGTCATTACAGAAATCCACTCTAAACAGGCTCAATGACATGGTCGAGAATGAACGTGCAGGTTCACTGACCTTGAACTGGACTTCCTTGCTAAGTGACATGATTACAGGGCCAACTTTCTTTTGTGCTTTTGCTCTAATCCCTTAAAGCAGGGGTTCACCTATGCTGGGGATCTTTAGCACATCAATGGAGCACAGTACAAAGGTACCCTAGGCAGAAGTCTAGCCATGCCAGTTTCAGCATGGTCCCATGCTCACATGGCTCTGTTGTTTGGAGGACCCAGGCAGGCATGAGTTAGTGTGTCTGCACTATGTTGCTACATCATGAAGAAACTCATGATGGAGAAACATGGTGCAGACACTTTGGTGTGCTCAGGAAGTATAGCTCTGCCAAGAGATCACCTCTTATGACAAGAACTACCAGAACGGGTTAAGTGACCACACTTTCACCGTCAATATTCTTTGTAGGAGATGTCTTCCTTTTTCTTCAGGTTCAGACTGATTATTACATTGCCTCCAAACAAAATGTAAGTTTGCCCTGCAGTCGTGGCCAGGAAATTTGGTTTGTTTGGTAAAATGTAATCAAATTCTTTTTTTCTCTGTTCTGGTGTGCATGAGCTGCCTTCTCGCTGCAAAAATCCCAGTTCAAGCTAGGAGCTAGTATTTGTTCCCCTCCCTGTGGACAGTGCTGGGCACTGCACCTATTTTTGCAGGACAGTAATGTGTTTTTTGGTGAACAATCACGAAAGGAATCCCACCTGTTCATCTGTTAGTAAACCCCATCACTCTGTTAATAGCACTAAAGGAAACATCTTTCTGGTGATTACTAAAAGAGATCTAAAACTTGGTGGGGAATACAAAATAGGTCCATTTCATTTTCCAGAACATAAAAAGCATTACAGCGTCTAACTTCACTGGGTTTGTCAGTCATCTCTTTCCTGCTCTGTGAGTCTGCATGCATTGGCACGGACAACAGGATGCTCCCTCTTACCTTCCTCTTCTCCTCCCAGTGTACCGGAAGCTGTCTGGAGCCAGAGAACAGAATGCAAACTGGTCCTTTGGTGCAATCTCAGCCCTGAAAGTATGAAAGAAGGCCCTGATGCAAGCATCTGAGTCTGTGCAGCATGTGTATTGCCAAGGAAACAGTCAAGTCCCATGGGAATAACTATGGGAACAAGAACAGATTTTGGCCCAGTTTCAGTGTCAGTCCATGCATGAATGCTTTGCTCCAGGAATAACAAGAGCGAGACAGCAAATCTCTTGGGCAGTTATACCAATTCTCTGCAATAATCTGAAAGTTTGAATACTGTGGTTATAACATTAACAGCCCAACAGCAAACTGCTAGACCAGCTCATTAATAGTGCAGGCTCTCCTGACCACTGCAGATCTCTTTGGGGCAAGATAAGGAGAGGCAGAGCACCTTTAATTCACCAGATTGACTATTCCCTTGGAAGCACTAGGAAAAGGTGCTGTCACAGATAGAAGATTTGCCCTGCAAATCCAGGATGAAGGCATAGGTGCTCTCTGCTGATGGAGGGATGAAATACATGAGCTCAACTGGTATTTGAAGTGTCTGTAAAAGGAGCAAGGCTCATAGCTGAGATCAGGCCTAGCAAGGATTCCTACTGCCCTGAAAAATCTTGCATGTGTGAAGGAGGGAGCAGGAAAAGAGCATCCCAAGCTCAATTTAATTTGTTAAATAAAATTTGTGCTGCTTCTTCACAGTAGCCCCTGCTCAAAAGGTTGTTACACAGTCACTTCAACCCCATGGAAATCCTTATCACCACTAAGAGAGGTAGCCCCATATCACGCTGCAGCCCATTGCAATTCAGTTATGCTTTCCTTGTGCTAGCTGAAGAATACATGCAATTTTAGAACGGCTCAAGTCTGACAGTTTTTAAGTATTTTTCATGGATATTTTTCAGCTGATCTGTTCTTAGACCTCGCTGATTCTTCAGTTGCACGAACGTTTATGCCAGTACAAGCAGAGGAGTAGGAACTGGAATGCTAGGGTGGGACCTTCCCTTTAAGCACCAATGTAGACATACAAAATTTTAAAGTGACCAGAAAACCACAGGGTTTTATGGAAAGCAATACCTAGAAAAGAAAACATCTTGTTAATGCATAACCTTGAAAATCAGACTGTGTCCCTGCGGTTCCTAAATGTAAGCTAAATTCTTCAGACAACCACTTCTCTGTTCTTCATAAAACCACTTCCCTTACTTGCCCTTTCTCTTCCCTCTAGTAAGTTTAATAACACAACAAAGCAAAATAAAAGTTGAGTCCTTGACAGTTAGGTGATGTTACAACACAAAACTGAATAATACAAATTAGAGCTTTGTAGTGTCTAGGACTCTGATCCTTGTTTGAGGCTTAAGCGTCTGGATGCCAAATTTCTGGAGACTTTAAAGATAAACACTGACGTACAGCAAAGAGGTAAAAAATGCAGCAAGGAAGAGCAGTTATGAGAGAAAGCTTAGTAGAAGAGATTTTCAGGAGTTAGCATAATTTGGAAAACTTACTCCCACCCCTCCTGAAAATGTGTTTGTATAAGTATACAATCATTCTGCACTGCTGTCTGTCAAAGATTGCCAGGATAAGGCAGCTGGGATTTGCCTGCCTAAGGGAAAGAAATTTTACTGGAAATCTTTCTTTCTCCCTTGGCTAACTGCAGCCTCTGGCTCTTTTCTGTAACATGCTGACATGACTTTGCAAGCTGATTCTCCCAACCTCTTAAGCAAAAAATTGAATACATGATTCCAAGTTTACTTATTCAACAGAGCCTGTGAGCATATGTTGCTGGCAATGGGGCCTGTGTATGTTCCCAGTGCAGAGCTCATGAAGTGCTTTTTTGGATAGGGATGGATTAATAGAGTGAGACTCCAAAGGTGAGTACAGGTAAGAGAGTTTCTGCATTTAGCAAAGTCCTCCTTTGAAATATGTTCTCTCTCCTAGCTTTCCCTTTGGGTCACATCCAGGTTTTGAGTGCAGGAGAAAATGATCTTACATACTTGTGTCTGTCATTCATCTCTTCCCCTGAAACCTCAGCTTAACCCTTTGCTAGAGTACCAGTCTAGTTTAGCCTTTCCTGAAATCTTTATCTATTAGTGAATCCCAGAGCAGCCCTCTGCAGATCCCCGACTCCTCAGAGACAAAGAGCTCCCAATCCACTTACCAATATAGTGTTACACTCAGTTTCTTAATAGAAGAAGTATTTGATATGTTCAGAAAATACTATAAATGGCAAAAAGTATTAGCTTCTGGAATACAGAGAAGATAGAGAATGTCTGTTGATGCATCTGTGGATCTTCCTTCCCTTTTCATTGCCAGCACACATTCTATATAAAACCTACAGGACTATGCTTTATCACACGGATATAAGCACAATGGACTTTGCATTTTTTGTGTGGATTATGTCCTATACTTCACAGTGTAACCATTGTATTTAATGCACAGGCTTTGGACTCTTCAGAGTCCAGGTTTTCATCCACCTCAAAATATTCCCAAACCCTGTCAGCACACAGATTGGGATCATCAGACTAAAGTAACATCCTTAAATGAAGGCTTGGCCATCTAAATTGCTGGTGACACAGAAATCTGCAGATCAGTGACAGCCTTAGCCATCACAATATAGATATCAATAGCTTACTAGGTTCACAGGGCTTTCTGTAACCAGTCTGGAGACTCGGTCAGCAATTCAGGGGAAGCTGAGATTCACGAAGAGATTTTTTTTTCCCATTATGAAACAGACATGTCCAAAGATTTCCCTTCCCATTTCCAGACATTTCTGGATCTGTGAAATTGAGTTATCCTGGCCTTTCTTTTGTGTGAGGAAATAATTAGTTTTCCAGTACATTTATTTGTCAAAATTGATTTAGGTATTCTGTATTTCTGCTATGAGAAGCTGACATGCTCTGAATGCTACCAGACTTACATTGAGAGCAGCAACCATTCCATGCAGGTTTCCTTCCCAGTGCTCATGTCTCTTTCTTGAACAAAAAAATTCAAAGACTGTAATATAAACTACATAAGAATAGTCACACTGGATCACGCCAAAGGCCCATTTACTCCTGAATCTCAGCAAAACACAGAACCAGATACCTAAGAATGCATGTAAGGTCAGGACAGACCTGCAATGATACTACTGCAGAATATTATCACAGAGGTTAACAGTTTTATGGCTCTGGAAACTTCATAAGTAACAAGCATTTTTCTATATTAACCACCCTCCAGGTGGGACAGGACAAATTCTCTTCCATGAATTTGTCCTGTCTCATTTTGAATCCATACAAAATCAGCCCCATAACATTCTGGAGCAAAGAGGCCCACGGGTCACATATATTATCTGAAGACCCACACCCTTTGTTTTGAACATTTTGGTCTCATTTGGAGTCCCCTATTTCTTTTGCTACGAGGAACAGTAATTTCCTCATTTACTTTCTCCATTCCGCTCAGGAGAGACCTCTATCTTATTTCTGTCAGTCAACTCATTTTCCAGCCTAGAGCATTGTTGTCTGCTTAAGCATTCCTGCTTTGCTCCACACCTTCAAAATCCCTGCATTAAGTACATACAATGCACTGCAGGGCCCTGGTACCAGCTGGAGACCCTGAAAGCTACTGTAGCACAAGATAAGAAAACTGCAAAACCAAATCTAACATTGTCCATAAATTATTTAAAAAAAATAACCAGAGGGGACAAAAGCTATCAGAGTATCCACTTCTATAACCTTTCCTTCAGCGCAAAGCGAAAATCACAGGAATTTCCTTTTGCATTTCAACCAGGCTTACTTTCAGAGAAATGTGTGGGCAGGGCTGCAAATCAGAGAAGACATTAATGTTTTATCAAGATACTTTATCAAAAAAATCTGGTCATTGTGTTAAAAAAAACCCATTTGTGTACAGCTGAGCATTGCTAGAATTTTTTATCAGAAGCCTTAACTGTCCTACTTTTCCCTCTGGTAAACTATATCTGTGGGATTTGAAGCACCTCAGAAACAGCAAAAAGTGACTCTTATTAATCATAAAATCCTCTTATGATTGGACTGACAGCTACTATGAGAAATGTCAGCCTTGAGTGACACAGACACAGAGAAGAAGCTTGTAATGGAAAAGCTGCCTCACCTGTAACTAGAACATCATGAATTAGAGGCAATAATTGGCCCTACAAGCAGAGAATAATGTCATCATTATTCTTACTACTTGTCACTTTAAATCTTGGTATTAGATGATGGCTCTAAGATGTTCACAGCTAAAAATTTCTGGCTTCTGCCCATGTGAATGCACTATCTATCCCCTGTCTAGTTGAAGTGGAGGCTGCAAATAACCTCCTCTTTTGACCGCTATCTATCTGGAGTGCAATTTCAGCGTGACAAACTGACATGCTCTGAATATTGCTAGGCTTACTATGAAGTCAGCAAGAATTACTGTGCACTATGAGTTTCTAAGCTTTAAAAGGATGATGACCTTCACTTTCCAGTTAGATTTTTATCTACTGAGAATAGGCCCTATTGACTAGAAGAAAAGAACATCCATTACCCACTCATACAAAATTTTCTTAGTACATGAGCAACACTGGAAATAACTCAAATCATTAAGATGAAGAAAGAAAAAGTGAAGAGGTGTTCCAATTAAAGTTTGTTAGCATCTCCAGGATTTCTGCTATATGAGGGCTTCTTAACCTGTTGCACCTGACCTGCTCCAAACTCTGTAAAGTGGAAAAAGTTGTAAGTTACAAGTTCTTAAAGGGAAACAGACAGCCACTGAAGAGGGATGACACATGACATGACAGCATATTTTGTTTCTAATAGTGAATTTTTCATTTCATTGGAAGATGCAGATGTGATACTGGAACTGTTGAGTGAACTCCCAAGGCCTGTTTACACTAGCATTCGTATTACATGAGCATACATTTCCTCTTGCCTTGAACTCTACATTCTGATTTGGTGCAGCAAAGACTTCAGTGTAGACAGGAAACACCAGAAAATGACTACTTTTGGCTGAGGTACAGAGCAAATAGCAAGATCTCCATGGTCAACATCCCTCACTTCTGCAGAAAATGCTAAAAACTCCTGATAATAACCAAAAATTTGGCTACAGAAGTGACATAAATGTTGGCCTGGTTGACAATACTGGACCTCAAGCTATCATCCTCACTTTGAAACAAAGTTTTCTGAACTCTGTGTGCATGCCTCTCAAATTAGTAGCACTTTGCTTTGGTGGAGCTCCTCATTAAACTGGGTCTGTACAACCTATTCAGATACAATTGCTCTTCCCGAGAAGAATCTGTAAGCACAGATGGTAGCAGGATACCTCTGGATTTGTCTGCAAAAACCATAATGGGAGTTAACAGTGTAATCTGAGCAGGACAACTGACAGATGAGTTAGGATAAACTACATGTGGTCAGGACTCGGATATCACTTACCAAATGTTTTTTGTGATGCTTGAATAAAACCCTTATTTGTCCAGTGAGTACCAACTTTGTATCTCTGCCCTCTCACCACCTCTTGTTTGCCCTGGCCCAAATCAATTCTGGGTTGCTGGTTGTTTTTCCTTAGCCACTTCCCACCCTGCTGGTTTTGGAGCACTTTGGAAGTAGACATTATCTGTTACTATGTGGGGTATGACTATCATCTTCCTTAGGCACGTAATGTCAGTGAATCACAGTGCTTTCCCTGGAAGTGCCAGGTACAGAACAGATAGTGTGCACTGAACTTCTTTCCTTGAACCCACTGCAGTGGTTCACACTGTGAATTTCCATCCCAACATGATGGGGAACATTTTCACACTCTCTAGTCTCATCAGACTACTGATAATGAATTAATACAGGAAGCTATCTTCCACATTCATCTGATAATGTAACTCCTTTTTCCTGCCAGGCAATCATACCCATTTTCACCAAGTGGACAATCTACACTCATAAGTACAGCTGAGATTTTCCTATCTCCTGAGCTCAGTCAAACAATACTTGTCTTCAAGGCACTGAGTGGCCTTTTTCAATAGTGACGCAGCTGAAATCCAAGTCAGTCTGCAAGTAAAGAACTGAGAATGTAATGTAAGAGTAGATGAGGGGATTTAAAAGCACCCAGTATTACAGTTACCAAAGAATGAGTTCCTTTCACATCCATTTGTATCACACAAAAGATGGGGAATCAAATTTGTATTTGTCTAACTTCCTTGATTTTTGTTTTAATGCTTTTCCTCACAGAAAAGAAAAAAAAAAAAAAAAAGAGAGAGACCAAATCTTATGAAATGGAATTAACCACAAGGAAAATGTGCTAGCTCAAAGTCCAGAGAGTTATCACTTAATTAAAAAGTACTAAAGAAAAGCAAAGACTTCTGACTAGCATTAAAGTGAATTTCATTAAAATTAAAGCAAGACAAAGCTGCATTGCACTGTGCAAGAGACATCATTTCTGTGAAGGACTCTGGGCTAGCTGACAATCAATGCAGTTAATAGATTTTTTTTCTGGGAGAAAGAGAAAATGTCATCCGCCAAGCAGGGTAGTTAAAGCAATCTAACAGGAGACAGTGGCGGGACAGGCAGCATCAGTCTGCTCCACTTCGTGACTTATTCCAAGCACCTTGCAAAACAGTGGCTTAAATCCACAGCATATCTTGCAACTCTGATAATTTGAGAAGATATGGCTAAAATTGCAATAATTTATTAGGATTTCAAATAAAGCACATGGAGAGATGAGTGGCACTTGTAGTTTAGCACTGAGGAAAGCTACTAGATCTAAGAATAGGAGAAGTTCCTCAGTTTGTAAGCAATAAACATGATTGGCGTGCAGTCCTGGAAAAGACTTAAGATATTAAGAAATGAAATTTGTGATAGTGTTTCCTCATATCTGAACAGTGTCTACAGTAGGTCAGACACTATCTAAATTTATATGCAACCATTTAATATTTCTTTCACTCTAGGAAAATTTGTGGTATAGTAAGAAGGTGGGAGACGGAGCGTCCAATTCCCTTGGGCTCCTTTGGAAGCCAAAACTGTTGAACCGGAATACTGAAGAAACTTCTGAGATAGTATTGCTATCTACATAATTAAAAGAAGAACCATTTCTCCTATTTCTGAAAGTCTTGAAATTGAAGATTGCAAAGATGTGAACTGGCAAAATAAATCCATTTCCCAGATGAAAAGGCATTCTTCAAATTCCTTACTGGAAATGTATTTTACAGCTAAAGTATAAACATGATTTGATTCAGAGAAGGAGACAGAGCTGGGAGGTCCAGCCCCTGAAAATATGGTCTATAAAGTAAGGAACTAAGGCAAATGCCAAATACAAGCCTGCCTCTGAATCTTAATGAAACAGTCCACCTGGAGAAAAATTATTGATGAGGGCCTTGGGCATGACATGAGGAAACTGGAACACAGACTCACTGCATGAGTTAAATGTAGCTGTGGACAGATGGATTGCCCCAGCTGAACATCAGAGGGAAATCCCTCTAATGTTTTGGTGCCTGTTTTTCTGACCTAGAGGTGTCCCTTCTAGGGTAACAGGCCAGCAGGTAAAAGAGGTGCCTTATTATAATGACTGCCTTCACATTATCCTGTTTTGCTGCTGCTACTGGAAAAGACTGAGAGTACTCTGCTGCAGTGCCCTTCTCAGCAAGTACTGTGGGAAACCTGATCATGAACACCACAGAGGCTTGTGGAAAAGAGATCTCCTTTGCTAGCCTTCTTGAAAGAACACACACATTACTGTTGCTTAGAATAGTCTACCCTTCTTTTCACCTTCCTCTGTGGGCTCCCATCTCTTTATAAATGTTGTGGTTTAGCCCAGCAGGCAGCTGAAACAACACCACAGCCATTCCCCTCTCCCCTTGCCTCCTCACCCCCTCTGCCCCATAGCAGGATGGACAAGAGTATCAGGGGAAAAAAAAGTAAAACTCATGAATTGAGATAAAGACATTTTAATATGACAGAAAAGGAAAATAACAATAACAATAGAATATACAAAACAAGTGATGGCCAGCACAATAGCTCACCATCCACAGACCATCAATGTCCTGCTAGTTCCCAAGCCGCAGTCTAAACCCCCAGCCAGCTTCCTCCAAGTTATATACCAAGCATGACATGATATGGTGCAGAATATCCCTTTGGCCAGTTTGGATCAGCTGTCTGTCCCCTCACAGCTTCTTCTGCACCCCCAGCCTGTTGGCTGGTTGGGCAGTATGAGAAGCTGAAAAGTCCTTGACTTGCTGTAAACATGGCCTAGGAACAACCAAAACATCAGTGTGTTATCAACACTATTCTCATCCTAGATCCAAAACACAGCACTATATATGCTACTAGGAAGCAGATTAACTCTATCCTAGCTGAAACCAGGACAATAAAACTAAATGCAAGTTGCCTGGCTTCCCTTTTGAAGACCTTCCAGAGCCTGGTCGTGTCCTAACATTCACCTCATGGGGTACCTTGGGAGCCATAGCAGCCTCTCAGGACCCCTGCAAACTTCAATGCAGCAAGATTTCTAAGGTTTAATAACACTGACACTAGTCATATGAGAACATTTGTCCTGTCTGCAGTGATTAACATCTGCATAACCTCCACATTGCTCTTCTCAGGCCTCCCAAACACTCTCTTTTGCTGAGATGCTTCCCAAGATAAACTGCAGGGATAACACAACGTCTGCCATTCTAATCAATGTTGTCTCCTTGTGGTGTGTGGTCTCCTGGCCCTGTCCATCTGTTCTTTTGTGCCTAACACTCAAATTGGATGTTCTCTAGAGGAGGAGGCAGCCTTTATGCTTTATTTTGGACTGCCCATAGAAAACCACACAGCAGCAGGATGGGCAATGTTCTTAAACACAACATCAGGCAACTTTATAATAACAGCTCTTAATTTCAAATGCAGTTGGTGGTAGGTCTGATTCCCTTCGATCCTGAGAACATTTGTATCAGAAGGGAATGTGGAAATGTGTTTAATGGAGTCTCAAGAATGCACACACACACACACATACATCTATGTATTTATGACAAGCTAAAGGGAGCTAGCTAAAAACCCTGAATGTGCAATGGATCTGTTTCCTGTCTCAGCCCTCCATAATCCAACATGGATAGACCTGCAAGGCTCTGGATGCATGTTTCTAATCCAGCTCTCCCCCTCTCCCATCCTCTTCTGTGAGCTTGGCTAGTGCTCTCAACCACTATGCACAGACACTGCCACAGCACACAGGTGCTTGCAGCTGAAGGGAGGTCAGCAGTCACAGCTCACCAGGGGCAGCACGGCCTGCTTTCTCCTCTGTTACCCTACAGCAGTGCATGTGTCCAGCTGTTCGGAAGGAAAGACATGGCAGCAGGTAAAGAAATGTCCTGTGGTCCATGCCGGTGCAGCATAAACGGGGCCTCTGCCCCATTTGTGGAGGATATTCTGCAGGCTATAGTTTTCCATTGTTTTTAAAGTTCTGTTTGTGATGAGCATGGGCACAGCGCTGGGCTGGAATTAATGATAATACAGAAGAACCATTTCGTTGTGGGTATACTACCTCTGAGAACCAAATAGCCACTAAGGGAGAAACCACCCCTTAAGGCTGCCTACAGCTTCAGAAATAGCTGGAGCATGGCCAGCAAGTCAGGGAGTGCTGTAGGCAAGTAGCACAAATATCCAAGACGAGGCACCCTGTGGAAAGTTCATGTGACCAGGAATATGGAGGTCAGATCTGTGAGCTGGAAGTGTTCAGCAGCATGGATGAGGGATCTGTGGAGGGAAACCAAGCCCCTCATGGAGCCATACCTCCCTGTTCTTGGAAGTCAGATGGAATGCTTTGTCCAGGCTTTTAACCCAGACCCCACTGAATGTTTTTAAAATGTCCTTTTAACTGTCCTTTCTACTTCTGGAGACAAACAGGCAAAAAAGAGTCTAAATCAGATGCATGTGATGCATCGGGATAATTTAAAGAGTCACTTGGGAAGAAATTGAGGCACACTGATTAGATTTTTCGAATTTGAACAAAACACTAGAAACCTAACATTGTTTTTTGACAGTCTGTGGAAAGGAATCAAGCTCTCTGAAGAAAAGATTTTCTCTGGGAAAAGATGGAGCTAGTTAATATGTGCTCAAAATTGTTTTGATTTGAAAAGCTCCTTCAAATTATTGTGGCTATATTTTTTTAATTGCCAGTTCTGACTTTTCTCCAGAAGCATGACTGAGTTCTCACTCCTGGTTATTAAGACTTCTGAAGTTCTCACCAGGCATTCTTTGGTATCAAAAAATGTAAGAACTGAAATGATTACCAGTAATGAATTGAAGTGCTTGAATTAGCACAGAAAGTCAAACTGACATTTTAACATGAGCAAATCTGCAGTCAAGGGCTGACCTCCTGCTTTGACATTGTTAATTCTGATATAGAAGGTCATAGCTGAGGGTGCAATTAATAAAGTGGAGTTGTACAAGTGAAATCACAGTTCCTGCTGCAGATGGAGAGCACCGAAGATTTTATTAGCAAGACTACAAAAGGTGAACAAAAAGGTGCAGAAAACACTGATCGCTATGCAAAGGCTGTATTTAAAAGATCAAGGATACAAATTGATGAATAATTTTTGGAAGTTGTTTACAAAGAACCAAGGAGTTGCATGAAAGAAACCAAACTATTCCTTGCAACAGAGATGAAAGATAAATATTCTGTATTTTTTCACATTTGCCCTACTAATTAAGCAACAGTTATTTTCTGGCATCATTGGTATTGTTTATTTCTCATAATTAAACAGATTTTTCTTAACACTCTCAGGACAGTGCTGCAGAAGTAGAGTTCCTTAGCAACATGATATGGAGGGGTGGACTTGTGGAGATGCCATTACACAAGGAGCAAAGGACAGTGAAATCTCTGCATTAATGAAAAAGGAAGTTAAACAATGAAAGATATTGAAGCACAAAAGATGATATCTGAACTTATGATTTGGAGATGCATAGCAAATAGAACATATTGGACTTTTGTGCAGTACTGCTAGGGGACATCACTATGTCCTAATTACAGTAAAAATTACTACAGGCTAACTGGAAACTTATCCAGCAGCCTGTGTCACTGCTAAAGTACAATGGTAAGTCTTAACCAAAAAAAATTGTGCAGACATAAGACACATGAAAGAATTGAGTCTAATAGTAGCTCTCCTTTCAGAAACAAAACAATGAAGTTATGGACAACTAAAACATGGACTTAAGTGGATGTACCACATTCTCTCCTATCCCTAGGTCTCAAGGAAACTAAAGCAATAGCTTTAATTATCAGCAATTTTATATGAAGTCAGAAAGGACTACAAAATGTCCTAAGATGTAACAAAACCTCTGATCATAATGAAAAACCCAATGTAAATAAGCAGTTCCAGCTTAAGAAGTAAATGGATGCAACCTTGAATAATAGTAACAAAACCAGTTTCAACAGTCACAGTTTAAGCCCAAGTAATTAAATAATAACTTAATAGCCTTGATAACTTTGATATTTCTTTTTATTTTGTTTTACAGAGTGATCCTTTGAAGAACAACTTGGAAAGAAGCAATTAGACATTGTGATAAAAGTTAGTTTCAGGAATGTTCTTTTAAACAAATGTGTAAATAACAGGAAGAATCTAGAAGAGAGTATCGAGAAGATAAAAAGTTTGAAACAAAGGGAAAACCAGCTAAGTGCTACCTGTACTTAAGTGGTCAAAAGTTGAAAAAATTGTGGGTTTAAAAGTGTATATGAAAACTTGAAAAGCGATAGTGAATAGTAAAATACTATGATCAAACCAAAATAAAAGTAACATTGAAAGAAGGTAACATAAAGAAGTGTTACAAGATACTCATACTTAACTAAGAGCCAATGGATAGAAACATGGAAAAATTGCAATTGACTCTAGTATAAGTAGCAGAACTCAGGATACCTGTATTCTTATATTTTTTAGAGAAAAATAATTTGTAATCACTAACTAAACCAGGAGTATTTGTGTAACACCTACAGATCCACCAGTAGAGTGGGAAGATGGAACATGTTCATTCGCACCTGTGCAAAAATTTAAAACCAGTGCTACTGAGGCTGTAATTGGTAGTCACATGTATCACACCTCAGTAATCACACTGGCAGATGTTAAAAATCTTTCAAAAGATAGCACACAATGGACAGTACCTAGCTATGAGAAAGGAAGATACCTAAAAAGTAGCACCCAAAATCAAGCAGAATTAGACAAAAAATTGCAAAGTTATTAGAAAGCCTAAATTCCCACAGAGAGGTAGAAATCAAAATGTTACATCAGCATGGGATTATACTTAAGATCGCTTGCAATGTGGCCACTGCACCTGAAGACAAAAATCATGACAATCCTGTTTCTTGGGCAGTATAAACCAAATTGTGCCACTGTATGGAACTACATCAACTGCAGAAGCCTGCTCAATGTTATAATCTATAATGCACTTTTCATAAAATTTGTAATTTGGGGGGGGGGGGGGTGTCTGTGTTTTGAATTACATGGCCTCAACTTTGTATCTGAGAGGCACACAAAACTGTCTGGTGGGATGAATATTAAAAACCTTGTCTCATAGCTGAAGATGTGAAGGCAGAGTGTATTCTAATGATTTGTTCATGATCACAAAGACAGTCTAGGAAACTGTTGCTAAGTGTCCTGAAATATTGGTCTGGTCCTTAGGCTGCTTTCTGAACCCTCTTTTTATCACTTGCCTCATATTCCACTTTATCATGGTGAATTGTTTCATGAAAGTGCGTCACAAAACCAGCCTAGATGGGACAGGATCTGACACTACTCTAACATCTTGTCTTAACTTGCAGATTATTTATCACAATTTAATTCTCAAGCCACCACAAATAAGAGACATCAAATCTACACTGTCCTTTTAAAAGCCTTTATGTTTTAGAAAGCAGCTAGCATGCACACAGACTGTTGTGGCTTTCGTATTTATTATTGTTTTACTTGTCTTGAAATACTATCTAAATGTTCTTTCACAAATACTTGGAAAGGTCATTTTGATAATACAAACCTCTGCATCTTCTGTTTACTAGCTGTCTTTCCCTTCCTCTGGCCACTTTTCTCCATAAATCATTGCATATAGAAAAATATTGGTGGAAGGTAGTTTATATATATGTGTCTGTATGCGTGTGTATATGCATATCTGACAGATATACCATAATCGAGTGTTATAAAATACAACCCAAAAAATTATCATTTTTCTTGCAAAGTATTTTTAATTTATTCACCACTTTCTGGGCATGTGTCACAAATAAGCAGAGTATGGTCTGTATCCTGCTGCAGTTAAGTTCTTTGACTTGGGACCTTTACCCTGAGTAGGTTTATGTACTTAGGTTCCTTGTGAGCCAGAGTTTGCCCGCAGTTTCTAGCTGTGGATCTCTGTGTGTCTCTTCCAGGGGATTTAGCTTGGACACAGAGAGCTGTTTGCCCTTACTAGTGCAGGCATTTGCTTTGTTTGTCTCTCTGTCCTCACATGTAAAATGACATCAACAATTCTTCACACGTGTTTTTGAAGGAATCTCATTCCCTTGATCAATGCAAGGTGGCATTATGCTTAAACCCATCTATGGAGAAGGCCAAAGCATACCATGCTTTTATTGCAGCTGGAAGTTTCAGATGACTGTAAATGGGAGCTGTATGCCTATCTCCCCTGGTCTCTTTTGAAGAGCCCAGCCTAAAGGGTTCTCTGTAAATCAATGTGTTGTAATACAAAATCCTTCTGAGAATATCTCTTCTCTTCCCAGCTAGGCATTGCTGTCTTCTTTCCCAGTGCAAGTGAGCTGGTCCTTTTTGCCTTCATACATGTTTGTTTTGGAAATTAGACAACTTAATCTCATGGCTTTTCCATCGAGATTTCTGGACAGTTATTGCTAAGACAAGAAACATTAAATCTTCACTGGTTCCTATTGTGATCAGAGTCCCAAGTAAAAGGAGCAAACAAAGTTATATCTTATTTATACAGTCACGTAGCTTTTCCATAAAGCTGCATACTTGTTAAAAACAGAAAAGATCTTGCAATATTCAGAGATTATCGAACAAAAGCATTTCTAAAACTGAGTTCCTCTAGAGCAATATTAATGAAAAAATATTGAGTAAAAAGACTTGGAGACACAATGACTCCATACAATAAGGTCTGCTCATGCAAGTGCCCTTCTGTGTGACCTTGACCACAGCCTAATCCCTTGCTGTGCCTTGATTTCCTTTTCTATCTCCTATTTAGCTGCTAAGCCCTGCAGGAGAGGGATACACAACATCTGGCTCAATGGGGTCATGATTGCTGTGAGGAGTTTTCACAGTTTTTGCAATAATAGTGATTTATTTATTTCTATTGGCAGAATTGTGTTAAACTGTGTTTAGATTAAGCCAGAAGAGCCGTTATTTTTCTCTTTTGCCATTGAAAGTCCTTGGAAAGCCCTGCTGACTTTTTGCTGTGTTGCTGACATTGTTTTGTTTTTATTGCTTGTGCATGGGCAGTGGAATTCATAAGGGGATTTATCCCGCTGTCAGTCTATACCTGTAAAGAAGATGGAGCCCTGGCTCTAGCAGAGCATAGAAAGATGTGTGCATTACTACTTCACTCCTCTAGAGGGAACTCTTACTGTGTTTTAAATCTCTCCGTGCGTTTCTCTGTAAATGCTGCAGGCTGGCCAAGATGAGGGAACAGTCACAACCTCTTCAGCCAGAATGAAACCTGGCTGAATCCCACTCACTGGAAACGAGCAGTAGTTGTCTTCAGGTGACAATGACTTCCAGTTTTGCCGGAGGTCCTTTCTGAGCCTTAGCCTGGCCTGGCATTTCCATCCCTAAGAAACATGCAGGGTACAGTGATAAATATCCCCCAGAAAGCTGGATTTAGATATTCAAGCAGGTGAAGCTTGAATTCTCTTTTCTGTGTATTGGCATCAGATAACAGCAAACTGTGTCCTGAGGGCTTAATGCAAGAGATTGCCAGGGGGGCAGGGGGAGGACTGAGGAGAAGTGCAGAGAACAGCAACTGTACTGCAAACCCTTCTAACCCACACCATCCTCTATGAAGCTACCTTGTTAGCTGCAAAGGCTGAGTCCCGTTTTCCCTGAGGATCCTCCACTAGTTTCTGTAAGCCCACCTGTGGTAGGAACCATCACTTAACTCAGTAGTGTCGCTTTCAGGCCCAAGTAGGTTTCAAGGTCCGTGGGTGGCAAATAGAAGAGAACTTCTCTGTGGGAGGGACAACTTCTGCATTCAGAGGAGTGTGGAGAGCAGTCTTTGTGGATATCATGGGGTCTCTGTTTTGGGCCGAGCTAGTCACGGTGGATGAGTGCAGCTCTGACACAGGACCTCAGGGGAATGACTGGGTAATAGGGCGGGCTCCTTCCCACTCTCCTCTCCAGTTCTGTACCTTTCCTGAAGACCAGTGTCAATCTGCCAGCTTCTCTGATTGCCCTTATATGGAAAAGTAATAAATCACCACTTCTGTTCATATTGCTTTGGTGCAATGCCAGCCTTCCTACACTCCACAGATATCTTTATAGGGAACAAGCCATGACAGAGTGCAGATGCAAACCCAGTGGTGCAACCTTTAACTAGCTTACTACTGGGAAAAGGGACAGCCATGAATATAGAACTTTGGTCTGAGTCAGCGTCCTCATCAGGAACAAGCTAGAAATTATAATAAAGAAGATGGAGAAAAGTGGACAGCTAAGGCAGTTGTCATTGCATACCTTGTCTGCATTTTGCACAATTCTCCAGTCCACCAACTTGGCCCTCCGGTATGGAGTGCTTCCAAAATCCTCCAAGAAACAAGGCTTGCTCCTGCTCGTGACTGAAACAATGAGCAGTCTGAAGTCCCCCTACTCAGTTGGATGGATTAAGTCATGCAGAAGACCTGTGTGTGCTGGAACCAGAAAGAGGACCACAGCTTTTTCGTTTTTTCAAGTTTTCTAGATGAGCAAAGATTTGCTATAGGCAGGGATTTCTGATTTAACAGCTATGCTCTGTGAGGAAAAGGCATCAAAACAAATAGTCACCAGACAAGAAAAATATAACAGATCAAAGAGAAATTACCCACGTTCCTTGTTTGTAGGCAGCTGTATGTGAGGACTGCCTCATGTTAGTGCTGCCAAGGGGCTTAGGTATGTGGTAGACTCAACTGTAACAACAAAAGTAATCACAGGATCTAATCTCATTCCACAAACCCTTCAAGTGGATAAAGTGAGTGATCAAGGAGTGGGTATGGGCTATACTAAGTGGCATTCATACCATGCCTAAAAACTCAGTTCTTCCACCTCCTTATTCCCAGTTTCTGCTATATAGCTCCTCTGAAGAATTTGTGTATGTACCACAGGGTGCTTAGTTCTCTCATAGTGCTGAACCCAGAATTTTTCTGCTCTGCTCCATTGCTCTGGGAGAAGTCACAACAGGTACATGCCAGAGGAGTACACTCTTCTCAGGGAGCAAGAATTGATTAACAGAGCAGAGATATATTAGAAACTTGCTAGTCTAGGGAAGAACATGTTTTGACTACTTCAATTTTTCTGCCTTAAACCGGATCTATTCATACTGCCTTTACAAACAAGGATAGGACATGAACCCCAAACCAGTCCCTAACTGGTGTAGACATGGTATTTTTTGATGTGGAATTGTTTCATCCACACCGTATATTATGACCCTTATACCCAGGACTTAACAAGTAATTGCTTTGTTATTTTAACTGTATTTGTCCTGGGGCAGTCATTCCTTTTCTTTAGCAAGAAGGCCCTTTTTGCAGATCACCATGACAATGCCATGCTGCTAGGTGTGTACATTGAATAATGTGTGTCATGAGGGGCACAATACAGACTCACAGACTGAGGGAAATTCATGTTCTCAGAACTTCTATTCATCTGCCACCGCACCACAACCATCATCAGAGCATCTTCCTTCTCTAGCACAGGGGAAGAAGAAACCCCATACACAGAATAATCTGTGAAACAAAAGGAAATAAGAAAATGCTGACTTGTGACTCTCAGGTTATCATGTGGCCTGCTACTGGGCTACTGTACCTAAATGTTATCCCTTACTTTTCCTACACCTTCACAGGGCCTGGCACCTCTGCCTGCTGGGACTAGAGTGAAAGAGGACATCTTTCCCATGATAGCATCTGTTACTTGGCACTGAGAAGGAGTCTATATGTACAGCTTTTGGAACATAATGATTTCAGGCTTCCAGAAATAAGTTATCTTTGCCTCAGGAGCAATCTTTCCTCAGCATGGAAAAAATGAGAAATATTTTCTCATGAGCTTAGAAACCAATAAACCAAAGCTGACTGAGTGCAAAGACATTCCTAAACTGTTAATTATCTTCTGTCTGTCACCTCACTGTCCTGGGATCTGGGATCCTTATAATGCTCATTTACCCAGTGAGACACTCAGGCTGTCTACACAGCTAGACAGAGTGGGTCTCACAGTGGGTCTAGGTACACTGGGCCACAGTATATGACAAAAATAGAGAAAACCTGCAAAGACCCATTGCAAAGCTTTAGCTTAAAGTCTAACTCGTTCAACATGTTAACAAATGCACATTCAAGGTCTGTGTACCTTGGGCTTCAGTATAAACAATTTAGCAATAGTTGGTATCGTTTAATGCACTCTGCACCTGCATACAGTTGGTGTACAGTTAGATACAAAAATTTTACTTCTGTACTAGACTTCTCAGTTTATCCAGGGGCCTTCACTTTATAAACTGAAATCCTCACTCTCCCTACTATTACAGGATTCATTCTGAATTTCTGTTAAGGCAAAAAGTGTTAAATTTGTTAGAATAGAATATCAAAGATATTATTTGTGTATCTACCATCTAGGAAGTTTCACATTTTAGGGTTTTCCACAGACAAAGAAAAGAAAAGAAAAGAAAAGAAAAGAGGAGAGGAGAGGAGAGGAGAGGAGAGGAGAGGAGAGGAGAGGAGAAGAGAAGAGAAGAGAAGAGAAGAGAAGAGAAGAGAAGAGAAGAGAAGAGAAGAGAAGAGAAGAGAAGAGAAGAGAAGAGAAGAGAAGAGAGAAGAGAAAAGAGAAGAGGGCCCACCTCCAGTCCTTTCCTAAGTCCAATGAGCAGAGAGAACCTTACACATTTACAATTGTTTCATCCAACTTTTTAAGGTAACCCTAAGAACCAAGACATTTAAATAAACCTTGTTTAAGTGTACTAGAATTGCTCTCATTTGAAAGGTGAACAACCAGTAAATAGGACTACCAACTAGAATATATGAGAACGGCTGGACTAGATTAGTTTTTCCAGCTGGGAATCTTTCTCTTACAATGGCTAACTGCAGAACATAGCAAATGAGCCAAGTTTCTCCAAGATGCTTTCCCAGCCTCCAGTCATCGAATGCCCAGGGAAATCTGTTCCACATGCAGTATTGCTGTGCATGACAGCCCTAGATGGACTTTTCTTCCATGAACATGTCTGATTGCTTCTGAACCACGTAATCTTTTCGCAACTAAAATTCTTGTGTCAAGGTGTCCCATCTTTAAACTACATGTTTTGTGAAATACATCATTTATTTTGTCTTGAGATTTTGGGTGTAACATAGAAACATTGCTGTCACTATCTATACTGGAGGTGTGAGGAGGGAAAGTTCCCACAGGTCTCCTCAGCACACCAGGGTACATCCCAGGCTGCTGCTTGAGTGAACCTACTAGGTTTGTTGGCCACGTAGTATGGATTTTGTGTATTGTTAGACATCAAGTACATCAGAATAATAAATTCCTCTTTCCTGAGAATGCCCTGGTTTTTCCAGACAAGAAGAGCACCTCGCATAGCAGCAGCATGGCTGGGAACACCAGTCTGTGCAAAGGCACATACAAAGCACTTACAGAACCCTTTCTCTCCCTTGTAGGGCTGCTGTGACACTCTAGGGGAAATGGAGTCCATCCTGTCCCAAAGGATGTCTGTGGCCACCTAGTCTTGAGGTCCAAGGTCTCACTGCAGAGTTATTGGCCTGCAACACTGGGGCATGGAGTGGGAAGAAAGGGGAAGAAGACCCACTGTCTAACAGCGAGAAAGCCAAAGCACCTGCCCAAGGCTTAAACCTAAGTTTCATGTGGAAATTACCTCAAGACACTATAGAAATGCTCTACTGTACTCCTCAGCACAACAGCCTTTCAGGCCCAAGGGATGCCACACTGACAGATCCCTGAAATGATTGAGTGACTGGGGATTAGAAATGGGAAAGAAGGGTTGGTTGAATGAGGATGTTGCTTTGTTGCCTTTTCTTTCCTAGGATTCGACTTGCTCTTGAAAGTGATCTTGAACTGGTTTGCCATTGTACCTTTTTACAGTGATCCTGATTTTTAAGACACTTGGATCTGAGGTGACTGGAAAATTTTCTACTCTTAAAGGCATTCAAAGTGCCTGGCAGGAAAGAGGCTGATGAAAGAATTTTTATGAGCACTGGGAGTCTTGCTTTCAATTCCCGAACCATCCATGGTCTCTGTAGGTGAGTCATTTTATCTACCTCACTATCTCTGTTCTGCATTTCTTAAATAGACTCTAATGAGAATAAAACTCATTAATGATTGTTGGATAGGCAAACTGTAGGAAGGTGTGGGCCTACAAGTGCCTAGATAACAAAGTGGGGAAAAAAAATAAAAAGGAAATAATACGCCAGTTCAAACTTATGCTCACCAGCAATGTCTTGGAAAAAAAGTCTTTCAACTCCATCTAAGATTGTTTTTCAGACTGCTTGTGTCCATAGCTAAAGTAATTTATTTGGACATGTTACTTCTAAAGCCAAGTGCTCAAAACAGCCTAGCATCTTCCCTCTGCACCAAACCTTATGTTCATCCCTGCACAAGCAGCAGTCACATGCAAATAGCCATCCTGCCGCTTCAGCAGGAATTTGTCCGAAAGTAACCTTTCTTCCCTGAAGCAGCGGCATTGTTTAATTCCCTTCTCATGTTAGTCTCATGGTGGGCTGCTTTACGGGGCTGTCAGGCAGCAGCTATCCAAGTGAAAAGCTAAGCACGGAAAGGAGCTCAGAGGAGTCAGTATGCAAATAGGTATATAATCTATGTATAAATATATACATATATATGTGTATGTGTTGATTTTAGAGAGGGGTGGTACTGGAGGCTGCTGATCTCAGAGAGTTCAAGCCTTGCTTTCCCCTGGAAGGAAAGGAAGGTTTCACTTCCATGGTGGAAGTGACTGGCATGGGCTCTTTGACATATATTTGTATGTCTTCCTCATTACTCTTTCTGGTTTCCCCCATGTGCCTCATTCTGGGAAAGCTTCTGCAGAAAAGGAACAGCCAGCCTGAAGATATGAGAGGGTCAGTTTGTGATCACAAAGGAGAGAGAGGTCAGGAAGGCACTGGAAAGAGCTGTGCGCCTGAACATTCATCTGTAGGCGAGGGGCAGGGGACAAAATATATTTGGGAAGGCGGGTAACATGGCAAGGATGCAGTGAGTAACTTCTTGCTGCCCACTTATGCTGTTTGCGTGCCATTTCTTCCTAGTCTATGTGATTTTCAGATTGCTTCCTCTTTCAAAGCAAGTGGTTCCCCTCTCTGCCTGCTGGTGCTACCTGCTCTATGCCTACCAACACCAGAAGAGGAAGTGGACATCTGCTGAGGCTGTGGTCTTCATAGATGGTGTTGGGGTCTAGGTCACCACTACCACTGTTAAAAAGAACAACTAGCACTTCAGCTTCTCTTACAGCTCTCAGACAGCTCTGGCTTCCTCCTTTGAGATTTCCTCCCTTCTAACTGAGCCCTCTCCTCCTCTCCACGACTTATCTCCTCACCATGGGGCCTCTGAGGGAGACAAACAAGTGTCCCAGGAACTGATAATGTGTAAGAGGCTTTTTCAACATGTGGTCAGAGGGAGACAGATCTGTGAAAATACCCCAGGCTCAAGGCCTCTTTTCTTCCTGTGAAAAGTATACAAAGGAGTTGTCTTTTAGGGAGCAGTTGTCAAGGGTCTGTCTTTCCAGGAGAAGCAAAGGCTCCTAAACCTGTGCACCTGATTCTGCCATTTACCAAGGGAGCACAGCAGATCTCCCAGAATAGCTGAAGCAACCCACTAGCTGCTCCATACAACATGAAGAGCTTGTGCACAGCTGCTAGTTTTCTTTGGCCAGGGCTGGCAGGAAATTAAAAAGTGTGTGTGTGTGTGTGTATGTACACACTGTATAATACATTGTAGTACATTTAGTGGAGATGTGATGGACAAGTCTAGCAAAGGAGAATGGCAATCTATTCTTCTCATATCAGCAGGAACTCCAACATCCACAAGGAGGGTACAATGCCAGACCACTGGCCCTCCTGCAAGGCTGCCCTTGGATGCATGTCTCTGGGACTGTACTCGGTAGTGCTGTAAAAGACCATTTTCACATCCAGTTGTATTCTAAGGTATTTTTCAGTCAAAGAAGAAAAATCTCTGAGCCTAGAAACACTGCCGGTCAATTGTAATGTGTGAGCACAAAAGAGAGAAAAGGTTGAGATTCCTGAGTTTACTGTTATGTCTCTATGCCTTTAAGGAAAATGGATTGTTCTCACGCTGCTTGGGGGAGAAGAGAAAGATCTAGGGTTAGCAACAATACAAGACAACGTGTCCAGTAAGGGATGTGGTAAGAAGTTTAGGATCTCAGACCTAGCTGTGCTGTGACTGAGTAAGGAGGACACAGCTAGCTAACTGCCACAGCTCCATAGAGCTGGGAGGGTGAGCACGCCTGGTATCCCAGCACTGCACAGCAATGACTAGCTTATCTTTAGCGTTCAGTCTTCAGAGTACTGAGTTACTAGGAAAGCTTTTTTTCCTCCCTCTCTCTTTTCCCCTCACTGGTTTTTAACTTTAACAAATGTGAAAGGTGCTGATAAGTACTGCAAGTGAATGATACAGTATTTACTACCTTGTGCTCCCCCCTGTTTGCGAATTTGTCTCAGCATTGTTTAAGAGCAAAAAGATCTTTCTTACATTACATCGCTCTTTCACACAGCAATGGTTGAAGCCTGAATATTGATCAGTGTCTTCTCCTATGCATCAACCCATGCTGCTTCCAGATGCTTAGGGTGTTACACTGGATCTTTCTTTCTGGAAAAGTTACTCTTGGGTTTGTACTCTGTTGTTAATCCAGCAGAGGTAGGAGGAACACAGCCATGTCTCCTGTCAGCCTGCTTGTACTAAAGAGCTGTGTGCCTGGCTACCCTTCTTTGTAGCACTTCACATATCTGTGCACAGTGACAGCAATATTGACAGATTTTCTTTTACAGGAGAAGATGGCGCAGAATCAAAGTTACCAAATCAATGAAAGTGCTTTGGTAAAGGCAACAGAAATATTGTTGACAGAAGCTGCTTTGTGACGTGTTCTTCTGTGTCAATCCTTAACCAAAAGATGTGGTTTACTCTTGGTCCAGACTATTCTTTAAGCTTTGCATCCATTATCTATTCTCTGGCATAGCTACTGTCACATTGCAGATGGCTTTGCTTAAGGCAGAGAGCTGTGTGATTCTTCCCCCAAAGTAGCAGCACTTGAAATCCCCATCTTGGGTGCTACAACAGTGATTTTAGGTGTTCCCACAGGCCAAAATGTTTCACTTGCTCATGACATACGTTTATCAAGAGATAGGAGTAAGGGGGTCTTACTGTCTCTGCTTTAATATGATGGTCCTGCAGTACTTGGTTGTATTGATTCTCTCAAAGTTAAAATGTATCAATATAGAAAGGACTTGTGTCACAGGAAAAAAGTTCAGGAAACCAATTACTGGAGTTTTATTAGGCTCAAATACACCACTGACGGAGCTTGATTTGTAGGGAGCAGACAATTAATCCTCTTCTCCTGCAGTCAAACTGGTTTTAAGATAGTTATGCGGATTCATCAAATCCCTATTCCAAATCTTCAAGCATCTCTTCCGCAAAAAACTGAATTTATTTCCACTCACCATCAGTTCACACAATATGAGAAAGTCTAATCTGGCACAGTGGTTGGAGAGACCTGAACTTAATGCAACGTTTACTTCACAGACTGCCTTTCCTTCAGTCCAATATGGAGTGTGCTACTTAATTCAATGATGAAAGTTTTTCTCTTCAAGGATTTAATATTCTTTGTCTCATCTCTAGAAACATAAAATAAAGGACTCAAACTCAACTATATAAAATATACATTTGAGGATTTTTTTGACTAACAGTAGGCAAGCTTGTAAAAGTTAATCCTCCCAGCAAAATACATACAAGACCTTGTAGGGAGAAATGTATTCCTGCTTAATAACACCATATGTACATCAGCAATGAACACTGGAAGAAACAGGACACAGAGTGAGAGGATATTCTCTACAGGATATGGATCCAGAGTCCTCAAAATGCCATCAAGTTGCACAGAGGAAAGTCCAAATAGGAAAATACTGCTATTTCTTTAAATGAACATACAATGCAAACGACAGACAACAGTTTCACAGATAGGTCCTCTTGTTCTGATATGTTATGTGATCAACTCATGAAGGACTTAGAAACACCTATCTTATTATCTCAATATGGCGCCTTTCTCTCCCCGTCTATGGTGGCTTTTAGACCAAAAGCTGGGGTTAAAGGGAACCTAATAGGAAAGGCAAAAAAATGTTGCAGAGTCCTTAGAGAAGTAGCTGATGCAGGCTCATCTCCTAGCTGGCTGCAAGGGGGATAGTCTTGTAAAAGTAACACACAAATTCATCAGGGTCCTATGAGGCCATGGGACAGGGAACGCAGGGGCATTAGTAGGGGAAAGGATGCTGAATTCTGCAAACTTGGTCAAAAGTGAACCGAAAGAAGAAATGGAAAACAGGATTAAGCAGCAAGCTAGTATAAGTTTGGGGTGAAGGTCACAGAGGCTTAGTCATACCTACACAAAGATGTTCAAGCATCTGGTCCAAGTTTGGTAAGGAAATACAAATTCTACTCTCTGGTTATTTTAAAGTTTTTCAGAGCTCTTTGCCAACTTGGTTACACTTTGTCTGGAAGAAAATGCTCCCATGTAACTGCAGTTATCACTACCCCTAAGATGCCCAAGAAAGTCTTGAAGGCAATGGGACTATTACCTTGACAGCTAACAAGGTGCCATCGTAGGGATTCTGTCAGACAATGGCAGAAAACAAACGAAGTGATGGTCAGGGACCAGGCACTCAGAAGAGGTACCACTGAGTACCTGAAATGTCTCAGAGAGGGCTGCTTAAGCACTGAGAAAAAGTCCCAAATAAACCTTATATAGAGGGTTTGTCCTCTTGCCCTCTTCTGATGCCTCCCATGCAAATTCAAAATGATGCTTTCAAATGCAGAGGGGAAAATTACACCCAATTTTAAATGTGATTGGGTGCTTAAGCCTTTCACTAAAAAAACATCCAGCCACAAAAATGCCATTGTTTTTATGCTCCAAATTTAAATCTACATGCATTAAGTAAGGGAGTAAAGTTACTGTCAAAAGAATTTTCCTCAGCATTTCCCTGATTTCTCCCCAGGGTCTTTAAATTCACTGATGTTAAAAGAAAAACAAAGAACTACAGCAAGGTGCATGAACACAGCTCTATAAATAAAAAAGAAAGGAAAAGAAAAAAGAAAAACCAATCATCTTCCATTTCTTGAATCAGCCATTGTGTAGGCATTTGCTTACTCCATCACTGCTCTGTGCTCAAGACATTAAGAGAAGACTGATATGGGAAGCAGTCTTTCTGTTGCACTGAGACTGGTCTACGTCTCCTGTCTAAGGCCTGGGAAAGAAAATCAGAGAGATTAAGATCTAGATTTTACCCTTGTACTGAAAAAACCTTGCAAGCAAAGGGCAAAATTTTGCCAAGATAAACAAGAAAATTTGGCTTAATTCTGTATCTGGGTTATAAATACACTAAAAAGGGGGGGAAATTTAGTCATATATAAATAATAGCTCGATTACATTCAAGAATATGTGGGTGGGTGTTCTGGGTGGAATAATTTGCTAAGGCAGAGCTCCTCTTCCCTGCTTTTCCTCTTCCTCTTAATTTATTCTTCTTGCTGAATATGTGCTTCTACTTTTTAACCTTTATTTGTATCTTGCTCTTCATTCTGTAATCTGGGTAATCTTTCTATAATGGGTCTTTATACACTTTTCTTTAGGATTGGTGTGTTATGGACTAAACATTTTTAATAGATATCAACATAGTGTAAGCCACTTAAGTGCTAGCCTAGCCTCAGGTGCACACTTCCATTTTCTTGATGTCAGGTGAATGTGTACTTAAAATCAATGCTTAACAGCTTTGACTAGCTGTGCTAGTCTTGGTATGGCTGATTTCACTATATTAGAGTACAGTATCGTACAACCTGCTGCAACACCAAAGACTCCCTCTTCCCTCTTGCCTCGTCTTAGACATTTCTGCTCTCTCTTTTGGATATTTTTTTTTGGTTTGGTTTGGTTTGGTTTTGATTTCTCTCAAAATCGATGCTGACATGTAACATAATGCTCCAAAATTTAGACTTCTGTCAAGCGTCCTGGCTATTGAACCTCCCTGCTACAAATCAAGAAACCACTTGCTCTAGCTATGCTATTTTGCAGCTTGGCAGCAGTGAGGAATTTAAGAATCAGTGTCACCATGCCTGGCTTCAGAGCAAGACCCAGCAAGGGTCTGGAAGGGGCACACCACCTGACACATGGGGGTAGTGTGCCACACAGAGCAAGTGAGCTGGAGTTACATTGGAGCATCCCTGAGGGGGATCCCATTGCCCATGGGAATGTCTGGCCTGCCAGCAAGAAAGCCAAGACAAAGAATGGGGTTTGCTTGGGATTGTCTTAGTCTCCTACCCTCCTTACAGGAGCCTCTAAATATTAAATGAGGTATTATGTATCATATCTTTCTCTCTCTCTCTTTTTTTTTTTTTTTTAATTTAATTGGGTGCTATTTACATCACTGCAGTTATGCTGTTTGTTCTGGCATCCCATAGATAAGCGAGTCTGTACTGGCCAAGAGATGCTGGGAATATTTGTGAGAAATCATCCAGAACTGGTATTTAATCTAGTGCCTGAGCAGATCATGACCTGACATTGCATGCACTCAGTTTGGTAATGATGCATAAAAGGAGCAAAGGCAAGAAAGCTTGAGCTGTGCTTTCATATTAAAACGGCTATCATGCCAAGTGTTAGGAAAGCATTCAAAAGCCTGCATTGTCAATAAAAAGACTTTTCCCAGCCCCAGTAGGGTTTGGATTAGGCCTCACACTATGAGGGTAGACTTGGCCTTTTCATCAGGAGCACAAGCCTGATAGCCCTCTCCTCACATCCAGAGTCAGCCATTGGAGATGTTTTTAATCCCAAGAGTTAAGGGAGCCTTGTGCAGCAGCAACATCCCCGGCGGCGGGAGGAAACCCCAAAAGCTCCTGAATGCAGCATGCTATAGGAAGGAAGCAATGGCCTCACCAAAGGCTGAGGACCTGGCAAGGAAACCTTTTGAAGTCTTTTTTTAATACTTCTTTTGAAAAAGTGTGGCTATTCTTAGCATCTTTTCAACCTGTTCTAGCATGGGAATCTGTTTCTACTGCTCCTAATTTCTGTGGAGTGCCTGTGCATGTGAAGAAGTGAAGCTGGCACTGGCAGTCCTCTCTGTTTGGGAGTGTCCTTATTTCACTACTTAGAAGATTCCAGGTTTACAGCTAATTGTGGGTAAAAAAAACCTTGGTAGGTGGAGCAACACAAGACATGTCCTCACTTCCTGGCGCTTTTGAGAACAGACACATGGCCAGCCAGGCTGTCTTACTGCTCACTGAGTGGTTCAACGTGGTGGGGTGATGAACAGTAACAGAGACACTCCAGAGTCATTTCCGAGAAGCGAGACTAACGATAACAGGTTACTTCCCACGGGAAGGGCCTACAATTAAGAACATGGTGTTTATCTGACATGAATGGCTGGGAGATTACATCATTGGACATACACTGCACCCACATGCTAACACCTGCTACACCCAAAGTGGGCCTTGTTTAGCATCTGCTTTTCTGATGTGGATGCATTGTTCTGGCTGAGCTAACTTGAAATGATTTAGGGAAGCATCCTGAGCATTGCTGAGCAGAGATAGCACCACACACGGATATAAAAGCATTGTTGAGACAAGCTCTACATGGGATGTTCTGCCAAATGGTTCCCTTCCCTTCCTCTTCTCATTTCCTTGTTCTCCTTCAGTAACTGGAGAATGCTAATCCCTTTATTTGTTCATGTGTAAACTGCTGGCTTTCCAGACCTGCTACAAAAGGCATTTGACTAGAAGACTTTTCTGGAAATAGGCAGCAAGAAAAGCTGGATATTTGTTTCCTGAATGATGACTTGGTGGCAGTTGGATTGATCCCCTTAGACCTGAGGATATTAATATTGCTATGTTTGGATTGACAGAGTCAGAATATGTCCTGCACTGACAGCTCTAAACAAAAAGGAAAATACAGCTACTTTAATTCTTCCCTTTTATTGAAAATTTGTTTTCAATATCTGGTTTTGACCAGCTTTAGAAACAATACATTTGCAACGTCTTGCTCATCCAAAGCAGCAAGCTTCTGGCGTTTTTTTCACAACACACAGAAAAAAGCTGACACGCAAATATATCTGAAGGGAGAATAGCATTTTCCATAGCTAGTCATCACAGTTTGTGAAGGAAAAAAAAGTGTTGGTATACAAAGGTGTGGGATTTATACAGGTCTTCATGATTTCAAGGCTTGTGGAAATTGACAGACATGAAAAGAGGAATAGTTTTCTCACTGCTGAATCATTGGGTGCTTTTTCAGCCTTTATAGAGGAACTGATCTTGGACTTCAGATGGTAAGCTATTATTCTTGCCCCCTCCAAGCTGATGTTTAAATCATGTGCCCCTGGATGTGAAACCAGGTGCCACATTTCAGGCACCTGTGAAGAATATGGTGCTTCAGCAGGGGAGTCAAATCAGCTAACTACCAAACTGCTAATTGAGTATGGAGACACCTACAGACAGAGTATTCATTGCTAGTTCCAAGAATTTATCAGAATGAAATATGTAGGAATAAAATCTAGGCACTAGGTACTTGAGTCAGGACTTCCTTGCGTTGCAGGTACATTGGCTGAAACCCTTTTCTTCATCTTTTCTTTCCAGCCAAGAATGGCTCTTTCTGCCTGTTCAAGCCATTGGTTAACTGTGGGACACTCTATCCCCCGCATAGCCCTCTGCAGAGGCAGTTGGCAGAGTTAGCAGGAATCATCACCTTTCCTGAAGTGGCTGCGCACTGCAGAGCAAGATGCAAGAGTAGTGGGGCCAGGGATGGCTCTGAAGGCTCACTAGGGAGATCTGGGTTCTTGTCTCTGCACCAAAACATATCTCTCTACTTTACCTAATAATGTGTTTAGTGTGGTCAGGTTACTGTGACTTTAAAAGAGTAATAATATCATGAGACTTTTAGAAGATGCAGTCACAGGCCTTGTCTTGTAAAACTGTAGGGAGTCCTTCCGGTCCCCCAATCCAGCCACTGGCACACGGAAAGCAGCAGAGCGGCCTTAGAACACCTGCTGCCAGCATCCCCATGTCTTCCCTCTCTGCAGATTGGGTTCCTCCTGTCTTCCTATTCATTCCCCCAGGGTACCCCCTACCTTCCCTCTTTCATCCCTCCTTTGCCTTTGTGCCCATCCCTTTTCCATTCCAGACCTTCCCTCTGCTCTCACAAGGAATGAAGCTCTGCTCCTGTCAAAGAGCAGCCTCTTTGACCAAGTAAAAGTGTTGGAAGCAGTGTCACCTAAAACAACTCAGAGCTACTCTAAATACTCCTAATAATGTCCCCCACATGCATGTCACTACAAATGGCCTTAAGTCTGGCACCTGTCTTTAAGAGCCTTGGTAGAGCCTTGCTGTGTATCACACAGAACAAACTGTTCTGGTGATAACCATTCTTGAGCTCATCTGTGCTCACAACATGTGGGTCAAAGTGATTTTTTTTTCCCCACTGTTCCTCCCTTAAGCAGTAGTGGTGGTAAGGGATTGGTGCTTTGCTTCCTGTACCCACAGGGTCAGAACATCTCTATTTTGGTTCTGCAAGGAACAGAAGCATTGTTCTGACATTTGGAAAAAAAAAAAAAAAAAAGGAGGAAATAAGCATTTTGAAATAAGGGCTATTCTTAAAAGGGCATGAAACTTGAAAACCCACAGACTGCAGGTGACCAGCTACTTCTCTTGCAACAGGGACACTTGCTGGCACATAGTGATTCCTTGATGTCTTGATACACAATTTCTGTATTTATGAAAAGAAAATGGAAAAAAAAATGTTTGTTTTTAAAAAAGTCTCACCCCATCTTTTCACCTCAGAATCCAAATAAAAGGCTGTGGGCTTCACATAAAAGATATACAGCAGATTGTTTCACCAAAAGGAAGCTAATGACTTTGGCATCAGTTTGAGAATTTTATTAAAACCACAGGTTTCCATTCTGTACAAAATGAGGAGCTTTCTTTTTAAAAAAAAGTATTAGCCACATAGGAAATAATGCAGTGGTTTGTTGATAAAAATCTCTGAAAGCTATATACAGGATTAATACCACACAACTGTTTGATGTAGAGACTGTCAGCAACTTTAGCAATATATACAAACTACCTTTACACACATAAATATCTTATTTACAGCTAATAAATAACATCCAAAGCTAAATCATGTGTCCTCATGTACAAGAACGTTCACTATTTCGTATCCAAGTTCTGTATGTGTTTGTATTTGATGTTGTGTTAAAAGCACACCTGTTCAGTTAACTTTATTTCCAAAGAACTTAACTCTTAAGAGAAAATTGCAAGAAAATGTGAAGTCTATAGGGAATAAATCATTATATTTATTTTTAGAGGTCTCAAATGCAGTGGCTCAATACTCAACCCCACCCTCAGTGACTCATCACATCTCTGCTGTAGTTTAAGGGTTAGGAAGTCAAATGTGAGCAATTTCAGAGTTATTAATATTCCAACATATTGCACTGTTTAAGACTTTTATCCCCAAATATACTAGCAGCCATGGCTGGAAAAAAACAAACTGTGCACATAAATGCATACATGTTGGTTTTGCTTTCAAGATGGGATGATACTGGAGAAGTTACCACCTCCATATTGTCTTGCACATGCAGGAAAAGACTATAAAATCCAGCATCAATAGCTCACATTACACTTCTCCAAATGTCTCCCTTCAAGCCCTTCTGCCTCCCCAGTATTTTGTTTATCTTTTATAAAGCTAAAAGAGGGCTATCGAACCTTTTAGAGTACTAGAAACATTATCTGTTACTTAAAGGGGGAGCAAAATACCTCCAATATATTTATTTTTGGCAACTTGCAACATGCCTAATTCAAGTGTTATTCAGAGCATTCATTCTTGTGCATCACATAATCAAGTTCCTTTTAACAGTCACACCTCCTGCTCCTTGTTGAATTCTGTCTTGTGTCAGAAGACCAAGCAGCTCCTAGGATCTAGCACTCTGTTACAGCCAAGCAACAAACTGAGGTGGGTCACTTGCAGTCACAATTCTAGTACAGGGAAGCATGAGCATGCTTGTCACCTGTCAAGTGGATTCGCTTGCACTGAAGACCTCATACAGCAGCCACTTAGCTGCATGACTGACATTTGGTGTCAAAGAGCAGAGAAACTGTCACAGTTTTGGCATATGGGATGCAATCCAGTGGTGGGGAAAAAGCAAAATCTGTTTCCTGTAGTTTCTAGTAGCTCAATTTCTTTGCAGTTCCTTAATTCACAGTGTTGGAGGCTAGATGGTTTCATTTTCAAGGAATGAAAGCACAGATGAATAGTTTAGTGTCTGCAGAAGACACTGGTATTGCTGTCTTCTCCTACAACTGCTATTTATTCCAGGGTAAGCTGCATAGAAGTATAGAGCTTAACAGATCATACCTATTGCTAAGCAGCACTGGCATCTACCCCCAGTAAAACACATTCATAATTACAAACTAGAAAATTCATCCCCATATTAAATCAGTCCCTAACCTTTTAGTAATACACACAGCAAAGGTGGTTTTTCACACAAGAAATCTACTCATTGCTAAACATACACTTTAAGACAATGAACTCTAGCCATTGAACTGTCTGAAAATTCAGTTAGCCAAGCCAGGAAAACAAAAAAAAACAAAAAAACCAAAACAACAAAACATGTCCAGTTTCAGAAGACTCTTGAGAAAAAAAATAAAAGCCAGGTACGTGGCTTTGCTTCTTTTCAATAAATACTAGAAAATTGCTGTAGAGGATTTGATGTCAAGAAACCTTGTCACAAGGCACCATGATTAAGCAAAATTACTTATTCCTTCCCAGCACTCAAGCCTTTGGTAAGTTGTTTTGCGGGTTTCTTTGTTTTTAACTATTTGGATAATGTATCTTTATGGTTAGTAACTTTGTATGCTGAGACTTCCTTACAAGAAGTCTCCTAAGATAGCTAGGAATAGCAGGCAAAAAGCCAGCAGCGGATAAATATTTCTATATATTTAGTTCTGAATATCCAGTCCACAGGGATTAATACAGTCTCCTCCTCCCTGGTGTGGAAAATCTTCATTCTTGTCACTTAAGCAGATTCAAGAGCAGAATTTTCTTTAGAGACTTTCTTGGCACTGGTGGGGGGAAGACAGATAAGGTGAGGAGGAAAAATGTAAGATACTTATTCCATTTTGACTTATTTTTGAGACTTAAGATTAAAAGCTACTACTTAATAGGAAAATGAATTATGTGCTTGGGCTTTTCCTGGCTGCTGCTTGATTTTACACATGTCAAATACACATGCAGGTCATTGCCCTGGAGTGAAGGTCACACACGTGCCTACTTATGCAGAACTAGATCTCTAGTCTAGAAGTGTCCCCATGAGACCTTTCACACACAGCTATTGCACTAAAATAAATATAACTACTTCTCCAGCTCAAACTTTAGTGGATAAAGTCCAAATAAATCTGGCCCCGTATTTGAAAGTTTACTTTGGGTCAGAACAATTATTGATCAAAAAACTGCAGTGCACCAAGGGCTATTAAACACAAAATACTCAATCTCTCATCCAAATCAGAGATGCAAATCTCAGAAAGTCACTCACCTGGCAGTTGCCAGCAAAAAGCAGTGTGCCAGGGAGAACACCTGCATACATCTGCTCAGTTTCTGTACCAGCTTCTGAATCTGCTGCTGGCCAGTGAGGGAGGGCGGGCTCTGGACTGACTCAGTATGGATGTTCTCCAATTAAGGGTAAATGTAGGGCATCTTTAGATAGAGGCACGCTTTCCTTTGTGTTAGTGCTTTGTCTGTAAACCTCTAACAGTCATTTGGCCACCGTGTGAATGTGAAAGGCAGTGACTTGTAGTTATTTTTCAGACATGTTAACAACCACACAAGGTGACGGTTAGGAGAGAATTAAATTACAGGTTTTTAAGCTGCCAAAGCTGCCATAACCAAACCTCAGGTTAGTCTGAGTTATGATGCTTCTGAACCCTTGAAAATACCAGTGCACAAGTCAAATCAGGAAGTTTTAAATCCTCCTGCTACCACTCAGTTTCCCCCAACACCAAAACAATAGTTATCACTCATACCCTCCTCTCTTCCTGTGGACAGGCTGCTCCAAGCATTTCACAAATATTGCGGCCTCTTCTCCCTTACTGAGACGTGAGGTGCCATCTCGAGAACAGAACACCACCCTGTGGAACAAATATCAGATGATCATCTGACTGAGCCATACATCTCTCTAAGCAAAGGAAGAGGAAAAGTGCTTGGAAGCATTCTTAAGCTTTGTCACGTGTGGCACTACTACCTTACAAGCCTGTGATAAAATTATTTTTAAAAGAGAATTCTGTGACAAAAAACCACTGCAAGAAAACTGGTAAATGCATCATGCATAGACCTCAAACTGTAGCCACAACATTTGCTGGTCCTTTGCATAAAATCTCCTTGTGTCTAAGAGAGCAGAAGTTCTATCTCAGTCTCTTGGATCTTTATTTACAGCAGTCCTTGTGTGAGTTTGGTCAGGTGAATGATCTTGGAAGAAAGCCTTACTCCCTCAAATGTTTGCAAACAAAGTAGGTTGCCAATTCCTGCAAACCTGAGTAGTTGCTTTTCTACTTATCAGTACTTTCCCTGCCCCTGTATTTGTTCAGCTCTGATAACTGTTCTCTGATAAAGTGACGGCCTTGCTTATTCAAAGGAGGAACATATTATTTACAATACTGTGCATATGACATACATACTCTGTTCTGGGTCCATTTTCTTCTAACAGATCTCATATCTAGTGAATATGAGTATTTCAAAAGATTCAGGTCAAAGCAGTTCTGTTCAGGCTTTGCTGTCTTAATAATCATGCATTAGCAATGTTCTGCAACAGTCATGTGTTTCAGTTTTCACCCACCATTCAGGTATTCCCAACTCCAAAGGAAATCCATCTTAATAAAGCAATAATTTCTTGTGCAAATGCATTTTTGAAAGGGTTTCTAAAAATTTCCTTCTAAGCATGTTCTTTGCAAGAAAACCCATGCAAGTGTGCAGCAAGAGAAAAAAGGAGAGGAGCTGCAAATACAATCAGAGATGCTGGTTCATGGAGATCCTCTCCTGTATATTATAACTACCTGAGACACATGAGACAGCAGTATGTAAATCAGTTATGTGGGAGTAAAACTACAGATTGCAGATCCCAGTGGAAGCAAACAAATTAACCTGGCTGACATAAATGCCAGTTTAGTGCCACTGGAGCCTCAGTTATCTGTGCTGCACCCATTTGTAACAGCTTTCCATATTTTGTCCTGCTCTGCAAGATAACTGGATTCATGAAACCATATCAATTAAAACTAATATAGGTTATAACAACCAAAACAAGTTACTTTTTCTGAGTTTCTCCTGACTTCACTCTGACTCTCTGGATGTCAAATGTAAAAGGAGTCCACCAGTCTGACCAGCTGAAGAAGGTATCTTTTTCCCACTGCAGCTTCAGCATAAGCAGGTCACCAATGTCCACTTCTGTGTAAATCAGGAAGGAGAAGGTCTTGTTTGAGGAGACTTCAGGCCTGTGGGGAGGGGGATAAGGAAAAAGAAACAAAGAGAACTGTTGGACAAAGAAAATTAAGGGAAGCCATAGAACAAGGACTTTACATACTTCAGAGAAGGAAGCAACCTTCTCCATAGTTCTGATGGATGGAATAACACACAAAAAAACCCCAGAAAACACCACCTTAAGCTTTGGTAGAGGCACAAGGAAAAGCTTCCTGCAGCAAAGCTGGTAAAACCCTAGGACAGACTGCCAGGCAAGGGGTGTCTTCTCCAGTGCTGGTGGCTCTCAGAGAAGCCAGACAAGCACCAGCCAGGACCAGTTGAGGTTCCTTGGAGCAGAAAACAGACTTTGGTGCTTTCCAGCCCCATTCCCTGCCAGCCCAGGTGCAGGGATGTAAGTACAGATTTCTGTTTATTTGCAGAGCTGTGGAAGCAAATATCATGTCTCCCTCAGCCTCTGCACTGAGGCCTTCAGATCCATCAGACAATTAACTCCAGGCTGCAATCTGCTTTTAAGGAGCTTTAACACAGCTGGAACATGACATAAAGATACTGAAAACAAAAAACTTGCCACACTAGAAAAATTCTTATTAGGCTGAGCCATAGGTCAGACTTCACACTTCCATATTTCAGATCTCTTATCAAGAACAGCTCCTATAGAGCTTAGATCATTAGCTTCAGCAGTGGATGCATCCCCTTGATCAAGGGCAAAAGCAGAGTCTGGATCTGTAAGATTTCTGTAGCTGGAGCCAGAACAAGTTTTTCAGCGGGAACTTTAACAGATTTAGGCAGACTCAACAGTACATTGCAGTTGTTTCTGTAGCTACTCACAGTGTGAAAGCAATGTTCTCACTCTCATCTAGAGTGCCATAGAGAGAAATAAGGAATGGCTGGTTTGTCTTGGTCGTATTAGTCTTTCCAAAGAAATGGATTTTGACCTGGTAATGAAAGACTGGAAGAACACAAAAGAAAAAGGGCCATTAGGCAAAAAACTCAACCTCTAAAGAGACTGCTGGTGACAAAACCACCCAAACCCCCCCCCATGCAAATCCTAGGCTGGAATGTGCCAACTAAACTGAGGAGCCTAGTTCCCTGCAGGTATCCAGGAAACTATTTTTGTAAGGAGGTAAAGATCAGGGTGGAAGGGAATCACAGTTAAACACCTTTGCAGTTCTTGCAGCTAAACTCTGCATTTCAGTTGACTGCCACTATATTAACTGCAGAGTCTGCAATATTGCCTTCAAACCTGTTACAGACCCGTTAGACTTGCCATCATTGACTTGGAACAAGTGAGCTGTGCCCTCCTCAAACAGGAGCCTTGGTGAAAAAAATTCAATCCCCTGACACTGCAGATTAAGCACCAAATGCCAACAAAACACTAGTCCTGCAGCTGTTCTAACACTGCAGGAATGTGCCCTCCGATTGCTGGTCCATCACACAGTGTATACAATGAGCATACCATGTGGCATTGTCAAAGCTATGGAGAAAAAAAAAATTAAAGTAGTAAAATCCAACTCAGAAGCTATTTCCCCAGCTGAAAGACTTCCAGTTCGTTCTCACAATGTCCTTCTCAGATCTACCACTGTGGCAACAGGAATCAAGAAGTGCTGTGATATTTTAACAAGGGCTGGTGCTCTTCTGGCAAAGGCACTATGAAAGGCACAAGTCTGATGGTTGTACATCTTTGAAGTAGTTGCTCATCAGGCTGAACTCTGCTGATTATTTTCCCAGCAGTAGGAAAAATTCATTTGGGTAAAAAAAGTACTGGAAGAGAATTGAAAGACTCAGTTGTTCCAAGTGACCAGGCCGCAGACTGTGTCTCCCTGATTTTGCTACTTAGAAATTTATTACAAGATACCTTCCTTTTTGTATTTTACCCTCCACCTCCACACCTTGAGAAAGATGGCACTGTTTTTCTGAGACTGCACTTTAGCTTGTGCTTAATGGCAAGCTGCAGGCAAGCTTCACCCCTGCTAAACACAGACACCAAAGCAGCAATATTTTCATAGGCAGCACGCACCCACCCTGACACACAGCTGAGAAAAAGTACCAGTCTTGCTCACCGGTAAGCAAGCAGGACCTACCCTTATAGGGCATCTGAGCACGGGTCTTCAGGTACATTTTGGTGTTTCTCTTCGTTCTCACTCTGTTGACCTTGTAACCCAAATTGTTGCAGCGGTTCTTCCGGCAGCTCAAGCAGAGACCCTTCTCAAAGGCCTCCTTTGTGTTGCAGCGGTAGGCCATGCTGGGCTTTTCTTCATAGAGGAGGGAGTCAATGAATAGGTGGATGGATCGTTCATGAGAGCATTTCACCAGCTGATCCACATCTTGAAATAAAAGAAAACATGTAATATGTACACACACGTGCATATACTGATATAAACCCCTAAGCAATGCATAATCCACTATGCAAGAGCTGAGCTTTATAGGGTGACTTTAAAAAGCACTTAACAAGTTCCTGTGCCTCTCAGGTATTTGCTTGCAGGAAACCTGCAGGCTATTGAAGATTTCCCTTTGGATGTTATACTGTTTGTTGCAGAGCCACCTCACCTCCAAAGCCTTTTTCAGCAATCAGACGGAGTGCCTCTCCCAGGTTACAACCTGGCTGGAAACCTCCCCCATTAGGGTAAATATCAATGTGTCCAACAGGCTTCTGAATCCCAATGCTGCGGTCTGGAGAGCCTCGAGTGTAGGTATGGAGGACATCCACAAAGTCAGCATCATCCGGGGAGAGGCGGGTGATAGCATCAGCATACTCAAAGGTAGGACCCGCTGGATCTAGCCCTTTATGGGGCAAACCACAAAGAAAAACTGAGATTATTGTCTGCCACAGACACTGACAGCAATAATAAATGCCACACTCAGCTACCACATTGGGCTGGAGTATTGCATATGGTGCTGGTGTCACTGCAGACATTACAGTGGGATCATTTAAGTAGGATTCATTTATACAGGAGACTCAAACACACTACTTTGAAATGCTGTCACTGTTTAAAAAGAAAGGTGTATGTAAACATATGTAAAGAAGCCCAGATAACTTCTTCACAGCTGTAGCTTCCAGTGGATGGAAGAAAAGCTAGTAAATATTTTCTCAATGTCTTCCTCTCTTGTCAAAAAACAGAGGAATTGTAAATTTTCTATCTGAAGCGTTTGAAGTGTGGAAAATGTCTTGCTGCTAAATCCTTGCCAGGGGAACAAGTAGGAAACAAACGAGAGCTCCACTGTCTACGTGCATAAGGGGAAGGGAATTATTATGGTAAACTGTCAAGCTGCAGCAACACTGACATCAAACACACCCAGAACTATTCTGCCAATGAACAAGTACTATCTCTTGAATCCAGACCACTACGTGAGAGATGGCTGAAGGCAGAGCTGAAGGGACATGTCTTTTCTGCACCCCTCAGCTGGGGACAGGCACCTGGGATGCCCACCCCTGGTGAGCCTCACCCAGTCTGAGCTGCCTCCCCCTCTGCTGTTAGGACTTCAGGGACCACATCCCATCACTCCCTGTGCTCAAAGGTAACACTGCCTTCCCAGAGAAAGGTTCATCCTGGGCACCAAGGGCAACCATGAGGGCATAACAGAGGGCCACTGGTATTTGATTTGGTAGCCTCAATGAAAGCAAAAAAGCTGCAGCTGAGAGAAAGGAAGAGTAGAGGGACTACTGCTTTGACCTCCTTATTTTAATCTGCCACCTCTCAGGAGTCAGCCTTTCCTGATGTGACTGCTGCCTATCCCACCCCCCCCCCCCCAGCATACCTGTGGATCTAGGATCACAGCCAGGCTCAGGTGGAAGGGAGCTAGGCTCTCATTTGAATGCTGCTCCCAAGCGCTCTCAACAGCAAAGACACCAGAGATTTTCTTAGCCTCATTTATTGATGTTGGTATTTCCTTTGTCACTGAGATCAATGCTAGGGGCTCAGCTCTCCAGGTGCTGGGCTGTAAACCAGCTCCAGAGCAGCTGCGCACTCTTCACCTAGTACACTTCTCAGCCTCCAAAAATCACCCTAAGCAGACATCTAAGCATGCATAGGAACAGAGCAAGCACATCTATACCTCCCTCCCCTTCCCAAAACTCTCCCAGTATTATTTTCAGCCTAGAATATTACTTGAGCCTGTTAAGATAAGGGGTTTTTTTAGTAGATCTCTTTTTTTTTAGTGGATCTCTTCTAATTATCTGTCCAGTCTCCCTCTGAGCCCGTATAAACTTCTTGCTTCTGCAGCATCGCATGGCAAAGAGCTCTGCAGGTACTAGACCCACTGCAGGAGTATCTACCTCCTGTTCTTTTTGAATGGCTACCACCAGGTCAGGGGATGACTACTTGGATGAAGACAACCAGCTGAAGTTCTCATGCTGCACGACTTACTGTGACCTTCTCCAAGCCATGGATTTGGCCAGTCTCAAACACATTCCCCACAACTAGTCTTTTCACACCCAGTTAATCCCTGCCTACTCACTTTTTTATTGTGCAGAAGCAGATCCCACCCACCACCTCTGTTGTTCTCTTCTGAACTTTTTCCAGTTCTACTACAGAAATATTAGCCCTGCTGATTCAATAAAGAATGAACACACAACCTAAGTACTGCCAACAAGCAACCATTATTCTGGTGATTTTCCAGGGAAACGTAATATTTCAGCATGGAAGAGACAGGACTCTGCCCTACAGCCACAGGCGTTCTTACCAGTAATTCTGTTCACCTTCTTCTTGGTCAGGCTCCCAGCGATCCCAGCAGCATGAGCTCCTAGACTGTACCCCAGCAAGTGGACATTATTGAGGGGATAATTGAATTGCTCCTGCAGAAGACAGTGATTTGTTTAAAGTTTGAGGTCAAATGGGAAAACATCAGAAAAGGAAAATGTTTTGTAAACACTGGGATTTCTCTTTGAGCCATGAATAATAAAAAACACTAAATACAATTAACATAATTTAGGTTGCCTGAGTTGACTAACTGAAGGCAAAATTCTAAGCAGAGAGGAATACAGAATGAAGGACAGAACACAGGGCTATGTATTATATCAAAAGCTTTCAGCCACACACATGCCCTCCCCCCCAGTTTCTGGATCTCCTACTTCCCAAAGGTAGGGCAGACTTCTGTTTCCCAAGGGCTGGCTGCAATATAATATATAGCAACCTGTCTTTCATAGCTACTTTTCACAGAGCCTTCAGAAATACTGTGGACCCACAGAGCTCCACAGACCACAAGGTGAAGTTTCTGGAAAGTACTATAAAAGGCCTCCTTGTGTAAGAGACGACTATTAAACTAAAGACGGCATTTCACCATTCCAGCAAGATTAGTGTTTGCAACAACTTAGCTCCATCTAACCAATAGGAGATGATTAACACAGCTGCATCATTGCTGGTTTGAGTCCTAGGATATTATATGTAAAATGTGAGACATCTGACTACATGTCTTACCTCCATCCAGTCAATAAACAGAGCAACGTCCTTTCCCACCAGCTTAGTGTATGCAGCAGACACTGGGTAGTGCTGCTGAGCTCGAATTAGCCAGTCCACCACTATGACATTTGAGTCAGGTTCTCTCTTGTATAGAGCATCCACCAGCTTTGGGACCCAACTTTCATACATTCCTGTCACCTGTTGGTGTTTTTTGAATTAAAAAAGGAGATTTCTTAATATTATCTGCAGTGTATAGACACTTCAGCTGATGTATCTAGCACAGTTTATCAGGAGTGTGGTTAAAAGGGAGATTCACTCCCCTTCCTTCTTACCGTCCACCCATGGATCACCACAAAGGTTTTACTGGTATGGTTGAAGTTGCACTGTGCCAGGCTGTTCACCTGCCCAGGAACCAGGTAGCAGACGTCCTCATCAGGCTCTGCAGGTGTCCGTAAGGAAAACTTGCTCTCAATTCCCTCAAAATTGGTCTCAGCTTCTGCTATGCAAGAGCACAGGAAACATACAGCAGTGTTTTAGGAGTATTAGAGCAAACGGTTCAGGTACAAACTGTTGGACGAATCACAGGTACAAAGTTGGAGAGATACCAGGAACAGTCAAGAAATGGGACATGTGTTTTTCATTTCCTACAGCACTCCTTTTGCACCACAACGGCCATGTAAAGAAGAAATCAAAGGGTGAAAATTGCTCCCCCCTCCAAGGTCCTGCAAAAACAGTGAAAAGCTGGCCAGCTGTCAGACAGGTAGGAATTCCTCTTAGGAGCCAGTATTTTCCTCATTCCATTATTAACAGAAAACCTGTGAATTACTAGAAGAGTACAGAAAACTGCACAGGACAGTCATAGACAGTACATGCAGAAAAGTAGCAAATTTCTACCATACTATTACATACTTTAGTGGTCCATCCTTCCACATCTCTTCAATAATCACTGCCTAACAAAGCTCTTTATAGCACCCAGCAGTTGCAGTGTATTAAAGTAAGAGCTGCAAAATCACCACTATTTTACAAAGTGCTAGTTTTAACTTACCAACAAAGAAAAACAGCAGGTGAGAAGATCAGATGCCCATTAACTAACTTGAACTAGCAAAGCAAAAGCCTGGTATTTCGAAGGCAGTATTTTTTCAGATCATCTTATAAGCAATACTGCAGGGAAAAAATATCTTCCTCTGCCCGAAGCTATTTTGAATTGGGGTGGGGGCAGGGGGGCAGTAACAAAGCATGTGATGGCCTTAAAAGATCACTCCAGCTTCAAAACATAAGTTTTCCTTTTGTTCCTGCCAAGGAAGAGAAGCAACTTCAGGCTTCATGCTGACTATGTCCTTTGAGAAGAAACTTAAATGTCTCCTCTTTTTACATCTGATTCAATGCTTAAGCACCTTAAATGTGGCCTTAAACTCCAGTGCTTTTTGAAAACTAGGCCCTACTTTGGCAACTTGCATTTAGCAAATACTGGTTGCCTGTTTTTCAAGTGCAGCTGAATTCAGGCCAACTCTGTCCTGCTCAGTGTTGTTTCCTGGCATCATGACCACTAAGCTTTCACAAACTCCTCAAAGTCCATTAATGAGTGGCTCCAAGCCACCACAAGGAACACAGAGGGACATGATGAGGACCTCATGCCAGACATGCAAACCACATTTCCACTCCCCCTCTTTTTCCCCATTGCAGAAGAGGTTTTTTATGATAACTGGTAGATTTGTATTTCTCCGTGAAGTTGTGCTGCATCACTCAGGCAATAAATAATGAACTATTCAGGTTTTTTTCCCCTAAAATTTAGTTTTTCTGGTCTTCTCATTGAAGCTACAACACTCAGCAAGGCACTGACTTATGTCTGACCTCACTCAGCCCCCAGGTAGCTGCATAAAGTCTGCTCCTGTACAAACTTCAGAGAGACTGCCGTCATCCACATTCAGCGGCTTACCATTGCCCAAGTTCATCAGGACTTCTCGCCCACTGAAAGCAAAGCACTTGCAGGGGAGTAACGAGAACTGTTCACTGAACAGAGGCAGCACTCAGCTTTAGGGTTTGACCTTGACTGCTCTAGGCTGGCTAGCTAATCCAGGATAATTACACTGAGGGCCCCCTTCCTGCCTCCTCCCCCCTAAAGAAGGGATAAAGTTTATGAAAAACACCTTTCTCCAAACCAGTGAAAGTATTCACACAGTGGTGAATATAAGACTTTACCTACTGAAAAGAAAATTTACCAAACTAACCAAAAGCTAATCTTTTGCAGAAGTTGCCCCTTTCTTATGTTTTTGCACATTCAAAACTTTCTCACAAACTGAAAGAGTACAAAAACCCACTTCTGAAACAAATCTTTAGACTTACACTATTTACTTTTTAGCTAGAAAGAGTCCCAAAGGCTGATTGGTTAAAAATCAACTATAACTTTTCACTCAGCAGTGAATCCGTAGAACCTTGAAAGGACCAAGAATAGCTTTCAATTGCAAGGCATACAATGCAAGGACTTTTAATTATGTATATTCCTGCCCAACACAGGAAGGCAAACAGGAATAGTCCACCTGCTCACTAGTTAATAGTGCTTCCTTTCATACTAAGATATCATTTCCCTTCTGAATTAAACCTATCTGATAATCATCAAAAAACCTAAATTAAATTGATATCCTGTCTTGTAGTGTGCTTTCAATTACAAACACATGCTAGAATTTGCATATAAGTTCAGACTGCATCTCTTTTGGAAATAAGCTTGAAATAAATTAAATTTACAATTCTAAGAGTACCATATGTAAAGGTGCACTTAGAAAAGTGCACCAAACTTAACAAGATTGCAGTACAGTGGCACCTGCCACTGAAGATGTGCAAAGTGATTCACAAATACTTCTGTGTTTCAGTCTAAAAATCTTTGGGTGGGATTTAAGGGCATAAGAGCACTGAGATGCAGTCACCATCAGGAAAGCAGTAGCTGCAAAGCAACAGCCCACAAGTTACAGAAATGGCAGAAGGCCACTCTGCTCATTTAGCTATGCTGTATGAGGCATTAGAAAGTCAGAAGAAATTATTGTTAGCATCTTCTATGCTCACAAAAAGTGTTGCGTTGTCTAATGTCCATACATGGTCAGTTCCCAGCAGCAAGATACCCTCTGGATGAGGGAAGTGCGTGTGGTGGGGTTTGTTACAGACTTCTTAATGACATGCTCATTAAGAGCCTATCCTCAAAAGTTGCCTGAGCTTGGCTTTACAAATTCTGTATGGCTTAGAGCATAAGGTAACTTGCCTGCACCTCATGTTGTGCTGCACACACGCTGCAGTAGCACCTCACCTCTCACCTTCTGCACATTAAGTTTTACAAATACAATACAGAGGTACATAATAGTACGTACACACTCAATACACATACTTACATCTATATGTATGAAGCTTTAAAACTGCAGGAGAGAAGCTACAAAGCATATCACTTCAGAAAACTAGCATTTCCTACTTCTACTGTTGTACCTCAAAGTATCTTGGTCTATTAAAAAAATTATTCAGAACCAAACTTTGTCATACATATACTTTTGTCACAGACCTCTTCCTCATAGATTTAAAGTGAGAAGTCTCCTTGAATCATGTCCTAACTGAGCTAGTCAAACAGTTGGGTCTCATTCTTACGGCCTTACAAAAATTCTTACCCCCTTACACAAAGCCAAAGAATTGCAGACAGTCAATATACACACTCACCACAGGTTAGTTAATGATATGTTTTAACCTAAATTAAACTAGGGAAATCCCAGAAATGTGGAGTCTTCAGCAAGCTTCTGAATGATGGATAGAAATTACCTGAATTTGCATCAGGTTTATATCTAATTTCTATATCTATATTATGTAAGAGAAATTTATGTGCATCCATACTGAGACACTGAAGTAGTTTTTAGTGATAAGAATGCAAGTCCATTTCTAAACAAGGCCTTGAAGAGAAGCAGACCTGGAGGTAAAAATGTGTAGACAAAAAATCCATGCTTTTGCTAAAAATCACACTTTCCCAGGCTTAGTTCAGCAGAGGCATAAGGCGTGTGCTCCGTATTGCAAAAGCTTCCAGCCACACACTTGCAAATACAAGCCCCTGTTACAAAAAAAAAGTTTACTGGCTACTGCTCTGTGCTTACAGTTGACAAGGTAACCTACAAAGGGATTATTTAAGGAACTGGGAAAGGGAATGGAATTATGAATTAAGCCACTAATTTCAGACCCGAGCTAGCTTTTCTAACAGCCTACAGGCTACATTGCTGAACTCCATCATTTTATCATGCTTTGCAAACTTTCTGACACTTTTCTTACACCTCCATTTACATAATCTCAGTTGGTGTAATTTTAAAAAGCTGTCCTGTATGTCAAGGTATAGATAGATATATCCTAGAACGCAGAAGAAAGTGCAAAAGAAGCCTAGAAGCTGGGAAAGGTCAGTAGTTTCATTTTCCTGTTTAAACCTTGTGACACTGACTTTGCAATTTGTGAAACTCCACTCCTATCACTTTTGAAAGCATCCCACTGAATTTAAGCATTCTGACACAGTACAAATACAAGTTTCCACACAAATCAAGAGAAGTCAGCTTCAAGTTTCCTTCATGGGAAGTCCAAGGCAACCTGGCAACTGATTGTGATGAAGAAAACTGTTTATCACTGGTCAGCTGGGTGGAGAATGTGAGTTGAGGAAGTTAACAGCATCTGGAACATTAATCAGAAGTTAAAACTGCCCACATCAGACACAGGATGCCAAATATGGTAACAGTGCATTTGCCAGAATCAGTGCACCTGAACTATGGTTTTAAAAAGGGAATATTTGATAAACAGCAATTTCCTAGCGTTATGTACACAGAAATGGAAATACTATTAGCTAGGTGCAAAGATCATTAGAAATTATACTGGTAGACTGTGTAAACTCAAGCCCACAGACATGTCCACACACACAGCAGCAAATATCTGCACGTAACGTCAAACGTTTACATAACCAGCTAGAGTTAACTGTAATGACTCAGCTGATAACCAGCATCAGGATCATCCATCAGTCAGTCATTTTGAATTCCTAACTGAGATCTGAAGCAAACTCATGGTCAGCTGTAATAAAGGGGCTGTATCACAGAAATTGTTATAGTTTAATTTGATCTACACTATAAACTGAAAGCGGACTACTGTGTTGCAGTCCCATGAAACCTGCCCTGTAAATCAGGTTACTGTTTAACTTGTAAAAGAAATTACAACTTCAAGTTTATTTATGTCTTTCTAAATGGCAGAGCCCTGAGAGTACGTCCTCCTTCACTTCCCAGGCAGACTGAACAGCAAGAGCAACACCTCTGAAAAGCAGCTGTGCCCAAGTTCAGATGCTGCACTGTGACCTGACAGCTCAAGTCCTGCTGCTGGCAAAATGGGAGCAAACTGCTGCTCTCGCACTGTGCACATGGGTGCTCGCTCCCTGCCCAAGCACTCCCTGTCAAATAGATCCTTACTCAGCTGCAGCTGGGAGGCTTGTAACTCAATCCAGCAGAGCTCTTGCCATCCATCAGTCCCTCTGGGATATCTGGAATTAGCCCAAGACAGTAAAATGCAATCACTGTCAGACTTTGCAGTAATATGGAGGAAAGGATTCGTGAGAAAGCCATACCATGCAAGTATTTCCTGCACAGAAGAGATTCCAGCAAACTTCCAAAAGTGCTACTGCTCATGCTATTCTCCAGCACACTTCTGATGCCTGACAGCCTCATCTCTGTGCCTTCTCAGAAATGCATTGTTTCTGGAAAGGCCATGCCACAGCTGCCCTGGTAGGTCTGTCCCAAACACAACCACAGCAAAAGCCAGCAGCTCACATCACACAACAGTGTAGATCTGCTGTAACCCCTGACTCTGGATTTACACTGGTAAAAATAGAGATCAGAATGTATTCCTAGTAATGTTTTTATCTTTTCCTGGAACACCAATGTTATCTTCACCTAGAATATCTTTTTTCTATGTTGTTTATTAAATACTCTGGATTCCTTGAGGTTTGGATCATGTATTTTCCATGGTTTCAAAACATCTTTTTATTTTGGTGTGCAAGAAACAGTGCAAGACTGAAGGCTTGGATAGTTTTAAGATGATCGCACAACCTGTTTCCATCTAACTTGTTCCTAAGGAGAAACAGCGTAACCATTAGTAAGTATGTGGCAAATCAGCTCCTATAGGGATAAAAGCTTGCTCTGGGACGATAGTTATTTTCCTGTATGAAACTTGGATACTGTGAAGAAAAGTGCTTTTGATTGCCTCTGACGGCACAAGATTAGATTCAAAGCGAGAATACATTCTTTTGGCTGTGCCCTAGCACCCCATCCTCTTACGTTTGAATTCTTCCCTTCAGCTTCCTTGTACATAAAGGAAATAAAGGCATCCATAGTGAAAAAAGCAGCAGTTTCCCTATTCCATTTTAGGATCATACAGCAGCTCTAAGAGTTACAGGCACATTTTCTTTTAGGCTGTGGACTTTTAAAGATACACTAACATCCCACACATAATGTCTAAGAAAGTAAGACTGTGATAGGGCACTGCTAACAGAAGCTTGAGTAGTAGTCTCCTAAAACTAGTCTCTTTGCTCATGAAAGCTGTAATCATGTTGTGATTAACCAAGAGAGCATCAATAAATATCTAGTAGTCAACATTTGCACATGCTCCACTTTCTCTAGACTGGAGGGTGCCTATGCACAAATGCAGGTACAATAGGTGAAGTGTAAGTACAGTCATATATGTATATACAGACACTGTGAGAGTATACCCCTCTGTTCACTTTTTCCCTGAAGGATTCTGCTGCATTAAAGGCATTAACTACAACCCAAACACATTATCACAACACTGATGAAACTCAGCCTTGCCTTAGACGATTCAGACCAAGAACTGTAAGAAATTGGGAACGCATGGGATGGACGAGTCCCACACACAACAGAGGGCCCTGGCCCTGCAGGAACCAGCAAGGGACTCTTAGAAGCCACCTTGCTCCTGGGGAAAAAAACACATCCCAAACCTCCACAGCCCATGCCATCAGCCTGGCACGTCGTGCCGGGTAGGGAACCGGCTCCGGGTCTGTCCTAACAGGATCAAGCCCCCCCCTCCAGCATCGCTCTCCAGCGCCTTCCAAGGCCACCCCAAGCAACCCAGGTCCCGCAGCATCCCCAGCACCCTGGGAGAGCCTTGCAAAGCTAAGTTGCAAACTCCCCTCCCCGTCATGCAGGCGACATTTCCCTGCACACACCTCCCCCAAATGCAACAGGATGCCAGCAGCGCCCCTGCACCCCCCACCCCGTGCGTGCTCCGGACTCCAGGCTACCCGCCCCCCGCACCGCCCAGCGGCCCCTCCCCGGGCCGAGGACTTACCGCCGGCGGCCGGAGCAGCGCCGAGAGCAGGTACCCAGCGCAGGCAGAAGCAGAGGGCAGCCAGAAAAGCCTTCCTCCCCATCTCGCCTCCTCTCTCCCTGTGCTTTGCCGCGGCACAAAAGTTTCAGTGCAAAAGAAAAAAAAAGTTTTTGGTGGTTTTTTTTTTTTAAATACAACTGTAGCGCAAAAATAACGCAAAGGCAATAAACCGCTCTGGCAGCAGCCCCGGAGTGCACCAGACCAAAGACAAACCAACCCCCCACCACCACCGTTCCCTCCCCGGGCACTTATGTCCCCGCCAATATGCAAATATGCAAATGAACCCCCACACCCATTGGGCGCGCGCCCCGCGGGGCGGGGCCAGCGCTGTCCGAGGGCGGGCGGGGTGGGGGGCCGAGCCGCTCCCGGGGGTGCCGCGACCCTGGCCGGCCTCGGGGCAGCGAGGCCCCCGGGGCGGCCGCGGTGAGGCGCGGCCCCAGGGACTGCAGCGCCCCGGGCTCGGCACGGTTCGGCATGGTGCCGTCCAGCATGGCACCGCCGAGACCCAGGGGCTCAGGCAGCGGGCATCAGTGTCTGTAGACCCCTCGGCGCTGAGCCCTCGGGCCTGGCCCCCCCCCGCATCTGACCCAGCTCTGCACCCTCTCCGCCATGTTGTGCCTCGCTGACCCTGCCCGCACAGCCAGGATGCGGCCCCGCCGCCTCCCCTTGGTCCTCCCTGCCTTTAGCGACCTAGCTCTAGTGTGCCTCAGATAAGATCTTCCTTATCATCCATGTTTTTGCACTAGGAACCAATTGCTATCTGCGTTTTCAGTTCAGTGCCTGCAAGGGGCCTTCTGCTGTACCCTTGAAAAAACATTGCCAAAACCTTCTTTTGCCAGCACTCAAGGGGGAACAAGTTTGGAGCATAAATTCACTGGAGATTGCATCTGTACTCTGGAGAAATGCAAAGTTGCCTCCTTGAGCTTTTCAACTCTCTCTGCCCTTCTCTCAGCAATATGGTTTGCAAGCAGCTTTGCGTTGGTGGCCACTGGGTGAAAGATCAGTTATGTAAGGACATGTAATAGGGAAATATTAAATTAATAATAAGACCAGTTTTCATTTCACTGTGCTGTGTGTTGTCAAAGGCCCAGCTTCATGAAGAAGCTTATGACGCTTACAGGGAAGGAGAATTCCCTGGGTGTTGCAACGTGAAGCAAATGACATTCACTTTGAGGGTAACTGATTCTTCTCAGACCAGGCACCTGAGGAGACTAAAATATACCTGGTTCATATTAGCGAGGCTGTTCAATAAGAGGTTGCTTGAGTGTAGCAGAACTGGGTCACCTTTGCAACGTTAGATTCCATTAAAAGACCAGTAAGGTCTGTATGTGAGAATACATATCCCCCAGGACACAACTTGAAGTTCCTCCACCGCCAGCCCCTATTTATATCCGAAAGGCATTGGAAGAATTTAATGAGGGTGCAAACTGATCATGCTGAGACTTTCTTTCCAACTGAGACAACCAGGACAGCAGGGTCAGGGAGGGGGGCTAAAGCAGTGGACGATGCAGTCGGAGAGGGTGGGAGTCAGAGGCAGAGGGTAGGAGGCTGAGGAGGCTGCAGGTAAGGAGACCAGCCTTCTGCACCAGAGGATAGTAGTGGTGTGAGCAGGGGAAAACATGGTTTGCACTGCAATATGTTAAGTGTCGAGCATATCCTCTGACCAGTATTTGAGACCCTATCATCAAAACAATAGCAAGAATTTTCTCGTGTCTTCCTCCACCCCCCGCCCCTTCAAGTGTGGACTAAACAATGTGTTTTCTCTTGATCTAATTTAGTTGAAACTCTATAGTGTAATTTCCCCCCTAGAAATCAGCCTGACTCTATCTAGGTTCAGACATCCTTCCTAGAAAATTCCAGTCCCTGCAGGCAACACTTGGCAAACTAAATGAACAAACAATTTAAAGCAAGCTGCTCTAATGGAGACTGTTGGGCCGCCTTAATCACAGGTGATGCTACCAACCCAATCAGAGCAAAACAGCATGAAGACCCCGTGTTTTGCACAGCTGCATCCATGGCTACTGCAGCAAAAATTTTATGTTCAGTATGCCTATGGGAAGACAACTAGTGCAGTTTTAACTGCTGATAGGATCAGATTAAGCATGTAATACTTGGCCAGCCAGCCCTGAGTGGACTGCTGGTACCCACTAACCTCTGCTAACCCACCGGCTGTAATCAGGCTCTCAGTTCATTCCCAATACAGATTGGGAAACCCATTAATAGCAAGACAGCAGATTTACAAACTACTCAGAATAAAATCTAATCTGTTACACTGAAAATGCTTGTTTGTGTAATTTTTTGTTCCTTCTCATGCCTCATTTTAAGACAAAATCTGAAAGAGTTATGCAAAGTCTCCACCTTAAAGAAGGAAAATTAAAAACAAAACACTGAAAGAAAACTTTCAAGTTCTGAAAGACAGCAGTGGGGGGGGGGGGGCGGCAGGGGGTAATTCTGATTTCTTGGATCTTGAACAAGTTCCCTAAATCTGTTGTAAACCCAGCTGCAAAATAATCTTAAATAGATGGGACTTCATGAAGGCAGAATGTGTCCCTGAACACTAAGTAATGTGCAGTTGCACCAGTCTGACACAGAACATTTTCCACCATTTAAAAACTTTCTTTCCATTGCAGATAATCATGATTGGATGGAGAAGAAACTTCATGGCATCAACTCAATGTGCTTCAGTGCAACCATTAACTGGATTTGAGTTTTGCTTCCTCTGTAAAATACATAATCCTATAGGAGAGAGCAAAGCTCCATCTGTAAAACAGAGCCTGATTTATAGTACTCAGGGATTCCAAAGTGGGTGGAAGGTAATATAGTGAGAGCTAAAATACATTATTTCTAACAAGTGGTGGGGGATGGGGGGGAAGTCTGGAGGAATGGAGACAGGAGTTGCGTAACTATGCTGGTACTTGCACCCACAGACCATGTGGAAGGTTAAAGTCGAAATAAGCCCACAAGTGTCTCCAACACAATGTGGGCAGCATTGGTTTGTATGGTGCAGCTGTGCTAAACCCTGAGTAAAATTACTGGCCTCACAGAACAGAAAGCACTAAGAGAATCAACCCCCAAAATTTAATTTCCACAGCAATGCTCCAAAGAGAACTTGAAACACAGAGCAAAAGGGGAGGAGGGGAAGAGAGAGAGAGAGACCAACACCAATTTTGAAAATTCCTGTTATGCTTTAATTCTAGTCATATAAAAGATTTGACAGCTGAGGATGAGAGGTCTTCCAGGATGAGAGGTCTTCCAACAAAAGTATCTGCTTAGAAACAAGCAAAAACCATGTTCTGCTCTCCTTCTGACTAGGAAATGCAAGTCTTTCAAAAGAAGTCTTTTTTTCTACTTATAAATATTTAAATTTTCTCCTTCTCCCCCAGTCCCCCCCCCCCGAGGAAAAGTAAACTTAAATCCAAAAAGTCAGAGTGAACTTCCAGGTGATTTCTGTGGTAGTAAGTTCAAACAAACAAAAAAGGAATCTCTTTCTCCTACTTTAAGTTTGCTCAAAGATATCAATGAAATATTTTTTTAAATCTCTTTTTGTGAAAACCAGCTATTTTTAATGAAAACCCACTTTGGAGATGAAAAATGACTCTTCCCTGCCTGTGTTTGTAATGACTCTTTGAGCTACAGCAACAGTTTCACATGTAATGGCGGTCCTCTTGTCCTGGGCTGAGCCTCTTTGATACACTCTCAGTGGCTTGAGGGTGACCCACGGCAAGCCTGTCCTACCAACACTGACCTGCAAGCCCTTTTTGTGGCACAGTATTGCCTGCCTTTCCACACAGGCAGTGAGCGTGGGAGGCAGGAACCCATCAGTAGGGGTGGGGGCAGCCCAGTGATGGGCAGGCATGCAGGCAGGTGAGAGCTACGGGGTCAGGAAAGTCTGTGCGTCATGGTTATCTTGAATCTCCCTAAATGTGCAGCGGTGGGAAAGGTGACAGCAGGAACCACCTGTCTGTTTAGGAACACAATCCATGCAACTTCACTGTTGTTGGTACCTGGAGGAGCTCAGCTGAAGGCACAGAAATATGTGGGGCAAGGGGAGCTGTGCAGCAGCTGCACCTCTGACTGCCATAGACAGAGCACCTGTTCCTCGTGCTCACTTTTCTGTTTTGCAGAGAGGCTCCTTCAGTCTTCAGTGCCGCACGGGCAACAGGAGGAGGGGATCCTCCTTGCGTAAAATAGCTTTTAGCTGTCTTGCCTTGTTTACCCTTTCTATTGCTGTGGTATGACTTGCTGTTCTGTTCCCAGGCCTTATCTTGCAGACAAGGTCCTCTCTCACTGATTAGCACACGGATTCATTCCTCTTCATCCCACTCTCTTATTTTCAGTGCAAAATGCAAGCTGCCTACTCCTTCAAATAAAGAGATACGGGCTAGAGCAGGATGCTCTGCTCTGCTAGTGAGCTGTGGATCTGGCTCCGGAGTAAGCTTGCACTACAGTTTTCTAAACTGTGCTTTAATTAATTATCACGCTACTGGTAGTGCCTGCCAAAGTCAGCTAGCTGTCTCGCCAGACACATCTTTCAAAATGCAATGCCAGGGAGAGACATTCCTGCACCTCTTTTGGGGTGGCGGGTAGGGGAGTGTAGTCCAGCTACCCACTCATTGGCCATGGGGCTGGTGTGCTGATCAAATACGGTCCTCCTTGTTGTTCCTCACATGGTTCCCAAGCCCTGCCTGCAGTAGGTTAAAGATGACGTTGTCTGAAACTTTTGCAAGGTTACGAAAATGTGCAAGGGCAGGAGGGGGAAGGAGAGAGAAGAGCTCTTGCCTGACTGAAAGCGCTCAGTCCCAGGCCATCCTTGGATGCCCATAGGGGCAGGAGCAAGCTCCTGCATCTTGCCAGCAGGGTGGCTGGTGGAGAGACTTCAGTGTCCCCTGCTCTTTCTTGTTCTTCTCCTGCAATTTGCTAAAGTCATCTCTCTACCCAGGGGAACAGAGCCTTCTCACTGAGGTCCCAGCCTGGTAGTCTGCATCCTTCTTTGCCAAGGGGAGAGCGAGTAGGGTGAGAGAGCAATGTGTGGCATCGCCAGTGTGGGAAAATGAATGTGTCATTTCCATCTCAAGAAATGTATCAGGAAAGAGAAGCCACTTCTCTGGCCTCTGGGCTCTCCAGTGAGGGAGAGGATAATTGCACGCTCTCTGCTTTTCCTTTATTTTCCTCTGCAAGGCTGACAGATGGTGTGTGGTGCAGCCAAGGCTGAATTCCAACTTGTATCTCCTTTGCTCGCTCGCAACTTACTGAGAACAGATTCCTCCTTGGGCTGACATTTCTATCTCATCCCAAAGGGGATTTGTTTTAATTTTCATTTAAAGTTTAGGCTGAGTTAGCATTGCCACTCTGGGATTTCGCAACTGGTAAGTAAAACCTCCCTCCTGGCCCAGCACTGCTGCTGTGAACATCCAACCCAAGCACTCGTGGAGTGAGGGGCGTACTCCCAAAGGACAGTTCAGCCTGCCTGCAGTCAAAGCACACTCGTGCAGTGCCTCCAGGAACTACTGAGGGATCCTGCAGTGATTCTGTGCTCCTAACTTCTATGTGCACCAATTTTTAGGTCTCCTGGAGTTTTAAAAGATTTTGAGCAAAGCTTGAACTCAGTTAGTGATCTGCCTTCAAACTACAATCAGGAAACAGGCCAAATTTGCATATGCACAGTAAAATTTCTTTGTCTGGTCTGTTCTGTTTGCCACATGTAAATAACCAATAAATAGTATTTATTTCCACCCACTTCTTGCGTCATGTTACTTCACTATCTATCTTGACACGTATGCTGACACTTTGTAGGAACATGTACAGCTGCGGTCTCTGTCTCAGAGATACTCCTGCCAAAATTAATGGCAACAAAGAGGAGATATAAACAAGAGGGGAAGGGGAGAGGGAGGACAGGGACTGCAGCAACAAGATCCCACCATTTGTCAATTGATCCCCAATCACCATGCAAACTATGGGAGAAGCCTGAAAAATGGCAGACCTGATTCCTTGGTCATGGAGGGCTTCAGATCCCATAGGCAGGATTCTTCAAGTTGGAAAGTGACACTTTTCCTGGGGGCCCTTCATTCAGCGAGAGCCTGTGAGGGAAGTACATCATCTTGGCCTTCAGGCCACCAAACAATGCCAGCATTGTCATCTATCTGCTCATGGCAGCCACAAATCTGGGGGAGCTTTTTTCTGTTTTTAAAGTCCCAGAGTGCTCAGTCTGGCACTTCTAATGTGAAAGTCGTGTGCCTGTCACTGGAGACATTGCCACACAGCACGCCAGAAAAGAGGCATGTTCCATCCATCTCCTGCTGGAGGCCAGGGGCACCAGCCCTGGGTGTCAAGGGCAGCCCTGGAAGCAGAAAATACAGCCAGTCCATATCAATGTCCTCTCTCCATCAGTCAAAGCCCACACAGAGCAGGTGCAAATTTGGCTGGTTTGGTGATCTCTGACACCATCTTCCTCCTGACTCACTCCTGCTCTGCCCCAGTGCTTCCCTAGCACTGTAGCAGACATCAGTGAGGCTTGAGGGGAAACCACCAGCAGCAAATCTGGTCTGCTGCAGCTCCTAAGGCCGTGTGTAAGCACATTACAGAGCGAGTAGGAAGCTGAGGCACCAAAGATTGGCATGGCTGTGTACAAAGTCAGGAGCAGAAAGACACTCAGAGCTCAGGCCACCTTTGGCAGGGCAGGCTCCCCACCCACTGGCCTTCCTAAGGGGTATAAAACCAGAATAAATACCGAAAATCAGGAAAAGTGTTTGCTATGTCCATCTCCTCCGGGCACCAGTGACACCAGGCTCCACCAGTGCCTTAGCCTCCTCCACATTCACATCTCCCAGCGCATCCTTGAAGTCCATTGAGGAATTTTTATTTTCATGTCTAGTGGCGAAAAAGTAGTCATGTATGTTTATACACAAGTCTGCAGTTGTGTAGATGGAAGGACGCCAAACAAAAATGGCTATTCTTATAAACCTTCCTGTTTACTTACTATGGCAGCTACCTCAGTAAATGTCCCTGTGTTTAAAGTTATAAAGAGGCCATTCAAGGGATCACTAAAAGGCTTAGAAATCTCAGAGGATCAGACTCCAGGCATGAATTAGGTAATGGTTGTATTAGCATAGCCTGTTTTTCCTACGCAGCTGATAACATTGTAACTAACCAAACTATGACATAAATTTGCCCCAGGAAGCAGGCAAAATAGCTCTGTGGGTTGTCTCAAATTACTTACCCTGCAGGAATTTTAAGAATTCCTGTTAAATAATTAGGGACACATGAATTTGATTTTCAGTCGGTCTGATGCCATGAGAACTCTGGGAATGCAGCTTTTTTAAAGAATATTGGTTCCTTTGTTGTTGAGTGAACTTCTCCCTCAAATTTTCTAGGATCATGATGTTTAAAGTCATTCATATCCTTAGGTATTATTTTATATTTGAGTAAGAACTAAGGCTTCCAGGCCCTTGCATGTAGGAGCATATGAAAGTTTTTTTGACCTAAGACAAACATAAAAAGCTTTTTGACCTAAAAGTCTTGGGAAAATAAAATCAGCCAGAGAAGTTCCTAGTGCATACAGTGTTGTGGACTCATACAGATGAGATGGGGATGTGGGTGCAGTGAAAACTCCCTCGGACAAGCGGGAAGGTCTCAGGAATGTGTCTGCTTCACTGGCAGCAGCAGAGCCCCCGCGCCAGCCACCCACCAGCCCCCTGGGCCGCAGGATGGGCTGAGCTTTCGCTGGGCAGGGGAGCACACCTCCGGCTGCGTGCCGCCTCTGACAGCACGTCCACAGTGCACCAAGGCCTTCATTGCTGAAGCTAGGCTTTTGCTCTCCAGGGAAAAGAAATTATTAACTCTCCACTGCTGTTTTACGTTTTCCGCCAAGCTTTGAGGCTTTCCTAAGGCCATTTTGATGTAAAGCTGAGAAAATTTTGTTTTGCACAAAATATCCCACAGATCCCCAAAGGGCCTGAGTCTTCTTGGTGCTCAGCCTTGCCACTCAGCTCCTGATGGATGCCTCAGCTTGCCCCCAGCCCAGGACCAAACAGCACTTTCCCATCTAGCTGCTGTAGCACAGGTTGTTATGCAAAAGGCAGTTTCTACCTCTTCCGCATGCTCAGACTGCTCCTAACAGAGATGGCTTTTTCTGAGGACACCTGCATTTACCAGTCATGGGCTACTTCTGTAGATGCTTGGCTGCGCAATGCTTCGGCACCCTGGAGGACAAAATGCAGGAGACTCTTTGGCAGCAGTCCTCACCTACAGTTGGTCTTGAATTCAGGTCTTAGAAATGCCACCTAAACCCATCATAAGTGCCACTGCAGAAAATGTGAGGAGATGCTGGGAATGGGATGACACTGCCCTTCCCCACAGGAGAGGTGGGCCGTGCATGAACCAAGCCCATGCATACCTGTTCCACCACACAGAGAAGCACGGGTGCATCCAATGGCATACATATGTTTTAACCCTGTGGTTTTCTACAAATGTGGTGTTTGAGGTATAGGGTTGAACAGACAGGCCTGAGAAGAAGCTGTAGAAAATACACGCAGCAGAAAGAATGAACACTACTCAGTCTAGCTTAAAAACTGCTAAGCTTTCTTTGTTTTGTTTCAAAAGACAAATGCTCAGGTATTTTTTATTTGCCTTCTGGTCTTTAAAGTTTAACATTGTCATCATCAAACTCTTCTCTGTGGCCATGAAGGCTAAACATTTACTCCTCTGTAATGCAAGCTGTAAGTCCTAAGTAACTGCACAACTGGAAGAGGAGTCTTACATAAACTACCTGCTTCCATGAGACTTGCCCTCATTCCTGAGAGCTTCAACCCCTTTTAGGATTAATGAACACTTCACAAGCTGCCCCTGGGTTTCTCTTCCGTGTTAATCTCCAGTCAGATTTACTAAATAATTCTTTTATCATTTATTTATGTTGGCCAGCAAAGCAATGGCTCCTAGTTTGCAGTCACAGACACCCTCTGACTCCTTCAAAGGTTCATATTTGGATATTGTGGTTTGTCGTATCAGCCAAGCAGGAATTTTTTTCTTGTTGTTCTGGCCTGTGTATTTATTTACCTTAAAAGCCTGGAGAGAAGAAAGCTTTGAAAAAGAAATAATTAGCCTCAAAGGAGCTTCCACCTGTGGACATGGAAAAAAACTGTTCCTATATAAGAGTCTTCCTTTCACAAGGGAGATCTAAAAAAATTCTTCCCTTGTGTTTTAGGGACATTACAGGACCCTGATTAGAGAGGAGAACCACCCTGTGAGTTGCTTTGCAGGCAATTGAAGAGGACAGGACAGTTGGTGCCGTGTTTGGTTCTGGGCTGTCACCTTTATTCCTTCCCAAGATAAAGCAGAGACAGACAACAGAACAAACAAAGCTAATGGATTAAGGCAAATTTGGGGCTGATTAGGCATGGTAAAGGAAGGAGTCAGTGCTCCATGGATAACTCACGATGAAACAGCTGCAGGCTTCTCTTTTGAGGCAGAAGTAGAGCTCAGCAAAGTATTTTCAACCTAAATAGTTCCTAGCTTTGAAAACTTACCTTATGACTCAGTCACAGTGTTTTGCAGTTTTGTGCTGAATTAACTGAATTGCTCAAGATTAAAAAATAATGCCACCCGAACTTTTTGGTTTTACACTTTTTAAAGCAAAACACTGCTTTTTTAAACTTTCTGGTTTGGAACCTCCTTTCAAATTTATTTTTAAAATTTTAAAATTAAAAAGTAGGAAAGGAAATGACCACCCAGCTCTTGAAATGAAATTTGAATATTGAACACTTTTTGATTTAATGAGTAGTTATTGATCACTGATTGTTTTAATGAGTAGTTATGTTTGGCCTCAGACAGGTATTTCAGGTGTAATTTTTTTTGTTTCACTGGATCTCCTCCTGCATCCAACTATTTTCCATTCGAATATCCCACATAAATCCACAAAGACCAATTCAGCTGCTCTGTGCCCTGTACAAGGGCCAGTCTCAGAGGTGCTAAGCAGCTATAAACATGGTCCAGCTGGCAGAGTGAGACACATATCTCCTTTCCTTTTGCTGGAACTGGACTAGCTGGAGAAGTATACTACAAACGTGCCAGCTTCCCTGATCCTGACAGAAAATGGTAACCCACTGCCAAACTTCTCGGTCTGTGTTTTTGGGATCTCTGCAGAAGATCGCTTGTGCTTGTGCAGAGAAAATCAGTATCACAAACATGATTAATCAGACGTGGTCCCAGATATCTGGGACTTGCTGCAGACAGGACACATTGGGTCTGTTGCTTTTGGACTTGCCCACACTAGCAGGTCTGTGCGTACAGATCTATGCATATAGGTGCATGGTTTATGATCTGAATGAAAGCAGGAGCAGCCCTTCCAATTTGCCTTGCAGTGCATTAGAACAACAAGTGGTCAGTTGTCCACTTCCCTAAAGAGTGAGGCAAGAACAGGTCTGTACGTGTACGATATATTTAGTCTAAAATTTACCCATACATTTTAAATTTCTGCCTCTGAGCTTCCAATTTCCTTTCCCTTTCCAATTTTCATTTTTCTGCAGAAAAAACAAAAGACATAGCATTTTTAAATCATATTTTTTGTAAAAAATTAAACATTTCTATCCCCAAAAAGTAATTTCCGGAGCTTTCTAATAGCAGCATAAATTCAAAAATGTGGATCTGAAAATGCAAATATATGAAAAACATAACTGATTTTTCCTAATTTGGCACCTGTATAATTGTCAGATTTGCTCTGTCTGGAAAGATGGAAGTGTTGAAGGCCAGGCTGGATGGGGCTTTGGGCAACCTGGTCTAGTGGAGGGTGTCCCTGCCCATGGCAGGGGGTTGGAACTAGGTGATCTTTCAAGTCCTTTCCAACCCAAACCATTCTATGATTCTATGATTTTGTTCTGGAATAGCACACCAGATTTAGAAAAATAGCTCTAATCAGCTACTAGTAACTTTGCAATAGCCAGCAGTGAAGTCTAAGGTTTCCTTATAGTGAAACAAGATCTTTTACTAGATGGACTTTTTCCTGGCCAGATGACCCTCTTCCTGCAACAAAGGGTTTAGACATGTTGTCGTGGATGAAGGTGTTTGATATGGTTACGATTTAGTCAATTCAAAATTTATTAATAGGATGATTTAAATGAAAGGTTGAATTCTAGCAGCACTCAATGATTGACTGATTTAAAGATTTACAAGTAATCCAGTAAAATATATTATCATCAAAACAGTGACTTAATTGCAGATTTGAAGATGACAACATTCACATTAACTTACTATCAGGTATCTAAATAAAAGTTGATAGATACATAAATATATATATAAACATAGAACATGCAGGTACAGATAGACAGAAATATTTGGGCCCAGTGACATATGTCACCCACACTCATGAAGGTAAATATGTATATTTAAATACATAGACAGGTAGAGAGGTGGATGAAGGAAGCTAGCTTATAGTTAAAATTTCCCTCTTTGGGTTTAGAGTAAATACAAAACATCCACATTCCTCAACGGGTGATACAGACTTGAGGGGGCTGGCTTTGCCCTGGCCTTCTGTCGTCAGACGATCCTTGAGGAGTTTGTGCCTGAGAGGCATCCCAGCTCGGGGGAGATGCTGGCCACAGCCCGATGCAATCCAGGAGAGCTTAAAGGGCCTCACTTAGAATCACTATTTGTAGGATCTAAGATAATTTACTTTTGTCAGGTACTTTTCCACTTCAGCCCATCTCAGATGGTGAAATATTCTGGTACTTTCCACCAGTTGCGCAGACTCAGAACTTTTCTGGCATCACCCCCTTTTGGGCCATGACCCAGGTTACAGGTGTACCAGGCTGTCCAAAGCTGATCGATTGTTATCATTGTTCCCAAACAATAAGGGAGCAAGAGCGTCACGGTTTGAGCACAGAGGTACCAGGCCGTTCCCATCACCAAGGAAGCAAGAACCAGGCACATTAAGGGAGTGCCTTAACACCCTGGTCTGCTGCCTAGGCATGCAGCCCAGAAAAAGGGGGGAGAGATTGCACCAAGGACCAAGTGGCTCAAGGGCCAGGGGGAGGGTTGCACCACCACAAATGTGGAAGCAAAATCTGGTTACCTCCTCTAAGAGGAGAATCACTGCTTATCCCAATAGGGCTTGAAAGGAACTGGCGTATTGCTCCCAGCCCAACCTATTGGTAGATTTTGGTCTTGTTGAAGCATGGGGCTGGGAGCATTGATTGACTTGAGCAAACGACAGTATTAGTTTCCTGTTGAGGGCCTGCTGAAATATGCCGGTGTGTGTATCTGTGCCTAGTTACTCCTTCTGTGACACTCTCTGACACTCAGTAAGAAATCCCTTTCCCAAAATTTTTTGCCATGGTTGGATGCTGGCATAGAGAGCGAGAGACTGACAGCAATGATATATTCCCTTACCACCTGTCATCCAATGACCACAGCGTGCATTGCAAAAGCTAAATTTCCAAAACCTCTACAGGCTGGGTCGCCCCAGGCACTGGAGAAGGGAAACAGTTTAGAGGAAGAGGACTCTTACATCCCAAAACTGCACATGAAATTTACACGGACAAGCCCCTAGGAAGGCATGGCCTCTGGGAACATGTGGTGTGTAACAGCTGATGAATCCAGCACGTGGTGCCTGGAGGCACGTATTCCTTTGTGTCAGCTGGCTAACTAGCATTAGTCATGTGGAGTGGTGTATGTGCCTCCCCTTAAGTACCTGTTCTTGAGGCAAAATTTTGGGCTGGCCAGACAGTGATGTAGCCTGGTCCATCCATTGGTCTGTGTTGTTTCTAGCACTCCTGTAACATCCAAATCAAAATTCAAAGTACCAAGATGTATACACCAGCCCTTGTGAGAAGTGTCATGAAAAGAGATTCTGAAGTTCCAGTGACTCCAGGGCTCCATCACTTCTGCAAAAATACAGCAGATTCATGCAGAAGTTTGTTACTTTCTCTGCCGAATAATTCTTGCAACCTCTGAATAGCACAAAGGAGGCCTCCCATCTAGCCAACATAATTCAAGTACGATCAATTCACCAGCTTTGTATATTCTGACTGCACAAGCTGGAAAGACTTCTGGCCTTTTAAAATATTCAGGATATGTAGTCAAATCAGGAGACAGTGTTTTCATGAAAAAAACCTTATTTTTTGCTAAAATTAAAAATCCTGCTGAGAATTAAAAGGGCAAATTGTAAATTCAGTGTAAATTCAGTTATTAATTTATTTTTCTGACCAGTCTTTTTTTGGGGTGGTTTTTTTGTTTGTTTTTTGTTTGTTTGTTTTTGGGGTTTTTTGGTGGCTATTCATTCTCACCCTGCTACCCAAACGACTAAACAAATTGGCAAACTGTAGAGCTGAAGTAGATGCTGCTAGTGCTGTTCTACTGATAAGGTCTCATTTGACAAGCTGGTTCTTTCAGCTGTCCTCATACAGGGCTGCATTGCATGAATACACCCTTTTTAAAATCTTTTTCTTGTGTTGATCACTTTTCTGCCTTGTTCTCAATTGAGAACATGTTTTTCAACCCACTGAAATCAAGCTTGAGCTTAAGGGTCCTTGCACTTGGATAAACCATCTCAATAAATCACTGTCTAACAACCCAAGAGGAGAATCAGGCCTATTCCCCTCTAGCCTCAAACTTGCTTAAACCCCAGCTTGATGTTTTGTTCCAAGATGTTACAACATCCTTTCTCTCTCTATACCCACACCCATTGGAAAATTAACCTCTTCCCCAAGGACAGAGAAGGGCAATCTAAGTCCCTTGGGAGTCCAGCCATGACCTTTTTAAAAGTTAGAGGCCTTTCCTGTCTGACACAATGCCCAGGAGGGAGTACACAGCTGAAATTGCATGAACTGAGCTTGCCTTGCAACCAGCCCAGCCAAGTGATTGCCAAATACAACTCACCATCCACAGCAGATGCTTATCTACAACCTGCAAACACCGTCTCTCTGTGTTGAATCTGGGGGTTGGTGCAGCTTTGGGGACAGGTATCTGATGTAAGGTTGATGTGCACACTGAGAACTGAAAAACTATTGTAAAACTATTCTTTGCATACAGCTGCTGCATGTCCTCACCACCTTCTGAGGCTTCTCATTCATTACCTGTGTTTGTGCATTTTTATTGTAGCAAGTGTTTGTCTTCACATACAAAAATACAAAAGAAAGAGGGTGTTATGCTGGAAACTAACTTGATTATCTGATACCTTCCCTGTGAAACCTTGTCATGGACTTCAAGTAGGGCCTCCAAGGTGCATTAAGCCCTGAAGAAATGCTCTGATCCAGGACAGAGTTAGCAACTGAGGCATTTAGGTGCATCCTAACTGGGAACACATCACCTTCACAAGACTTCAGTTGATGAAGACCCAACACACAGTGAGGTCTGCTGAGAAATAAGCAGAAAAAGAGCATGTAAGTTTCATGTCTTACATGTTTTGCCCCCTCTCCCCTGGTAAAGGGGCAGCACTCACCACTTTAACCCCCTCCAAGACCCTGAGTGCCATGGCAAACAGCCAGGATCGCAGCCTTTCCCACTCACATGTTCAGCCCTGTAAACCCCAAGAGAGCCAACTGGAACAACTCTCTGGGACAAAGATGATGCTGTTGCTATCCCTCCACCTACTCAAATCCCTACCACCAACTTTTGGCAGTCACTTTCTACATTTTTTTTCCTTGCTTTTTATCCCTCAAGAATACAATTCAGCCCCCAGAAAGTCAAACACAAGAGCTGTTCAGCCAGAGGAAAGTTTCAGTTGTTTTTCTTGGATGACATGCAGGATTTGATGAGCAAGAAAACAAAGCAGTTTTAGGGCCTGATCCAACTCAGAGAGTGCTCCCACTGCATGCTGTCTGAAAAAGGATGTCAAGACACAGATCTCATGCTGTGGCCAAGAGATTTCAAAGTTTCTTAGAGGAATACTTGACAATCATTTATTTCTAAACCAGGCACCCAAGTCCATTAACTATTCTGGAAGAACTCGGCATTGGTAGACAGTATCAAAAGCAGACAACAAGCCATTACAGAGGAAGCTGTCTGCAGGAAAAATATGGGAGTTCCTATATGTTCCAGGTTGGGTCTTCAGACATGAGAGTTAAAAATACACACAGTCCTGGAAGATCCATTACTGGTTTTCCATGCTCTCGGCAAGGAGCCCAAGGACATTTCTGGTACATGAGGTGGGGGCAGGGGAAATGCTGAAAAAGGGAAGAATAATTTGCAGCTCCACCAAATACATCATTTGATACAAAAGATAAAGGAGGAAGCCTCTTGGGGGCTACTGACAAGACAGAGAGAGTTAAAGATAAGGGGAGGTGGGGGTATTCCCATGTCTGTAACACAAGCAGTGAAATGTGAAAGAAGGAACGAAAATCTCCAGACAAAAGATTATCATTGTGCTACAGAAGTATCCAAACTGTTGTGAAAAATCAGGAAAGAACAGCATGAATTGGTTAATTATGCAATAGGACATAAACTCCTACCATTCATCCCTAGTGTATGGTTAGGAAAAAGGCAGTATTTCGCAAATTATGAAACATATTGCTAGTCCTGAGCTATTTTAAATTTTCTTCATTATTTACTGAAATTAAATGCAAGCTAAGAAGTTCAGAAATATTTCTTAATATGCTTTTGCCTCAGGAAAGGTCACTTGCTGCAGAATAATTTATTCCAATGGGGATGATCAATACCTTTAACCTGTAGCTCTATTTCAGCCATCAGGTTCTCACCATCAGCAAATTGTCCACAGACAGTTTATTACACTGCAGATAAAACACAATTTAAGTCTTAAAGACACTTGAAGCAAGCAATCCCTGTCTTAAAGCAAGTAATCCGTATTCCTACCTTCAGTTCAGATATCATGTTCAATATTGAGATTGTAAAACTATCTGGAGTAATTTTGTCTCATATCTTTTCTCAGATGCATCCCCTGCAGGCCTCAGGCATGGGCATTTTGGGTCTGCAGGCAGGAACGGCTGTGGCCTGTGAGTCAATACCTTTTTATGGTGAGCTGTTAAAGAAATGGTGAACCCATAAGATCTAAACCACAATTATGCAGTTCTAAAGAGTTGCTAAAAGATTATATGACATGATCTCCAGAAGGAGAAAGGAAGGCATAGGGTAAATCCCAATTTCAAATTTCCTCCAAAAGACATGGGTCTCTCAAAACCATGGCACATGGAGGTCAGCTAATATTTGTCATGGATAATAGATCTTACAACAGTTTCTCCTACTCCGGGTCCACAAACACCATCAAAAGAGCCTGAACACTTTGCTATGCCTCAGTTTCCTCCCTTGGGTCCTTTATCTGCCAAATTCTGCAGGAGACACATTGAGGTCCACAGCACTACACAGCTGAGGATCTTGGCCAATTGGTATTTCTAGGAGAAGACCAATCACAGGCATATTCAATGTGCACTCTTGCACTCTTGCACTGCTCTGAAAGAGTGCAGGTCCTTGCCAAACACAGCCATGGCAACTCCTTACCATAACTGGTATGACCTTGGAAGGACTTGCTCCTGAACTGGAGGAGAAAACCCCTGAAACCCAGTTCAAACCCGCTCACAGAGTGGTTTGATAAGAGGCTGGGTGACTGGTAGCTGGTTTTGTGCTCAGGTAACACTGGACCTCAAGTAGGTTGAAAAACTGTCACTATGTGCCTGGGATGTGAAAGTCCAAGAAAGCAGGACCCTGGTCTCGGGTGGTGCCTCCAAGTTCCAGCCTAGCACAACTAGCAGCATCCGGCACACCTCAGGTCGACGCCGGTGCTTGCTAATGGGGTATAAATAGAAGAAAAGAGCTCTGGGATTCATTGACTAGACCTGCAAGGAAACACAAGGCCACTCTGTCTGCGGCATGTTCAGACCAGCTTATTACTCTGTCTCCTCGTTAATGAAGAGATATCCGTTGGCTGCTAATCCAATAGTCGGGCAGCCTTTCAGGGACACATGCAATGTTAGAACAATTTGTCATTTTACGCCCTCTTGTGCTCCTGGGTGGTTTGTTTAGCTTTCAGGCCCCCAGAGCAGTCCTAAGGCACTGTATTATCCTGGGCACATCCTCTCCCTCTTGATGGGGCTTTGCAGGCCCTACAGAGACTTAGAAGGAAATAAAGGTCCTGACACTTGCTTATATGCCTTCTCATTCCCTCTGGGTGCCCACACTGGAGGGAAATGCCTCTCCAGCACTGTCATCCTTCAGAGACTTTGCATTCCGACTTCCTCCACCATGCCCCTCCTTTTCCAGAGAGTAGCATGGTGCACCCATGTCAGTGACAGCATCCAAAACCTCCCAAAAGCTTCTGGACAGCTGATCCATTGTGGTACTATATCGTAGGCTAAAAAAGTTATTTTTATATTATTCAGTAAGGATCCTTCTTCTCTGAAGTCAAGACACACAAGTATGTGCAGCATCAGCAAGTGAGGAGTCATATTTTCTTTCTTTCTTGTTGTCCTCCTTCCCATACCATAGTCAACACAACCAACGTGGCTCTTGTAACAGAGCCTGAAAGACTCCTAGAAGCAGCACACCTGAGGGTGAGTAGCCCACTGTGGGAACCAGGACCTCCATGTTCACCAGCCACTCACACTCAGGCAGCTGAACCATTCTCAGCTCTTGGCTACCACAGCAATGCCACAACATGCACCCAAGCAGGCTGCTTCAAGGCTAATTAGGTACCAATGAGTGGATACCACAGCAGTGATGATATACCCTGCAAGATGAAAAGGAGAGTTGGGGCAGGGCTGCGAACAGCAGAACAGATCCCCAGCCAAGTCTGAGGAGGAGACACCATGTGTTTTGTGCCGCAGCAGCTTCTGGAGGACTCTCTCAATCAAAGGAACAGGACAATCCAGGTCAGCCTGACCTATGAAATTCGCAGCCAAGGCCTTCATTGCCACAGGTGGAGGAGTGGAATTACCTAACTGTAGAAGAAAAGAAAGCAGAGACATCTTTTTTAAAAAAAATTGCTCTGATGAAGCACGGACTGCCTTCTACTTGGCTATCAGCTCCTTGATTGCACAAGTGAAAGAGAGGTGTATGTAATTTCTTATTGTCAAAGTGGACAAGCTGTACATTCACTGATTTATTTTAACCCATAATTTCCTACCATAGAAGCTCTTCCTGTTCTCATTTCCCCTTCTTATGCAAGTCCATTCTGGCTGAGATGATCTGGGCATGACATAGAATAAGCTGGTGATGAGCTGACTATTAACCCAAGAGGCTAATTCCCCCATAACTCCTCCAGTGTTAGAGAAAACCACTATTTTTCCATTGACACATGAATATGCAAGAAACAATCTATATTGCATAACAAAGGGGCCAGCTACCAAAGCTGCATCTTGCAGTCAATAGTCTGTGAACCCTATAGGTCCATAGGTGCCATACTAGATCTGCTTATTCTGGGTGGAAGGGTTGGACACCCCAGGAATGTCTAAAATGGTGCTGAGTACATGTGTTTAGGAACCTGAATCACACTCAAATTTTCTGTAAGAGTTTGCAACCAAAAATGGTAAAGTCACTATGGGAGAAGACAATCTGACTCCACCCAGGAGAACATCCCACAGCTTGTCATACGTCACTTTCCAAGAAGAATAGGCTCCAGTACTTTGCTGCAATTTAAAAATAAATCATGAAAGTGTAATCTAAGTAGGTTCCATAGAATTAATATACAATGAAATCGAAAGTCTTTTAATTCAGAGTGAACATCGTCTGATGCTAATTATATTCTTCATTCAGGAGTCTTCAGTCTCGGACAAAGGAATATTATGATACAAACTGAAAGGTATTTAATAATGGTCATCTGATAAGGAAATGTATTCTGCAGGCCTTGTTCTTGCTGCACAGCTGGTGTTTAGGGGCCAAAATCATCAGCTCTGGTCAGCAGTTTGAGGCATCAGGTAGAACATAGGACCTTGCAGGTATGGGCAAAGAGGGAAAGAGCCAAAAGTCACTGTGTCCTGAGGTCTTGCTGATGAGGTGTCTTCCACATAGCTCAGGTTCCTGTGCCAGATGAGCCCCACTCATACTCCATCAAGGCCTAGGGTGGCATCTCAGGGGTGTAGATCAAGGGTCCCAGCTGTACAGGGATGACCATGTAAGGCCGGGTCCATTAGGGCTATTTCAACTCCTGAAAGAGCAGACATGCACTCCAGCAAGCCTTTCCTAACCAGAAGATAGGGACAGCGTGTGGTAGATCACTGTAGAGCCAAGAGTGGCCTGTTTGCTTTTGCCATGGGCAGCTTGCATGGTGCCTCACATGTATCTCATGCTTGTGTCAGATGCCATGCATAGCTGAGAAAATAATGGTCTAACTGCTGTGCAAAGAAAGGCAGAGTCATCCTGAGTACTGGAGCTAGAGCACTGGCATGTGCAGTATATCATCTTGACAGCAAGAAGCAGACCAACCTGACAGAGGGCAAAACGATGGGCTTTGACCAGCTCATAAAACTTTCCCCATGCTCCATAATTGTGCTGTGCAGTGGTCCAGGGCTGATTTGGATCTAGTTCTCCTTCAGACAGCTGCTCAATGATTTTGTACAGGCTGTCCTCTGCCCAGAGCATCCCCTCAGAGGAAGCAGGTGAATCACGCAGTCTTTCATCATCATGCTCAAAGCATACCACATTAGCTGTTGCAAGGGGACACCTTGTGCCATTGATCTGGGATCTGATGACACAGAGATGGCTGGATAAAAAGTTGTGCTTGGACCTCCACTTTCCTGAGTCAGGATGAGTGGCATGATGGTTAGTCCCTTGCTTCAGAGACGAGTGCCAGGGTGATCTTGGGCATGTCACTTAATGTATTGTGTCCAGTTCAGTAGTCCCCTCATGAGTGGACCAAGGATACATCTCCAGCTCATAGGTCTAATCCAGTGGTGGTGAGCACTGGGAGACTCCTCCAGGAGACTCCTTGCCTGCATAGAGTCAAGAGACCTTGAGAATTTCCTTGGAGTCATGTATGTGTCTGTGTATTTTTTTATGGATGCAAAACAACATTGGGGGGCCATGTGTGTGTTCACCACTTAGACTTCCAATTGCCTTTGTGCTGCTTGCCTTTCTCCTCATATGCCCCTCCTTTCCCAGTAGCCTGTAGACGGTCGTCTCCTATGATGGCACCATAGCTGTCCCTAGCCTGCCAAGTTCCTTTTCCTGGATTGCTGACTGTCAGCAAAGTTGCATTTGCAACTTTGTGTACCCAGGAACTTTCAACACCCACTTGGAAAACTCTCTCCAATCTTTTTATGATAGAGAGATGATGTCCCATGTGCTTTATTTCCAGGACAGGAAATGGCTGTCCATTGGGAAGAGAGATGGCACAGCCACATCTTTGGCAGTCTGTGCCACGGAGTGACACAACATGATTGCAACCCAGCAAAAGATAATACTGTAATTGCCAGTGGGCCAGCTCCATTGAGCAGACTGTATTAGCACACCACTGTAGAAATGACAAGGTCATGGACTGCAGTTCTTTAGTATCATAGATAACCACACCATGCCACCCTGTTCACCAATTTATCATGTTACAGCATAAAACTACCTAGTTTTTCTGCCCCTGTAATTCCAGCAGGGAAGTGCTCGCACAACTTTATTCCTTTGGTGGTTAAAAACCAGACTAATTTCCAGCCTAAATTTAGACACCAGATTTGGATGCTGTTGCAGTGTTGGGAAAAGTTGAGAGACTTTCCAACAGGGTAGCTCTAAAGGCAAGGCCGAATGTTTTGCTTAGATTTCAGGCATTTAAGAGAGTAAGCAATGCCACCTACTGGCACCAAAATGAAACATTTAACTACTCCAGTGGGTTGGTGCGATGGAAAGATCATAAAGGACAAGGCTGTCACTGTTCTTCAGATGGTCTTTTGCAGCTGAAAGCGAGGTGGAGGCAAACAGGAGCTTTTCTCCTCACAAGCGTTACTCGGTTGAGCTCTGTAGGAAACATTTAGCAGCTGACTCGCTTTCACCATTTGAGAATGCATTGTGAGGAAAGCAACTAGACCTGGTGATGATGTGCAGCCTGGATGTTAGGGTAGCCCCTGAACATCCCCAGAAGGTGAACATGCAGACATTAGGTGAAATTACACCCTTGCCAAGAAATATTTGTGGGTGAGTGCAAGCTGGGTATAGGAAAAGCCTCTGAGGAAGCCAAGAATCTCATGCAGATTCAGGGACTGAAGGATCAGGACTTCATTTCAGAAAGAGAAGTCATAAATGGAAATTTAAGGCTATGCCTCAAATACTGAATGGCTTGGTGAATGGGCAGCTGGGCAATTCCACTCTCGTAATAAATAACACATGGATGAGGAAACATTTGTGAATAATAGGTTTAAAAAACATGAAGAGAAATAACAAAGCCTGTAACTAAACTAAGGAAGTCCCTGGTACAGGATATTCTTGAGGCAACTACCACTGTTTGTGTGGGTTCCCCCATTCCATGTCCAGAGGTCAAGTGCACTGAGGTAAGCACTTACACAAGAGTTAATGCATCAGTGGAGAGCACTTCCAGGGAGTTGATTATTTCCCAGCCCTGCTCCCTTTGAAGTCATGAGAGGAATGTAGGGTGCCGCAGCGTGCAGCTGCAAAGCTTCCTCCTGCTTCAGAGAGTACACTGGCCTCCAAGGAGTAGGGGAAGCAAAACCGGAGAGACCACTGCCAACAGCCGAGCCAGAGAAAGTCAGCTGTGTTCCCTGGCAGGGCGAAGGAGGATGCCAGAACTGGCATTGCACCAAAAGCCCTGGGAGGGCAGACACCCTGCTTTTCCTTCAGCAGCTGCCAGCCTGCCTTTCTCTGACACTGTAAAAGGTAGCTGCGGCCATTTTGTCAGCCCCTGTTCTTGCAAGCGCAGGTATTGCCCCAGGCACCCAGCCCAGTGTCCCTGGCTGCACCAGAGAAGAGCTTTCCCCTTGATTTGCCAAGGTTTTCTTGGCATGGTGTCCTCCTTTATGTCCTGGGGCAAGGATAGTCGAGTTGTAGCACAGACATAAACAAAGTAAGTATATGGGCATAGGACCAGGATGGGTCCTGCTGAAGGCATGTCCAGTCACACTTTGCTGTATAAGCTAAATGAGACAAAGTTTACTGCCTCTGCTGTGCTCCTGGGCTTCTCTGGACAAGTGCTGCAGAAGAGAAGGAGCACGGTGGCAGCAGAGGTGTAGCACAGCCCAGGGCCAGCCTTGCAGACTCCAGGAATCTCCAGCCAAGCCAGAAACCACTAGAGGATTCTTACACCTTCCTCTGCAGCACTCGCTCCTCATCGCCACTGGAGTCATACATAAGTCAGTGTACCATGGATCTCAGCCAGCTCCTGCATTCTTACCTCTCACTTCTGGCAATGTGGCTGTATGAAAGCACTCAGTTATCTGTCCAGTTTTTAATGCAAGAAAATGAGTGTCAGGTCTAGAAAGGGGGCTTTGTCCTTGCCTATTTCCCGTCTCCCAGGAGACACTGCTCTCTGTCTCATTCATTCAGTGTCATCAAAGAGCAGGGCTTTCAGCAGGTGAATTAAAACAAGGGATATTCGTGCTGCTCAGCCATACCCTCTGTCTGCCCTAGGCTCAAACAGAGGCAGTTTGCAGCTTGCAAACACCTGAGATAGCTGGAGACAGACAGGGAAAGGGGCTGCACTGACCCCAGGGCTGCGACCAGGCTGTTGCAGAGGTGCACACAGAGAAGAGCAGTGCCTGCCAGCTTGCAAGAGGACATGCCTGTGTTTGCCCCCTCAATCAGAGGCTCAGCAGCAGTGGCCACAGCACACCGGAGTTCCTTATTCCTAACAAGCCCTTCAGGTGGCCACCTTCCTTCCAGCACCTCTGGGTCCCATTGCCCTCTGTCACTGTCATCAGCAGGGCAACATTGTCAGAAATGTCTAAAACAGCTGGACTAAGGCAGCAGCCAACGATGATGTACTACCACCATAAGGTGTGGGGTCTTGCATCCTGAAAGTTTTCTTTATAGCTCACATCCTGAATGGCACTGCTGGTGAAATATATGATCATGTATCTTTAAGGGCTGCTCTTGTTTTGTGTTGGCTCCCCCCTACACCCTCCTTGCCCCATTTTTGTGGGCTGACCAATTGTACAGCTAGAAAAATCAGTAAAGGTGCTGCTAGGTCCGTGGAAAAGACTTCCTGTTGCATTTAGTCAGCCATCTAGAAGAACTAGCCCTACAACATCTCACTAATGGGATCCAAGTGTAGTAAGAAAAAAACAGGTGTTACAAGAAGGGAGCCCAGAAATGCGCTATAGCAAAGAAAGGCGATGGGCAGCGGGGAAGGAGGCGAAGCAGAGCAGAATGTGGTGCATGAGATCCTACCAGCTGCTGTCAGTTCTTTCAGCCGGTGTGTACATCTGACTGCAGGTGTCCCTTCTGACCCCTTTCCTGTAAAATTAATGATGGAATTAGACACTGATGGTTCATAGTTACAGGTCTTCCTCTTCCAGTGCCCTGGATGCCCTGTGCTTGTCCATGATTTTTCTGCCTGCCTCTAACAGGAGAAATCAGTACCTGAGCTGTGAAGTAAAAATGGTCCCCAAGAATAACAGAGAAGTACTGAGAGTCCCCAGTGACTATAAACACAGAGTAAAATAGGTGAGGTCACATCAATTTACACAGTGGAGTGTCTTCAAATTGTACTATCACTACAATTTAATAAGCTGAACACTCAATTAAATGCATACAGATAGTTTGTTGCTGTTGAATTCCCTGGCCAGCTCTTATTAATATTTTGTGATACCAGACCCTGCACAAGTTAATAAATTAGAAGAGATTACTACTAACTGCTGTTTAAATGGCTGAGATTGAACACATCTCTATAGATGCATTCAACCTCTCCCCTGCCACCTGTTCCTGAAATAATTAATTGCAAAGAAAAAAAAAAATTAACAGACCAACAAAACCCATAAAATCTGAAAGTGTGCAAGTCACAGCTTTTCTAATGTTGTTATATTTCACACCAGCCTCAGTTCGAAATGCATTTAGGCACAGGCTCTATACAGTTTTAGCTTTGACCAGGGCTAAAATTGCATTGAAGCCAAAGGAGTTGAAGTCATTCAGAATCAGTGCAGTCAAAGCATTGTAATAAAATATTTTCTCCAAGATGGAAAGTGGATTTAGGCAGTGGTTTGAAAGAGACAGGTTCATTTTCCTTCTCTGCCACATTATTTCCTGCATGATGTATCACTCTGGGACATAATAGGATGTGTATCTCATAGCCTAGTTGTTTTAATGCAACTTCAGGTGCATTGGTGGTGCAAGCTGAACCATGCTCAGATGAAACATGGATGTACTGCTTCATTTTGGGTCCAGTAACACCTTTCCACGAGATGGACTGGGCATCAGACTACAGTAATGTCTTGAGTTACCTAAACCTAAACTAAATCCCTATTGTACAGAGATCACAAGTTAGCAAGGTGTTTGCATATTGCCAGGATGAGAACTAAGGTAGTACAGTACCAGAGGAGCCTCAGACCAGACCTCCATGGGTAATGGAAACAGCATTACATCTGAGAAAGAGCCAGAAGCTCTCCTTGGATGCAGGGGGAAGAGGCGCAGAAAGACACCCCCCCACACTTTTCACTGCCCTCATGGCAACCTAGCAGGGCTGTCGCTCACCCGAGCTGCAGCAGAGCCCTCCACCTAGAGTCACCATCCAGGCCCTGGGACGATTTACCTGCCATGCACCCATCCCCAGGGCAGGCAGTGGCTTGTCAGCATTTAGCCACAAGCTGCAGACATTTAAGCACTGTCTGCTTCATTATAGCATTACGGGGATGAAAACCCAGGACATTCCCCAGATGCTACCTCTGCCCAGCTGTTGTACTCAACAGCCTACTAATTTCAATTCACCCACGACGCTTTCCAATATACGGCCTTGTTAGGTTGATGTTTATGGGTATGTTGAGCTGCTGACAGACCCAGCGCAGCACCAATTGTCTGCTGTCCTACCCAGTTCAGGAACTCACAGTTGATCTGGCAACACCTAATTAATTCCAGAAGGGAGGTGGAATTAGCTGCAAGCTATCAAGGGTAAGTCATCCACAGAGAGACTGAAAATCGTGCATGTGGAGATCTCTCCAGGCACAACTGGCAAGGTGCCTCTCATCCAGCTTTTACAAACAGCCAAGCATGGGCTCATACTGATTGTTTCACCACCATGTATTTTTTCATGAGTTTGGGAGAAGGTTTCAGTTATGATGCAAGAATGAGATCCGCATATCTCAGTTCTTTGTGAAAAACAGTGAACAATTAGTTCAACATGGTGCCAGCAGAAATAACATCACCACTTATCTTCATAGCCAAGGGCAAAAAGAAGCACAGGGAGTTAAAGCGCAACATGTCATCCATCCTTAACAAATTCAACCAGAGACCATCATGGAGCCCAGAAAAAATGCAATGCTCTGTTCTGGCTATCAGCACCAGGTATTATGAGTGGTGCCTCTGCAGTCTCTGCAGAGAGGCAAGGGGCAGGACAAGAGGTGTGATTGTGTTTCTGCACCTCATGTGAAGGAAATCAAAGGTGTAATGTTGTGTCTGAGCACACTGTCCTGTAATGGTACTTGAAGTGCCCGTGAGTAGGGACATTCAGGAAATTAGAATGGACATTTGAGGCTAGGATCAGAGCAGATGTCCAGTATGGAGAGAAGTGGAGAGCTCAATCTGTTTAGCTCTTTGAGAAGTAACTAAACAGGCATGATTGCAGTGCAAAAGTACCTCTGTGGGAGAGAAAATTCTGGATCCTGAAAGGCTCTTTAATCAAGCAGAGAAATGTACAATGGGAACTAATGGCTGGAAATTGAAGTCAGATGTTTACACTGAGTTTAGAAATATTTGTTAAAATTAAAGAAGAATTAACCATTTGGTGGGAGGTATCAAGGGCAGCATCTTCTGATTGCTCCTGGAAGAGCAAAGCTTGGTTCATCCATTTTACTGACACACACGCTGTTGGGGCAATGCAACAAATTTCCACCTGTAATGCAAGGCTACATGGTATACTGGCACCTCCACTGTACCTTTCTCACCTTTGATTTCCTTTACATTATGCTTCACGGGAGGTGAGTGAGGCTAGGCTGTTCAGCAGCAGCATTAGCAGCAAGCCTCTGGCCATTTCAGCCCACTAGAGGACTTTTCGGTTATACCATACTATCTCCCTTGGGGGAATTTTTAGTTTTATCTTCTCTCCTCCTTTTTTAAAAGGAAAAAACACCCCCAGGAGCCCTGAAATCTTAACCATATTTTTTCCTCATGGTTCTTGCTATGCTTTCCACACTTCTGCTCTCAGGAGAGTAACCTTCATTCCCAGCTCAGCCCTACGCTGTGAGAGAAGGACACCTTCAGCTGATTTACATCTAAGTGAGCACTTGTCAGAGTAAAGAATAAAGGTCTTACTGTGCAAAATGGCTCCTGTGGCAGTACTAATCAATACTTGTTTGATGGATTGCCTGCCAGGAGTCTTTCAGGCACATCATTTCGCTGCTAGACTTTCTGCTTGCTCACTGCTTAACAAAATAAATAGAGATGAATCATGGTATTTAACATAAAGCTCCAACTCAGAATCAAAGCTGTTTAAAATGCACAGTGGTTTGCCTCACTCCATCCTTCCTTTCCCTTTGCTCAAGAAGAATGTTAAGTCCTGGCTCTTCTGGAGGAGGCACAAGGCTTGAATGATAACCACTTCACCAAGGACTGCCCTTTTCTCTGCAATCAGTGATTGCATTCCTGACACAGCGCTCCATTCCTCATAGCCCCCGAAGCAGAAGCCAGTTGGGGAAGAAAGAATTGAGATGTATGCCTGTGTGGCTCATGGGAGGGTCATATTTCACATATGCCTTTCTTAGCTGCTGTGATGCAATGCACAAAATGTTCCCTCTGCTCCTGCGCCTATTGTGCTACTAATCCACGTGAAAGCTCCCACCACTGAACTGTCCCCACCTGCAACTGCATCAGATTTGAAACTACAAGAAGCAACAAAAAGCCAGGTTTTTCAGCAGTACTTGGCTTCTCAGTAATAATAAATAGGTGTTTGGCTCTCCAGAAATTCATATTTCTATTCAGAAACACAGTTGGTTGCTGATTTTTTTATCTGGCTTTTAAATGGATAACACTTTTCTTGAAACTCTATACGCCTACAGCCCACTAATAGCCTTGGAAAGGGTGAATAATCATAGCAGCAACTTTTTTTGGCCAAAGAGGAACATCAAGCTCCATCTAGCAAGTTCTGCCCCCTCTCTAATCTTGCCAACCCCATCACCACCCTGCGGCACATCTCAGTCATGCAGGAAGCTTGAAGCGATGCAGGATCCGTTTCTGGGCACTGAGTAACGACTCATGATTTGCTGACACACCAGCAAAAGACCTCAAGGCCAAGGCTTGGGGCAAGTGACAGAGATGGCCGTGTTTCTCCCATGCATCCACTGGTTGCCCTTGCCCCCGCACTCTTTGTGAGCCTCCCTTGCTGCCCGCTCCCTTGTCCTCCGACAGCCGGGAGCACTCGCCAGGCTCCTCTGAGCCAGACTTCACAGCACCAGGTTTCAGCTCCTCCCCACTTCTCATCCCTTCGAGCCCATTCTGCCTTTCAAGCTCTCCCGTGGCAGATTTCCTTTGCCTCTCTCCCAGAACACCATCGTCCCTTGGGCTGTGACAGGGGGTTTTGCATGCTGGCAGCACATTTTGAGCTCTGCTCTGGCACGCTTGTGGGGCTCCCACTTTTTCCCCTCCCTCACCAAGTGCAGCCATGGCCACAGGCACCCATCCCTCATCCCTGCCATGCCAGGCAGGCCCATGTGGGCACCCAGATGGGACATGAGCTCATCCTCTGCCTCTGGGGAGCATTGCCCATTGCTGCTGTCACCCCTCTGACTCCTCCAGCAGCACCACCAGAGCAGCGCAGGCAGGTGCCTGGAAGGGGACTAGCTGTGCTCTGTGCATTGTGCAGGTCACACACCCCCTCCCTGCCCACCATCTGACTATGGGGAGAGATTTCCCAACAGTCCTATGCAGCTCAGGGCAATCGGGAGGGTGCTGCTACCAGGAGAGCTAACAGTGAGCAGTTTGGGAACTGATAGCTGGAGAATCACGAAGGATGTACACCAATAATCTGGGCTCAGATGAGAACAGACAACATCTTGGCAAGACAGCATTGCAGCTGTGCACTGGCAGAGAGGGTCCAGGTAGCCAGGAAAGCCAGCAGGCAAACGGTGAGGAGCGTGGCAGCAAAGAGGCGTTGCACGCTGTCGTAGCTTGGGGTTTCAGAGCAGAGCACTACACACCAGCGTGCTATGGGGCAGTAGAAGCACGCAGGACCTGGATGCTCTTGGGGGCATGCATGCATAGTGGTGTTTTGGAAACAGTCAGAGAGAAAATCTGACTTGGAAAAGTTGGTGGGTTTCAGACATAGCTTCCACAAAGAAGGAAGGGGGGCTTTCAGGTTGAAAGTTCTCCCTCTGCACCCCCACCTCGCCATCCTCCACCTTCAAGGGAGGCAGTCTGGGGACACAGGTAGAAAGCCAGTAAGCGTATAGCACGGGGAGAGATCAGAACAATGCACTTTCATCCTGTTGGAGTTCTTGTGTTGTTTTTGACAACGGTACAAATACCTTATGGCTACACGGCACACGTTGGGGATACAACATCACAGCGAGCATGGCACATGTTTTTCAAGTGGAAAGCAGTTTACCTAGGCACAAAGTGGATCCCTTGAAGTCTTTCCCATCTCAAATGTGTGGGAACCACAGGGTGATGTTTTCTGGAGCGCCCTTTGCAAAAGTGGAACTCACAGCACTAAAGTGCAGAGCGAAGTCACGCCAACTCATTTGGTGCGATGACAGTTTAATGCCTGTAATAATAACCCCATCCAATGCTTTGCAGACTGAGCAGCGCTGGCTCTAGAACATTATCAACAAGGTCATTTCTAGCCTCATAATGGGGGCAATTTCTTGTTTTCATTACCCAAGGAAAAATCTTGCACTCAAAATACTTTGTTATAGTTTTGGTAAATCCTTCAGTTTTCGCTATCCTTGTCCCTCCTCTTTTGCTTTGTTGTAATCTGACATATCCATGTTTAATAATTTCTGTGTTAGCAAATTCTTTAAATTATACATAAAGAATTCAAAAACAATCAGAGAAGAACTTGAATATTTCATATTAAAACTAAATGTTTTATGATTGCTTACAGAGTGAAATTAATAAGGACACTTGGCCAATGCTGTATAATTTATGCTGTGCTTAAGCAGGAAAACAGGGACTAGTGCTTAGATTTGTTTGAAGTTGTGTTTTCCTTTTCTCACCTGGCAGGATGGAAGCCACTGCCAGGGCAGAGCTAATCTCCACCTTCAGTCCAAGCAGCTCCCATTGTACATAACAACAGCTTTAAGAACAATTAACAGTAACAATGTTCTGACCATGGGCAAATGCCCACAATGTGCCTGTTTTGTTGTCTTTGTTTGTCTATCTTTCCTACTTTGCTAATCTTTATGCTCTGCAGCCAGCCAGTGCGTCCTGACCCTATTAGCATTTAACAGCAAAAGTGCCTCTGAATTTCAGCTTAGGTATAAACCTTTGAATCAAAGCCACAGTCTGGAGGCACAGGAGGCTTACACATTGCTTAGCATAGCAGTACTCTGAACTCAGGTGATGACTGTAGCACAAGTGACCACAAATACATCTGTCCAGTTCTACTGCTTGGTCTGAAACTGGGGTTCTGCACTGAGCTAAGAGAGCAGCACATGTGCTAGGGGTGTTAGTTGTAAGAGATTCAGTCAGTTGTGAAGTTTTCTCTAATGGCAGTTCAGAACTAAACAAGCTGAGAGCAAGAATGAAGGATAAGACCAAGAAGGGATTATCTTCAGAAAGAAGGTGAAGCTGTCAAAGTACTTGAGGCAGCTAAAAAAGGAGTGCGGCACAAAGTGATACACTGCCTTTTCTGGGAGAGGGGAATTCACCTTCCAGATGCGCTCACAAATTCCTGGGTGACTGAGTTACTTAGGCTTTTTGTGCTTCATTTTCTACCTAGAGGACAACAAATAACATGGGGAGAGGATACAATATGATGTGGTCAGTTAGCACAAGGATAAGAGCACTGAGGGGCAAGGGATGACATGCTCCAATAAGACAATGCTACAAGTAGTACCAGCAGCCAAAAAAAAATTGGTGTTTTCTCACACACGTCACAGCAAAAAGAGGAACAGCAATAACCATAGTAGTATTTCACCATTCAAGGTGGGACGGTGCAAGGACTGCAGAAACTCACCAGGCCTCAAGGCATACCTGCTGAGGAAATGTAGAATAAAAATTGTACTTCAGCAGAAAGTACCTGAATGGACAAGGAGGGGCACGGGCTTTTTTTTTTCTCCCATCTCATTTTAATATCCTTTGGCAAAATCAAGGTTCCCAGGAGTGGAATGACAAACCTGAAAATCCCATTACATGTGGGTGGATTTGGTTTTCTTCATTTTTTTTCATCTCTTCTAGATGAGAGACAGATCAGAGCAAATTTACAGGGGACATTTTCGGCCCCAGTGAATCTGCAGTTTGTTGCCCACAAAGCTCAATTCTCAGCTGATGAAAGCCTGTAGATGTCCTCTGCCTTGAGCACCTGAATGATGTTTCTTTGACCTTGCCAGAGCTGGGGTCAGTTGCCTCCACCGTGGTTTCAGCATCCAGAATTTTTCAAGTCAAACTCCCTTAATGCTTGAATCAAGTGGATATTTAAACCCCTCAAATTCAAGGAATCAGCCTTGGTGAGTCAGAGGGAAAAGACTGCTCCTTTGATGGCTCATATCTGTGACTCAAAGCCAAGTACACATTCGAACAAGTTAAACTGTCCCCAGGGCTCATAAAACACTGTGCCAGGCCTTTTGTGTTCTGCATTAAAGTCAAACCAGTCTCTGAAAGCCAAGCAGCGTGCAAACCACAAGGATTAGTATGCATTACTATTGAATGCACATGGCCAAAGCACACATGCAGCTCTGGCCTTAAATCTCCTACTGGTGAAGCTGAGGGTGAAACCTCCCTGGCTTCTGGGCACAGAGGCAGATCACGGCGGGGATGTCCTGGAGACGGCACTTCAGCCTCCAGGTTGCTCCTACCTGGAGCACCGGACCCTTCTCTCTAATCATGAGAGGCTGAGCCCCAGACTGCATAGTCAGCACATGCGAGCCCCCACGTGACTTCTGCAGCTCCTAAGGCTTGGCAAGGAGGCCCTGTCAGTCAGACTGCACGTTGAGCTAATCATCAAGATACTGATGAATCACAAGCGCAGCAAGAGCCCAGAGGGCTGCAAAATACCTCTAGGGAGTTGTTTGTGCCAGATCTCTTTGAAAGTTCAAGAGGAATTAGCTAAAAAGATGTGAATCAAATTGCTGTGGGATTTAAAAAAGGGATTCAGTTTGCATGTTCAGATTTTAAAGAGGGATTCAGCTTGCCTCACTCCAGAAGTTAGGCTGCGTGGAGGCCACTCTGCTTCTGAATCAGGATGCCCACACAGGTGTTCAGTGCAGTGCAGCACACCCATTTTAAATCAGTTACCTCACCTGAGGTATAGCCGTCCAGTCAAGCCCTTTGTGGTGGCATCAGCTCCCACGTGAAATTGGAGCGACCTTGAGTCACTGTGGAGGTCAGCCATTATGTTCCTGAAAAGTGTCTCCACCCAATGCGTGCTGTGGCTCCAGAGGTTGGTCAACTCCTCTTACCTTCCTGACTGTATGCTGAAAAGCCCTAAGAGAAATGATGAGAGACCAAATGAAAACTTAGTGAACAAGAGTCAGTATAAACCAAGAGTGCCCACCAGGATAGGCAGACACATATCCTGGGAATGATGCAATGGTCCCCAGTCTTCACACACAAGGCAGTGGACAAGCTACGGCTGCCAAATTTAAGCAGCAGATTGACTAGAAAGTTGATGTCTCAAACTCCCCAGCTACAGTGCTTGCTGGGCAGCTGCCTGGTGTCAGCCGGAGGGAGCCTGGTGCCCCAGGCTGGAGAAGAGCAGCGTAGCTCACTAAAGCAAACCCACGCTCCTCAGAGGATCCATGACAGCTGGAGGTCCCAGGGACGCTGAGGCTGGACCAGGAGCATGTGCCTTGCTAGCTGTCTGGGCCCTTCGCAGAAGACATTTTCCCACCCACCTGCAAAAATTCCTTTTATAATGCTGTGCCCCAACATTTTTGGTCTCTCCAGTACCTTCACTGCACTCAGAGGGTTACCTGCGCACCTGCAGGTGAAAGAGCAGCCAGGGGTTATGTACCATGAGGAGCTGCCTCCATGGCTTCACAGTTCTCAGCTCCCAAAGCTGGAGGTTCAGGCCTCAAAACAGATCCAATGAGGGGTGGTCAGAAAACTAGCCTGCAAGAAGTTTGGAGAGAAAAAAGAAAGCAGCAGCAAATGAAAACAAACTCTCCAAGGTTTCAATGTACCGGGTCCCCATCATCTGCCTACATTTTGCCCACACACAGTTTAATCAGCATGCTGGGGAGCCTGGCTCCCTGCCAATGGGAATGTGGATTCCAACTACATGTCTAAAGTGCAGTCATAAATTGCAGCTTAACAGAAAGAGCACTCATTTTTGGGGGTTTTTTTTGGTTTGGTTTTGGTTTTGTGTGTGTGTCTGTGTATATGGGCTTTTTTCCCCCTCCTTGAAACAATTACAACCTCTAACTGCTGCCCACACCTCAGTTGCCTGAGAAACGCAGCGTGGGTATGGCTGTGGTAATAGGGACTCGGATTTTACACCGTGCTTGCTATCATTGGCTGGCTGCAAGGCCCCCCCAGAACTGTCCCAGCAGGATGTTTTAGCCCAGACATGGAGAGTATTCCTGCCCCAGGCACAGCACACTGCAAGTTCCTGCCACAGTGAGCATCTCTTTGGGGAAAGCCAAGGGTGCGGTAACTGGTGTCTTTATTACTCTAGTAATTATGCTGGTAATGGCCCTGGCTCCATCCACCCCAGTGTCAGTACTTGTACTTTGATGTGCCCAGCACAGTCCAGCCTGGGGTGGGATGGGATGGGAAAGGAAGCAGTGTGCACCAGGAGCTGGGTATCACATATGCACTTATGGCTTGACAGAAGCATGCTCCACACCCACCCTCACAGCAGCATCTCCATCATCACCTTGATCAGAACCACTTCTCAAATGACAGAACATGTGTCTGTGCTGAAGACTGTACCCATAACAAGTGTCCAGAGACACACGTCTTGATTAACAAGTCCTGGTTGGAATTACCCTGAAAAGAGAGAGTGTGCTTGTTTACATTGGACACCTGGGCAGAGAGAAGGTTACTCAAGCTGACTAAAAATATTCACTTTCCCAAAGATGTGACAGAGCATTTCTACTGCGCACTTCTGAGCTCAGCATCAAAAGGTGAGGCAGATCTGAAAGATGATTACTGGCTGAACGAAGACATTTTCTTGGGGTGGAAGAAAATGACAACCCACCCACCCTAACCCACATATTTTGGACAATCTCTGCGTAGCAGTGAGGGGAAAACGGGCTTCAGATTGGTTTTGGGGTTTTTTTCCCTGCCCAGTGGCAAAGCCACTCCCCATCCAGTATACAGCACAAAGACCCAGAGATGCTGCTATCTTCCAAGCTACAAAGCACAGGAAGGAATATTTATCTTGACTAACTGAACAGTTTTCCCTGAAGACCAGCACACAGCATGCTCTCCTGACCCCATGGCAGCCCTGACAGTGTTCAAAGTGCCTCTGCAAACAGCGGGGGAATGAGAACTTTTCAACAAAATAGCATTTGGAAAAAGGGAGGCATTAGGCAACCTTCACAGGTGTCTGCTCCTTTCTTATTAATGAATTGCCTTTTCCAAGTGATAACTGAATCTGTGTACTGGTCAGTTGCCTCCTACGCTTTTTCTTTACAGTCTTGTTCAGTTTCCTTCCTGCCTTCAGCTTTCAAACAGTTCCTGGTTGCTCTCTTCTTGAGTAAACCCTCCTTGCCTTCTTCTTTTCCACAGAGTTTTCAGTCCCCAGTGCTGTGTTCTGCTTTCTTCTGCAGTTTTCTAGCCATCTGTACAGTACATTTCTCCTACATTTCAAGACTGCATAGATAATGGCCTACCAGTGCTTTTACACATCCAGACAAGGATTGTTTGTTCTTTGAGAAAACATGATACTTGTGCACTACAAAAGTCTGTCCCTGAGATTTTAATTCACAGACCTTGCTTTCCCAATACGTCCTATTTACTGTTATTTTTTTGTATTCTCAAGACTCAGTGGTCACTGGCAGAGCTCGTCCATAATTCAAATATTTTCAAATATTCTTACAAACATCCTTGCAGTTGTCCAAGTCATTAAACTTATTGTGGCTGAAGGGAGGAACTGCTGTGGAGCCTTTCTCCCCATGCAACTGTTACTTCAGGAAGCAACTCCTTCCATTTACGTTGCAAGATCAAGATGTAACTAATTTAAGAAACTACAGTGTTTAGTGATTAAGCAACACATCACTAAAACACTGGTCAAAGTATTAAGAACCAGTACACTGATTATCAAATAAACACACCACTATTGCTAATCTGCAATCATAATATTTTCCACCCTATTACACACAATTATAAAGCTGTTAATTTAACACTCTTAAATCTTATGAATCACACACATGTACTATTCACTTACAAATCTACTGCCTTTCTCTCCCTACAGGACCTGTTACCAGGATGGAAATGTATCCTTCTGCAGCCCACCCCCTCACACAGAGTTTTTCAGACACAGACCCCAATGGAAAGCCCAATGGGGAGTCCTGCTCACTCGGGTTTGCAAGTCAGCATCACTCGTCTGTAGACATCTGCACTCCTCCTTTCAGAAGATTCCCCGGTCCTTTGTTCTTACCTGATTTTCAACATTATTCATCAGTTTTTATTTCTGGAACAACCTTTTTGCCACCCTTGTACCTCCCTTTCTCTTCCTAAGCCCCTCCCTAATACACGACACATCCCTCATTACTTTTTCCTTGCTGGCCCAATTCAGCAACATCTGTACCAAAGTCCGGTGTTTCCAAAGTAGTCACTGGGGCACTCTCAGCCTTATACAGTACTACTGATACACCCTGCCTGGGTACAGGGGACCAAAACCTCCCCACAAATTTCCAGTTCATAATAGCAACACATTACCTTAGACATTCTCTGAGGCAAATCACTCTGCTTAGCCTTGATTCCTCCACCTCATCCCAGTTAAGGTCCTTGGGTTTGTGTCTTGTTGTCAAGAGCAGACCAGCAAAACAAAGACCTGCATCATCTATGTACCTGACCCACCCAAAAACTAGCTGTGGAATGGGACCAGAAGAGAGGCCCTAAAATGAATATGACCATGACAGCAAACCTGGCAGGGTGGCTCGCTGTTGTGCAGTAGTTTGTGTTTGCTAAGATGGCCCTTTTTCTAGGAAAAAATAGCTAGTATAGTGGCTGGCATCATCTGTTTTGAGAAATATCAATTTAGCAGCAAACACGGAAAGAATGAGCTGGAACATGTGATGGCCTGACAAACAAAAACCTGGGTCATCATCATATCATTCCCCTTCAAGCTCCATCTTAAAAGCTACTGGGTATTTTTGCCCTTTCCTTGCTGTTTAGGAGGCCACTGCAGTGCATCAGTGCTCTGCTGCATAAGAACTTTCTTCCCATTTCTAATCTAGAGATACCTATGACAATTTCATACCAAGTTGTGCTTTACTTTCAGGCTAAGTCACTCTCTCATGCTACATTATTTAAAAATAGCCAAAGAGATGTGTAGCTTCTGTGGACTGTGGAGGTTTCACCTGCATACACAAGCTAGCCCTTTCAGGCTCCCTTGATAATTATATTCTGTCCTTGGAAACTTGAACTGAAAATGGACAATGAAAAGAATATAAATGCATCCGTCTTTCACTTTGCACCTGTTCTGTCATTTTGTTCTAGTTTAATGCATTGTGAGCAACGTGACACAACTAAAAATTCTAGGCAGAAAGGGATCACCAGAAAATGCTCACTGTTGACTTTGTCAGCTAGGAAGACAAAATAGGAAAAGACGTAAGCAGCACTGACATGAACATTCAGATATGGTTAAAACATTCATGGTGCTTCGAGGAGGCACTTAATACATCTTTGTAAAATACTCCCACCCATCCTCACCACCACTTTATTTAGTCTTTTCATAAAAGACATACTAACCCAGGAGCATGCATTGGAACCAAAAATCCTGAGTACTTTGAAGTAATTAGGATAGAACAGCAATAAAAATTTCTGACATCCCATGGCGTAGTCTGAAAAAAAAAAGTGCATAACTATCTCAAGTGCTGGAGGTCTTGCCATCCATCTAAAGGCAATATGGTGAGTCTCTAGAAGGAAAAAATACAAACAATCATCTCAAGATGGTCATTCACTGAGATCTTGGTAAGAAAAAACATGTCTTCCCTACTATTGTCTCCAAATACAAGCTCCCAGCCCTGTTGTAAAGCTTCTCCATGCCCCACCTGGCATTGGACACCTCCTCTTCAGTTGCCCTGTTACTGACTCTCCACACAATAGCCTATCTTCCCACACCAAGCCACGTCCAACCCAAGATCATCGAGTGCACCCTCAGCAAGTTTGCCGACGACACCAAGCTGTGTGGCGTGGTCGACACGCTGGAGGGAAGGGATGCCATCCAGAGGGACCTTGACAGGCTTGAGAGGTGAGCCCATGCGAACCACATGAAGTTCAACAAGGCCAAGTGCAAGGTCCTGCACGTGGGTCAGTACAATCCCAAGCACAGCTATAGGTTGGGCAGAGAATGGATTGAGAGCAGCCCTGAGGAGAAGGACTTGGGGGTGTTGGTGGAAGAGAAGCTCAACATGAGCCAGCAGTGTGCGCTTGCAGCCCAGAAAGCCAACCATATCCTGGGCTGCATCAAAAACAGCGTGACCAGCAGGTCGAGGGAGGTGATTCTGCCCCTCTACTCTGCTCTTGTGAGACCCCACCTGGAGTACTGCGTCCAGCTCTGGGGGCCCCAGTACAGGAGAGACATGGAGCTGTTGGAGAGAGTCCAGAGGAGGCCACGAAGATGATCAGAGGGCTGGAGCACCTCTCCTATGAGGACAGGCTGAGAGAGTTGGGGTTGTTCAGCCTGGAGAAGAGAAGGCTCCGGGGAGATCTAATTGTGGCCTTCCAGTACCTGAAGGGGCCTACAGGAAAGCTGGAGAGGGACTGTTTATCAGGGAGTGTAGTGACAGGACAAGGGGTAATGGGTTTAAGCTGAAGGAGGGTCGATTTAGATTAGATGTTAGGAAGAAATTCTTTACTGTGAGGGTGGTGAGGCACTGGAACAGGTTGCCCAGAGAGGTTGTGGATGCCCCATCCCTGGAAATGTTCAAGGCCAGGTTGGATGGGGCTTTGGGCAACGTGGTCTAATGGAGGGAGTCCCTGCCCATGGCAGGAGGGTTGGAACTAGATGATCTTTGAGTTCCCTTCCAACCCAAACCATTCTATGATCTGCAAGCACAAGGCCATTTGCATTCTGTGTGTTACAGAGCCTGTTTCCTCTCACTTTGGATAGCCATTGTTTCTTGCCCACTCCTACCTCTGTCTTTCTCCACTCCCCTTTTTTCTTTAGCATCCAACTTTTCTACCTCTCATGAGGTTCTTGTTTCCCATCCGCCAGGCCAACAGCAATTCCCAACCTTGACTGTGCCCTCAAACAATCTACCTCATAAAAATTTTGAGGTCAACTCCCAATCATTTCTGAACAGCTGTTTGCTGCAGCTTCCCTCTTCCAACCCACATGCTGGCAAAACAATTTTTAATCATTTAATTCTCTTCTTGGCATCTCTTCACAGCTAAGTGGTGGTAACTCTGCAGGCTACACACCCTGTAACAGCCCAGAGGGGAAGCCACCTCTTGCAGAAGTGCAAAAGTGTTGTTTCTGTAAGGCAGATGGTACATGTACCCTTCAGCTCAGGAAACCTTGGAACTGCTGAGTGCCAGAAGTCAGAAGGGTACACTGGGGACAGGGCTGCACCAGCTAATTGGTCTGTATCCTCCCTGAGCAGGACTGCCAAAGGCTGCTGCATGGGCTGGTAAAGCCACCTTCATGTTCTTACTCGTAGGAAGCAACAGTAAGCGCTCCAATAAAAAACATTCAACTGCAGAAGATGAAATACATTTGGTTTATTTCTTTCTAAAGTTTGTACATATACATATATCATTATACATATGTGAGATCCTTCACTAGGGTTGCTTGATTTCAATTACATAAAAATTATTGGAAAGCTTGCAGGCTCTCTGTTGCCCGTAAGCAACATTTATTCCAACTTATAAAAACACAGAGGAACAGAGTTATAGTCAAGAACATAGACACAAGAGAAGTCTACTTTATATCTCACAGTTTCAATACATCAAAGGCAAATTATTTGTCTGTATACCGTAGGCTTACTTTATCAGCAATGATAAAATAGAGGAAAATATTTATATACAGTCACCTCAAGTGAAAAATAAAGCAATGTAAACTTAAATTCCAAAATATTATTTTAAATGATATAACAATATCCCCAAAAGTCCTTCTTCCAAGGGGAAGAGGACTGATTAAGTGCCTTCATTTATCAGGAAATGATCATTCTAGTACCAGTTACATGAAGCAGAATAAGGGAGGGCATCCTGTGGTACCTGTAGAAGAGAGTGACAACTCTGCTTCAGGAAAGCATCCCTGTGTAAGCAAGTACATGTTTGAGTCCTTATGGACATCAGCAGCACATGGAAACACCTCCCATGAACCAGGACTTAAGTCTACACAGCTCTGACTCTGACCACCAAGGAATATGCTTTTCCAGCCATGTTCCCAGGGACAAAACAGGGTGCCCTGGTGGTAGAACAGCCTCAAACCTGAGACAATGACCACCCCAAGAGTCAGAGCAGCAAGTGTCACGCTGCTGGAAAACATTTAGTGTTTACCTCAATGCTGCTTCACAGCAGACCACGAAGTTGCCACAAAGCAGTGAGACCGGGACTGCGTCTCTAGTGTGTTGCATGAAAAACACTCCAGCGATTCAGTGATGAGAGTAAAGTGAGTTGAAGGTTATCAGAAAGGGATAGGAGGCCACCCAGAGGAAAGGTCTGGCAAGGACTGCTGTCACGCCCTGTAAGGTTAGGTCTGTACACCAGAGATGCATAGGGTGTATGTACACCCACGTACAAAATGTTTTTCTGCACTACCACTACCAAGAGTTACTCTTCCCATATGGGTACCACACAATGATAACTGAAAATTCAGTCCCCTTTCTTGGCCTAAGGGAAGACAACTCTGCAACAGCTCAGGAGGAAGGCAAATGACACCTCCTAGCTGCAAATCTGTGTTGCACTGAGTGCAACAGTGCCTACCCTCATCTTCCCACTGAATTACCATGGGACGCAGGTAACCCAAGGGAGAAGCTCAGCGCCTGAAAAAGGATTACAGGGTCACAGCTCGCCCAAAGCAAGGTGATGGGGATGTCCCTGTTCATTTCATCCTGAGCTGCAGTCCACTTCTATCTCAGTCCTGCAAGACAGGATCACTCTGGCCATGGTGCAGTGAAGCACAAAGGCATGGCTTCACTGAGGTTGCTCGAGTGCTTCAAGGTAACTGCATGATAAGAGTTTTATGACTCTAGATAAGAATCCCACCCTCAGGCCTTGCTCCTCTTTTCCAGGGATAATGTAGATAATGCTAGTGTTGCCCTGACTAGAGCGCAATAGGAAAACCCACTGGGTTTCCTTATGTCTTTTTACTTAGACCAGCAACTTGTTAAAAGGCTGTTCAAACCTCCCAAGGGAAACCTCTGGGTTTCCCGATGCCCGAGGGAGATACTTCAGCCCTGCTGCTCTTCTTTTCCCTGCTGATGAGCCAGACATTCTTCTGAAAATCTGTACAGTTGCAGAAAGAAACCCTCACTACTGCTGTACGGCTGTATCTGCAGGAGACATCACAGGCACCTGTCCTGCTTGGACACTTTTGGACATGATGTCCCCTTGCTGAATTTTCACAGAGCGAGGTCAACATTTTCAGAAGTAAAGCTGTGTATTAGATCCCCAGAGTGTGATTTTCAGAAGAAGTCAGCACAGATGCTCTCGGTGCAGGCATCAACTGACATCAACAGTTATCCCAGTGTTGAGCTAGCAGAAAATCCCACCCAGTAATCGTTGCTTAGACTCTCAAATATATGCCTTTGCTTTCGACATGCAGAACAACAGGCAGCCCCTGGTGGACAAGCACAGGGAGTCAAGGCAGCTCAAGGGATACCCTAAATCTGCGAAAGCTCTGATGACTGTTTAACCTAATTTGAGAACAACTAGAACAACAAGCATCCTAACAAAGTTTGCAGCTGCTGAAGTGCTTTGATCAAAATAAGCCTCAGAAAAGAACAGCAGGCTTTGGAGTGCTGAGCCACAGAAGCCATACTATACCTATGAAACACATACACACATCTATAGGCATCACTTACACATGTTCACCAAGTAACGTAAACCTCAGATTGTACCTCACGCAAAGAGTAGTGATTTTAAAGTTTTCAAATTGCCAAAAAACTCTGTTCTTTTAGCCAAGTTATAATCCCAGCCTTAAGTAAGAGGACATAGTTGTCATGAATATGTATAAATCAAAAAAAACCCCACACAACCCACCCTTGTTCTCATCCTACAGTCATTCAGAATTTGACAGCACTAGGCATGAGGTTTTCATAAGCGTGTAAGTGATTTAAGACTTGTATCACCGATAGAGTTTGCCCTGTGCGGCGACACAGAGTGGGTATCATCAAACTCCCTTCTCCCAGCAAGAGGCTCAGGGGAGACAGGAGGATTTTGCATCAAACAAGTCTCCACAGCAGCTTGGCTAGCTGCTCTGTGGTTACACCAGGACATTCCCTTGGCCCAAGGCAAAGCTGAAAATTTGCCTGCTTAGACAAAACATATCTTGTTGAGCTGGTCTCATTTAGGTTGGTTACATACAGGACCACTGCTATAGAGTGACCACTAATTATAATGGTTTATGTCAGAGAAAAATACTGCCCCTCTAGTTTGCAGCGTTTTCAATCCTTGTACTGCTACGCAATGTACTTTTTCTCGGTCCAAATAAATCTCTGGCCTGTACCCCAGCTGATTCCTGGCACAGATTTACCAGCAGATGCCATGGGAGGTCCCTCTTTGTTTAAACATTTATAATTTTTGCAGAGTAGTTCATTGCTCAAAGGGGAGGACAGAGAACCCTTTGGGCTGGCCTAAATTTGCCACTTCTGACCATGGAAGCAAAGTCAGGCCAATAGTGCAGCCTTGGGGAAAGCTGTTGCTTGCATTTGCTAAGGGAAGTGCTCTAATAAATAATTAAAATACAGCCTCAGTGCAGCTAACAAAACAGATGAGCAGGGGACCTTCTCTCAGGCAGGGCTGAGCCTGCCGCCTTTCACTGTGCAACTGGATGTTGCCAACAGGAGAGCGGCTACTTCCAAAGGGCACTGGACACATTTGCCCAGGACCTGTCCTCCTTGCTCCTATTTAAACCAGCCTCCTAACCATGGGACTGTGGCACCCCTGGATGAGGGTGCTGCTGTCACAAGGGAGCAAAGAAGCAGGTGGTAGGGACAGTTCATCGAGCAGCACAGTGTAGGTGGAAAAAGAAGCCAGCATTTCTAATTACCCCCAGCGCACACAGTCCCCAGCAGGTGACCAGCCACGGAGGGTGACACTGGCTTTCTGACTGTCTTCCTACACTATCATTGTCGTGTGTGCTGGTGCTAAGCTTAGGCGATATCATTTCTCTGGAAGCTGACAAAGCCTCTTCTTGCTGGAGCAAATGTTCAGGTCCCACACAGAGAAGCTCCAGGTGAAGCAGCTCACTATACTATACCTGTGCTGCTGGGAGATGTCTGGGAGGGAGGAGAGGCCAGGCATACTGCTTCTATATGCACAAAAATGCCCTCCAAAAAGCACAAGCTGGAGACCAGCTCTTTCAAAGATATTTCTGAGGCAGCTTCTTTGGCTCACCCCTCTAGGCAGCCTAGATACTGGATGCTGGGAACACGTGCTGGGGAGCTCTGGTCATCATGCTCTGAGGAGAAATGCACACTTCGTAACTGCCCTCTCAGAGCGGATATGATGTCCCAGAGCCTGGGGAGAGCAATGTTGGGCAAGTTTAAACAAACAGCAAGCTGGAAAATTGCTTGAGATAAGGTGTGTCTACTGCCTTTGCCCCTGGCAAAAGCAGCCGATGTTTCCGACAACCTGGATACCACCTCTGTGTTCTTGGGGGGGCACTGGTTGAAAATGGTTGTCTTGTGGTTTGGTTTTTTTAAATAGAGCTCCCCAAAGGGCTGCAAAAAGTATGGTGTGATTTGGAAAGTACCCAATTCCTTGCAAAACAGTGTTTCAAAGTTTCCCCACAGCACGGGTTGCCTCTGCCTCCAAGACTTTTAGAAAAGAGACTAGGAATGTCACAAGCGTCTGGTCTGAGTATGGGAGGGGGGACCTTGTGTCCCCGCAGCATAACAGTAGAGGATCACAGCAGTCTGAAACTCTGTCTCGCACCTCCCAGCTATAATTGTGGCTGGAAACATAGGCTACCAACGAGCAGAATGAAAAAGCTGTTCACAGGGTTATTCATTCAATGCAGCACTGCTTCAGAGCAGGTTTTCTCAAGGCAACATGGGACAGTCAAATTTTCCGGATTTCTGCAAGCATGGAAGGAAAGAGACCTGTTATACAGAAGCAGATGAGGTGCTAAGATGACAGACAGAAGCAGCTTGACAGAAAAGGAGGAGGAGCTGTCAGACTAACTGTGATAAGGACATAATTGATTTAGGGATGGAGAATGCAGACACGGTAAGCAGTACACTGCAGAGAAAAGCCCTCCCTGCTTTCAAGAACATTGCCATACAATGCCTCCAGAAGCCCAGTGATAACCCTGCCACCTTTGACTTTCTCCACTACCTCAACTACCTCCTCATGGAAGGGGCTGCTCTCATCAAGTGAGAACCTCACTCCTCCACTGGAGTTAGGCTGTTTTAAGCCAGAACAACAACGGCCTTGTTACCAGAAGGCACTGGAGCTGTGAAGTCACTGAACAATTCCAGTCTCTGGAGGTCTGCTAGTCCGAGCTCCTGCTCAAAGCAGGGCTGTGCTGAGCACCACCCTTCAGGAGAGCCCCCAAGCGTGGACAGACCATATCCTGGGAGCAGGCAGGATCAGAGGGAAAGCGCTTAAGGGACAAGCTGTTACAAGCCCTTAAAAAGCTTCTGGTAACCATTTACAAGTGGCTGGCTATAGATGAAAAACTGAGTTGGTGTCGCAGCTGAACAGCATTCCCCCACAGCAAAGCTGCATTAATCATTCTGCTGGCTGACTTATTCCTCTACATCAATTAAAGACACAACATAAATACTGGATTAAAAAGCTGTAGTCATGTTCACTGGTCCATGCGTGATTTATCTGCAAGACGCACACAAACACACAGCCAGCCCAGAATCTTTTTCACAGCCATTGCCAAATGAAAACTATCTCATCCAGACCCCTGCATGCTGTTGGTTCACAGAGGAGAGCATCTCACCTGCTTTGGTTGCTGACTGGGGAGAGGGGAAGGCAATTTTGTCCTTCTCCCTCGTGTCTCTGCTGTCAGGTGTGGACCCAGGGAGGTCCTCTCCTCCCTCAGCCAGGGAGAGGAGATGGTCCAGCCCCTGGAGGAACAGCAATCAGCAATGCTTCAGAGCAGGATGGGTCAACTCCAGGACCTCTGTCTGCATCTTAAGAGGGGGGATGTGAGGACCCATTGGCCCCATCCTGTTCCTTGCATCCCCCTCTCAACACACAGGCAGAGGCTTTGCCTGAGTGACGGTTGCCCGCTGCAGCAGGGAGGATGACAAGGAAGGATGACACCTCCCTGCAGCACCAATGCAAAGGCTGGCTTGCATGCACACACATTCGTGGTGATCTGCCAGTAATTCCTGCTCACACTAAGCACCCCCAGAAAGCTGTAGGGTGCTCCAGGGATACCAAGTAAAGGTGCATGGTGGGTCCCAGAGGAGGGATGGAAATCAGCAGAATATCCTTACATATTGCAACGGGAGCTCCTGAGTCGCTGAGGTCAAGCACTGATCTCTGCTAAAGGCAAACATTTCAGCAAAGAAAGGCTGAGTACCGGGTACCATGCAAAGCTATCTGGCTAGACGGCTCAGTGTTCCCACCCAAGGAGATGCACCGCTGAGACCTCCTGAGAACCTGCCCCCACTCTTTACAATAGCATTGGGGGCGGGGGGGGGGCGGAAAAAAAAAAGGCGCAAATTACAGTACTGCTTAGTAGATGATCCTATTCCCAAGGGAGTCCAGGAGCCTTAGGCATTCACAACAGGATCATCTTTTTCTCTTGACCTCCGAAATGTGCATTTTCACATGGGTGCCTGGAATGCCTAGAATTTGTAAAGCAGCGGAGCAAAATGGTGTTAATTAAAACTTGAGCAGAACCTGACAAATTCTCAGTAAACTAATCTGCACGCCTCAGCAGTCTCACCAAGAGTGCTCCAAGCTCAACAAATGTTTAATGGCTAAAAATCTGCAGTGAAAAACTGCATTTGCTAAGCCCAGATGAGACTTAAAAAATATACCCTAATCCATTTACAAGTATACATGGAAACAGAGAATAAATAATGAAAAAATTTTAAAAAAATTATCATTTTTGCAGTTCACTTTTTCCTATTGCTTCAAATCATCTACTCTGAAGAGGATTTATCCAGTTTCTGTTTCAAAGCTGGGAAACATTTTACAAGAAAAATTTCTTTTTGAGCTCAGCAATTTAACTGCAGTCTACAGCAACCACAATATTTTAAAAGCCAGGGAAAAAAGTTAAATGCCACCTCTTTGCCTTTTAAAGCACTGCACTCCATCATCACAAGAGGTTTGCTGGGCATGTTCCAGCCTGCCTCTAAAAAGCTCATCTAGGCAACCCCACCCTGACAGCCAAGCAGGGCCCATTTACCAATCTGCACTTTTTTTTTTGTTTCTGCTGCATGCTTCCTAATGTCGTATCTAAGATAGGACAAGTTCTCCTCTCAAATGTGTGTCTGACATTCCCCAAATAAATTTCTTCTTCTTTCTCTTCTGCTTGTTTGTTTTAAACTACCAGAGCATGATGAACAGCTGCAGGGACCTCCTGGCTTTGTTTCCCCTCCATGAGCTGTTGATATACCACACTTGATTAATTCAAACAATCCCCCCCAATGAGCACTATCATGCACCTGTCTACACTGAGTCCCCTAAAGCAGCATGCTGTACCACATCACTTCGGCTCCAGCAGCAGAAGGCATCTCTCTTCTTGAGGAAGAGGACTGAACGTTTGCTCGGCTGTAAGCATGCAAAACTTCTAAAGCCCCAGCGCTTGGGAAGTGCTGACGGTTTCTATTTAGGATGCTACAGCTTTTAGCAATGTTGCCAGGGTTAGGGACTGACCTCCTGACTTCTAGCGTGAAGCGGCCACTCTCAGTGGCAGATGCCAGATGTGTGCGCATCCCAACATCACACATGGAAACAGTCCCATCTAGTTTTGCTGCTGGGCTGCAATTGTAAGGATCAATTTGCTCCAACACCTCCCAGCATCTAAGAGCACAGCATCTTTGTTACAGCCAACAGTGAGCACAACACCGGGAAAGCTGTGGCACAGTGGTCCTCAGTGGGGGCGGCAAGTCATGAGGCACCTGTTAAGGTCCTGCTCTCTTTGATCGCTCCCTGTCTCACCTACTGAACTGGAAGTTCAATAAACTAGATTAACTGACTTGGACCCTTTGGGAAGTCTAGCGGAGCACAAATCCGCTCAGGTGGCAATTTTTTTTATATGTAGCCCTTTGACTACTTGGGCTGCAAACACCAGCACGTTTCTAAACAGTCCTTGCATTGATCTTGACGTTTCCTTATGCATTAAGAAATACATCCATCAGGAAGGCCGCCCTGTGCCTGGCACAACAAAAATAACAGCAACAAACAATTTTCAACTGGCCCTCAAAATTATCTCCCAAGGTCCTCATCAGTAAAGGCCAGTTTGGTTGTACTACTCTGCACAGGGGAAGGGCGAGGCAAAATGGGAGAGACCTGACCAAGCTCACCCAGTGGGCCAGTATCAAACTTGAGATTAAAACCCAGGGTGTAAGCAACAGGTGATAAAGCAAGAGCCATGATGCCACCCTGGTGAGAGGGGCTGGGAAGCAGGAAAATGATTTCTACATCATCTTTCTACTCCCTGTGCCTGAAGACTGGTGGCCACCCCAATGGTCTGTGGCACAAACAGGGGGCTTTCAGGTATGGAAAGCTCTACCCATGGTGGTCTCTCCCTGTCCTGCACTCCCCACTGAAAGCCTGGTGCAGGGTACGCAGGAGCTGCAAGGTGGGCTGGTACCCTGCAGGTGGAGGGCAGGATCTGCCAAACCTGGGGCTGCCTTGTGCTGGCCTCCAGGCATGGAGTGGCCAGGACAGCATCAAACTCTGGCCTGTGATGACAGGTCTGTCCCCTTCTCTGGTCTGCACCAGCCTCTTCCACCTATATGTGAGCTAAAGCAGGAAAAAGGGGAGCTGAGGAGAATCCCTTCCTGAAGAAAAAAGGCAAAGTGCTTTGTCACTAGCAGAGAAATTGCAAACACCTAACTGCACGCCAACAAGGAAACTCCTGGAAGGGGGAGCATCGGGGTACAATATATCATAAGGCTCTATATAGCAGCTAAGTGAGAGCGTATAGTTAAGAACTACACAGAGGCTCTTTGTCTTTAAAATATAATGCTAATGGCTGACATCTACAGTAGCCTCCCCCACAAATATATTTAAAGCCCAGGTTAATTCTGACTGGGCAATCCCTAATCTCCCTGACCACAGAGACAGCACGGGTTTGGATACCCCCCAGCCTGCTAACTCAGGAGAAGACTCTCTGCTTGGAAAAAGCAACCAAATTATTCCAATGCTGTCATTCCAGCATTGCCAGCAGTTTCCAAGTTTCATTCCTACGTGCTCATGGGTCCAGGGTCCACACAATAACGATAAGCAACAGTGACTATTTACTGTAGCACTCGCTGCTAATTCCAGTACCAACATGCTCTGCATCATCAGGAAACCATTATTCCCAGCACCCTAGGCTCTAGCCAGCCTTCTGCAGCTGCCCATTTGCAAAGTTTTTCTCACAGCTACAGCCTGCATTCACAGCACTGCAGCATTTCTCCAGTTATTTTCCCACCCACCATGTAAATAAAGTGACAAGTGACTTGAGAGATGAAAGCCACGTGCCGATGGGAGGAGATAAACAGGGAAGAGACAGAATATACGTCACAGCGCTCTACCCCTCCCCCAGCTCCTTTAGAAACAGAACAACACAAAAAGTCCCGATGCTTCAGTTGCTGAATGATAAATTAACAAAGCAAAGCAAAGCAGGAGCAAAGACATCTCCCACACTCTGCACAGAAACAGCAAAATATACAATAGAAAATGTCACTAACACCCCATTCAGGCAGATGCACTTATTTTTTGTGAATGACAGGTTATTAAACAAAAAAATTTTGACCACCGGTACTTTGCTGCATGGCTGTTCCCCTAGTTACCATTTCCACCCTAAGTGACCTTCTGCTTAACACTGGGTGTTTCTGGCCTGTAGTCCTTCCTCTCCGAGACATTGCGTTTCACCTTGGCACTAACTGGAGACTCCTGATTCAATGAGGGACTTGAGTGGGATTTCTTCAGTCCTGGTGCATCATTCTCTCCTCCACTCAGCAGCTCCTTCACCCCTTCTTTCAGGAGGCCAACGTAAATCTCATAGCGATTTTTCTGAGAAATGAAAAGAAAGGCCTGCATCAGTCTGGAAGAAATTATGCAGAAGCACTAGAGAGACCATCATCTGGGTAACAATGGTTTCTGCTGGCCTTGAAAGCCAGGAGCCTAATACGGATGCAAACAACAGTGCCTGATGTGGACATGAACAATGGTTGTTAATATAAATTACACCGTACAAAAAGGAATTCAGGTAGGCTGAGCCTGGGGGTGCTGTGCAATTAGAGTCACTCAGTTCTGCAGCACACAAATCCTGACGCTCTGCTGAATGGTGGCTCCTAGTTGGAGTGCATTGTGATTTTCTAAGTAAAAACACCAAGCTGGAGCTTGCTGACCTTAGCCAGGCTGACTCATATTCTGTGCTCACACATACCGAGATGTTATGTGCCCCATGCAGACATGGAGATAAAGCGCAGCAAACTAATGGACAACAAGAATCCTGCTGTGGTTGGCTACAGCTCTCCCCTGCAACCCTTCACTGCCACCAAAAGGTCCTGCTTTCCTTGCTTCAGCCCAAAGGGGAGAAACCAAAGCAGGGTCCTGCTAAGCTCAGACTGTACCAGCTTGGCCACCACTGAGCCCATGAGAGGATGCTCTGCAAGGCCAGACCTTAACAAAAAGTAGCAGATGAGAAGGTTATGACAGTAGCATAGCATGTTCCCCTGACGGGGCCGCTCACGGTGAAGGATGAAGATTGCTCTCTGTTCAGACACTTGGATTTTTCAACTGGAAAAAGTTCACTTTACCTTGTGCCCACCTGTTCTGTGCCTTGTCTTGAGTGGAGCTTTCCCTCTCCAACAGGAAGATTTTGCTATGTGTGCCACAATAACATCTTTCGGCACAGAACATCTCAGCAACCAACAAAATGAGGGCATATTAACAGAAGATCCCTGCAGGGCCTCAAAATCAGAACCTGGGGCAGGAGGTCCTGAAAACAGAGCAACCCGTCTCCCAGGATTTGTTTAATAACCTGCCCCTGACATATGCACTAAAGACATGGTGCAGGCATTGTAATTAAGGTGATCTCAGCGGGCTGGGGACCAGGGAAGGAGGATGTAAACAACCGTACTCATTATTAATTTATATTTCAAAGTGGCAAAATGGTTGCCAAACTATTATGTTCTTGACAGAGGAAAAAGTGTTTAAGAAAAAAATCTTCCGATTTATAATAAAATAATAAAATTCTGGTAATAACACTTATTTAAAAGCAGGAAGTCAAAAAGCTTAGTAACTTGTTTTGAAGTGTGGAATATAAAGGAAAAAAAAAAAAAAGAAGAGAACATGACTGGGTTTCCAGATAGTCCTCTGAATAAACAAAATGCCATACAGGAGGATCATGAAAGAATCCATCAAAAAATTAAAGAAGAAAGCATTCTTATCAATTCCATATCTGGAGCTCCAGCTCCACAATGCAAGAGACAAACACATGAAGCAGGTAAGATGTGTCATTCAATAAAAAAGGAAATGGAGAAACAACAAGCAGAACCCTGATGCTGATGCACTGTGCTGATGAATGATTCATCACACAATGAACAGGGCACCTCTGCAAAAGAGAATGCAAGCCAGTGCTCTAAGCCTGGGATCGGCGTAATATTCATCAAGGGAGAGAGGGACTTCACTGCCATGCAGACTTCTGCTTTTTGTTGATCCAGTAAACACCACCAGGATCACAAGACCCGACAATCAGAACGGAAATCCGGGAGCAGTTTCTGCCCCGCGTGTCTGCCAATGGCCATTTTGCCCTGGACTTTGTGGGCCCATGATTTCTATCGCAAATAAGCAATGCATTTGGAAGTTTCTATTTTGATTTCAACTGCAATAAACTTGCTCTTTTAGTGATCTGACATTTGAAGCAAGGTATTAAAGGTGGTGGAAATTTTTCCTTAAAAGAAATGAATCTGGAAAATTCTATCAAGAAAGAAAAAAACACAAAAGTTAAACCTTTCAAAAGCTTCTGCAACATTCTCTCTGAAGACTGAATGCACATAATAAAGATGAGACGAGATAGCCACCCATCAAATAAACTTCTGGCTTCACCTCTCACCTGACAGCACTCAAAATAAATTTGCTGCAATAAGCAACCATCATCTGGAGCAGTACTTCCTCGGACAGCAAGCAAAGAGGAAACGTTCCTTCCTTGGAGTCTACAAGCAAAGACACCAGCAAGAAGAAACGTTCCTGACTGCATCCCTGAACAAGGACCAGGCATCTCCTGATTCACCTCCCTTCAGAAGGAAACACCATCTCACTTGTCTTTCATCAGGAACAAGAATGAAGGGAACACCAGTGGGTGAACAAAAAGGAATTACAAGGGCCTGCAGAAAAGAAATCTGGCTTCTTCCTTCCGAATCGGACTAGGTTGCTTCCTTTGGGACACCCAGGCCCTTTTGGTGTGCTTCTGGAGATGTATCATCATGATCTTTTGCACATGGATGCAAGGCCTGGTCTGCAGTCTCAGCCTGAAAGAGCTAAGTACAAAATACTGCCTCGCTTGCCTCTTGCCCTTTTGCTTGGACTCCATGCAGCGAGGTCAGTCACTAGCTCCTGCCTGACACTGACAAGGGGGATGAGGAAACCCCAAAACTGGGGGAAAATTTCCATTTAGGATTTTCATATAGCTCACCTTTTTCTTTTTTTTTTTTTTTTTAACTGCTTATGGTTCAACATGGCCTGCAAAATCTATGCCAAGTGTGAAGGCAACACAGCATTGCGTAGCAGCACCTTGAATCACCATCTCTTGCACACAACTGCCTAGACAGGCATGAGCACATCTGCAGTGCCGATCACATATCTGAATTGCACAGTTCAATTGCTATGCAAGGCTCTCGCTAGGGAAGATGACATCTTTTGTTTCCTTGGCTTTACTGGTTCTGCTTTGTTCTGAGGTACCAGAGGAATACTTCTCTAAAGAACACCATGAACAAATTGACAGAAAACAGAAAAAAAACCAAAACAATCTCCTTCTCTATCAATCTTTCTAAAATAATCTAACACTCCAGCCTACATTTTATCCTAACTCATCATGCTTCAAGGAGTAATAGAAAACAAACTTTATGTCAAGGACCCAAAGCCAACAAAGTTTTCTTTGCTCTCCCAAGTTGCACAAGACACCCTGTAGGGTGAAAGTGTGCGGCTTGCTCTGTACATCTGAGTGCTGTGTTCAAAACTGACAGTGTGCCATTGATCACAACCCTTTGATCTCGTTTGTTCAGCCAGTTTCCAAACCACCTTACTGTCAATTTCCTAGCCCACGCTTTATCAGCTTGTCTTCGAGGATGTTAGAGGAGACAATGTCAAAATCCTTGTTAAAGTCAAGAACAATAGCCACTGCTTATCCCTCATCCATCACACCAGGCATCTCATTGTAAAAGGCTATCATGTTGGTCAGGCATGATTTCCCCTTCATAAAGCCATGCTGATTACTCACAATCATCTTCTGTTCTTTAATGTGTTTGGAAGTGATTTTGCTCCATCACCTTCCCACGGACGGAGAAGTAGCTGACCAGACTGTAGTTCCCTGGATCCTCCTCCCTGCCTTTCTTGAAGACAGGAATGACGTTTGCTTTCCTCCAGTCCTCAGGAACCTCCCCTGTTCACCATGGCCTTTCAAAGGTAATAATCAAGAGTGGCCTTGCAATCACATCATCCAGCTCCCTCAGCACTCATTGGTGCATCCCATCAGATCCCAGGGACTCACATACGTCTGGTTTAAATATTCCCTAACTTTATCATCCTTCACCAAGGGTAAGTCTTCCTTGCTCCAGATTTTCCCACTAGGCTCACGTATTTGTGACTGCTGAAGGCTGGTTTTATCAGTAGAGACCTAGACAAAGAAGACATTGAGTATACTGGCCTTTCCCTGTTCTTTGTGACCAGGTCCCCTGCCCCATTATGGGTCCCAACTAGGGCCTGTATTTTCCCTAGCTGTCCTGCTGTTAACATACATGTAGAAACCTTTCTTCTTGCCCTTTGCATCTTTTGCTGGATTGAACTCCACATGGGGTTTGGCTTTCCAAAATGCAATCCTGCATGCTTAGACAGTATCTCTGTTCCTCCTGTGTCACCTGCTAGTGCTTCCACCTCCTGCACACTTCCTTTTTATGGGTAGAGTTTTGCGAGGAGCTTGTTCATCCGTGAAGGCCTTCAGCCATCTTTGCTTGGTTTCTTGCTTGTCAGGGTCAAGCATTCCTGAGCATAAAGGAGGTGATCCTTGAGAAGTGACCATCTATCCCAAAGCCGTCTTCCCCCCAAGGGCTGTATCTAATGCTATTCTTCCAAGCACTTCCCTGAAGAGCTCTCCTGAATTCCACGGCTGTGATCCTAATTTTTACTTTGACCCCTCCTTTCAGGATCATAAAGACCAACATCTTGTGGTGACCGCTGCCATGGTTACCCCTGACCTTCATATCCCCAACCAGTTCTTCCTAGATTATAAATGAGAGGTCCAGCAAAATACCACTCCTTGTCTGCTCCTCAGCCACCTGTGTTAGGAAGTTGTTGTCAATGCATTCCAGAAATGTCCTGGATTGCTTCTGCCCTGCTCTATTGTCCCTCCAGCAGATACAGGGATGGTTGAAGCTCCCCATGAGGACCAGAGCCTGCAAACACAAGGTTTGTTCCAGATTTTTGAAAAAGGCCTAGCAGACAGCCACCACAATGACACCCATCTTGGTGTGCCCACTAATCCTGACCTACAAGCTCTCAGCTGGCTCATCACCCTTCCCAAGGCAAAGTTTGATGTGTGCCTGCTACTCACTCTCATAAAGGGTGACTCCCCCTCCTTGCCATTCCTGTCTGGCCTTTCTAAAAAGCCTGTATCATTCCTAGCAGCACTCCAGTCATGTGAGCTATCCCATCACCTCACTTCAGCCGTTTTATTGATTATGTAGTCTCTCCTGTTCACATCATCGTGTCCCCTTTGCTTGCCAGCCCTGTCCACCACTTCCTCATTTGACTGTTGGTCAGATGATTTCAGGTATGTGGGAAGAACAAATTGGCCAACTGTGTTCCCTATACAAAACAGTAGCAAAACATCTATGCAAAACATCTCAAGCTCACCAAATGCTATGCAGTCCAGAGCTACAGTAAAGTCAAACCCAATACAGCAGTTATAACCTTCTGTGAAAGCATAAGTACAGTACCAGTCGAGCTCAAGAATAAAAAGAGCTCCTCCAAAAGAAACTCATAACACATGGCAGCAGGCTTACTTCAGTTCTGGAGGCTTGTGTTGCCTCCAGCATCTCCTCTGGTGGTGTCTCTGACTTTTGTCTTATCTGCTCTTTCTCTTCTTCAGACTATGGATTTTCCTTGCCAGGCAGTGCCTTATCTAGAGTAGGATCCTTTCAGACCTGAGGCAACATTGAACTCACAGTTCTGGGGGAAAAAGCTCAAAGGTGCAGCAATGAAAAATACCAGGCTTCTGCTGGGTTGCCACTCCCCTCCCACCTAGGCCTACAACGTGGCAGACACCATGATGGATAAAAGCTGCTGTCAGATACTCAGAACAATCTCCTAATGCAGCTGCCTAAGCTGCATCACTCAATCCTGTGATCTTTAATTCTACCTTATCCTGCTTGTCCTGACATCCAGCTCACTGGTACACAAAGGGATCTGATGACAATCATTTTAGAAGAGCAGTTCCTTCAGAACATACCAATAGAAGACATGATCTGCATTACTGCAGAATGCAGTCATTCCGTAAAGATTGAGGTGCCAACACACTAGGCAACATATACTCTTACAATACAATACAGTTTCTGCCTGAGACCTTACCATCTCTTCAAAAAGATGTATCTGGCAAGGACAGAGGGTCATATTTTTATCCTCCATTTTACAGTTGAGGAACTAAATTCACAGCTAAGATCACAGGAAGTCCTTAGCAGAAAGAGGAGCGACATCCCAGCTTCTGGGATTACTGTGACATATCTGTCTAACAAGAGCATACTCCTTAGTGAAGTAAGGTGAAAAATGCAGAACTTCAGGACTGTACCCCAAGACCAGCTGCCCCACCCACACCCAAAAAGTAAAATAATAATGTTTCCTACACATACCTCAAACTCCAGATAGTGGTCCTTCAGTTTGTAATCATCTACTTCCTTGCCCTTGAGCTTCTTGTCAGGAGGATAGGAGCGATGTTCAGCAAGCTCAGTGGAGATCTGCTTCAGCTTAGCTTCATGGGACTTCAGCTGTTCATCCTTCAGAAACACATTAAGCACTTAAATGACAGAATCTAAAATATTCAATAAGCAAAGGAAAATAGAGAGATCCATATACAAAAATATCAAGTTCTTTCTTTCTTTCTTTCTTTCTTTCTTTCCATTAACTAATTTTAATTAGATTGATAAGGTCTGTTATCCCAGAGCTCTGTCCTCAGCAGCTCTCTCAAAGGCACCCAAGCAAAGTGGCCAAATTTTCAGAAAAACTCAGCAGCTAGCAGATGCCACCGGGAAGGATAGCAAACCTGTCATCCCTCGCCTTGCTGACAGCAACGGAAGCAGCTTGCTGCAGAGTATTACTGACAACATGACACTTCTGCTCTGATACATTTTTTGGCAAATTAATTAAGGCTGTTGTGTATGCAGTCAGACCAAGGGCAGAATGAGACAGGCAAAGACCTTGCCTAAGGTCTTTGCAATGTAAAAGTAGTTCCTTCCAGGACAGAAAAGACATGGAGTCAGGGTCCTTCCTTCCATTTCTGCACTACCAAACACTCTCTGGTCTGCAATTTCCATTTGTTCAGAACAATACAATGCATCCAGAAGAGGAAGGGCTGTCCAGTCCCCAAAAGGTATCTCATTTTGCTAAGCTTTTATCCCACTGTGCAGTTGAAGAAAGTGAGGAGCTGCTACTCCCCCTTTCTAGGCAATTTCCTTTATCGTAATCCCAGCCCCACTCACTTCCTCCAGTCCATCTGTCAGCTAACCTTCCCTCAGCTCAGAAGGTTTCCGGCTCCTGCAGCATGGCCTTCTGGCCATTTCTAGGCACGGATCCGAAATTATGTTTGAATTGGTTAAGTCCAAAATATAGATATGATCATGCAGATCTCAGCGACTTAGAGTCATAACAGCAGGTAGGACCCAGCTCAGCTCCTGCACACATACCTAGCCTCAGAGCAGGGGACAGCTGCCAAAAGTTGTCCCCCAGTGTTGTGCCTGCGCAGCCTGCAGCTTCAAGCCTATCTCAGACCTGCCTGCACTGCCCTGTGAGTCGCACCAGGGACTGAGCCTCTCAGCTCACTGAGCTGGAGCTGCGGAGAAGAGCAGAAAGGGGGAAAACTTCTACAGAGGATGGCAGCTGAGCCCCAGCTAATCCTGTGTTTCAACTCTTTTGCAAGAGAACTGAAGAAACACGTGGGATAATTTCTGTCTGCCTATAGATGGTAGGGCTCAAACCACTTGCTATTGGCTGCCAAAAATTCTTGTTGCTGTTACTAACTACCCTGGATCTGCTTGCTCTCGCTGTTAGTGCCCAATCACTCTTTACACTGTGCTGAATCCTGGATCCCAGTGATACCCTGTTGCGCTGAGTTCTACAGCCTTCCAGGGCAGCAGCCCTTTAGAGTGCGCGTGCGTGTGTGTGTGCACGCGCGCACGTGCACGTCTCAGATAAAAGGGAAAAAAAAAACCAAACCAAAACCAAACCCTAGTAGATCTTTTCTAGACCGGTTGTTCTTTTATATATAGCTTTGTCATATTCGTCTTTGGTTGGACTAACCAAGATCAGACACAGATCTGCTTTTGAAAGCAAGCTTGGTGCAATGATCTGGCCCAACCTGTCATGTCCAGCCTCTCTCCCCGACCCGTGTTAGGTTCTCACTGCATCCTGACTTCTGCCTGACCAGTGACAGGCCCTTTGAAGAAGTACTGTCCATCATGATTTAGCCCACAAAATCCTAAACAGCAACCACAGGGATTTGACAATTCATATTTTTTTGTCTGCCAAATGAGAAGCAGCCTGCTGGCAGCTCTTCCACACTGACAGATAAAAGTAGATGTGTTTCTGCTTGCCTTTGAATTTATCTGCTTTGAACACTTAACATTCTTCTGCCTTTCGCTAAAACAGCTTATCTCATTCCACTTTTCGTGTCTCCCCTTCTTTGAGACACAAACCACAGGGCTGTGTTCTACTTTTTTTCCTTTCCAGATTAAACAGAAAGAATGAGACTAGGAAACAACATGCTAAATGGAACAATCACACAGAACAATGATGAGTAAAAAAGCTTTTTGTGGTGACTAGGGGTAAATTATTGAAGCCCCATACAGTATTTTAAAAAAAGTATGCGTGAGCGAAAGGTAAAATCACAAGATGAGACAAGTTAGTGTTACTCTTTACGAGACATGTTTTAAACTTTAACCCCGAATAGAAGATGGAAAGTCGGTCACCACATTGTAAGTAAAAAGGCTACTGCCACAGAGAGGGAAAAAGCAGGGGCGACATAAAAAACCCCACCCCCGTAAAGAAATGCATATTATGAGATAGTGGTTTCTAAGGACCGTTGCTAAGCTATGAAGATGGCAAAAAAATGCATTTAAGAAGCAATCCAGCATGGGCAGATGACTTTAAAAGCTACAGGGGATTACTCAAAAATTACACACCTAGGACTGGCATCTATCATCTCTGCCACTCTGTCAACCTGATCAACACAATCAACATCATGTTCCTGCCAGTGCAAGAGGAATTGCAGGCATGCATCACAGCTCCCAAAGTACACACAGATACGGGCGCAAGCATCAGACACAGTTAGACTCAAACAAGCAGAAGTAGGTGTTTTTTCATGCAACAAGTAGTAGAGCTGTGAAATTCCCTGCCACAGGATGTTGGGGAAGCTAAAAGCATACATGATCACAAAGACATTCATGTAAGACTCAGTTTATAAATATACATTAAACAGGAAATCCCTGAACTGATATGGGTTGGAGTCTGGAAAAGTATTGTGGGAGAAATATAATTGATGGTTGCCTGATGCATCAGCTTTCACCTTTTATTACCCCAATAAGCCAAAGACCATGAGTATGTCCATTTCTTCTGAAATGAGTGGCAATAAACACTCAAATCCAAAAACCCACCAGTCAGTCAGTATTTGAAATGTCCTCTGCAGAGCCATAACCACAGGATGAAAATTCTATATCCGGCACTAGGAACACTGGTGATTATTTCTTTTCTTCAAAAACGTAAAACAATTATATTCAAGTCTGCTCCTTCTCTTCCCCCACTTCAAATCTTGCATCAGGAAACGAGCAGAGATTCCTCCTAGGAATGCAGGTGGCGATAGCCACAAAACAATGCCAAGGACCACCGTCCAGTCTCCAGCCAGCCAGAGGAATTGCCATCACCTACCCTCTATATAAAAACAGCTCACCTGAGATAGCTTCGTTGTGGTGGCTGGCAGGAGTGGGCGACTGAACTTCTTCTGAGAGCCAATTGCTGCTGGAAATGGTGGTGCAGAGAAGACAGCAGCCACACAGTTAATCTTGTTGATCCAGGTCTGCATTTCTTCTTGGTTCCTGGGGAAGAAACACATACTAAACACCTGTTGAATCAGCCTCCTCTACCTCCTTCCGACTCCTTCAATGGCATTTTAAAAGTGAAAATAACCAGAACTTGACCAGTCTTAGAGTCTTTTCAGTCTTCTGGTCTATCTTTGCAAGAAGTTAGTGTCAGGTATCTCAGTCACAGGCTAGCTTGTGATTAGGTCCATAACTCACCCTAGCATACATCTTTTCCTAATCCAATCCAAATGACACAGGCAACACAGCCAACCAGTGCCCTGATGCAGACATATGTCGTAAGGTCTCAGCTGTGCTGGACACCACAGATCTCTAGGAGGTTTCACATGGATCTCAGTAGAAAAGGGCTCATGGGCAAGACTGATGCACAGGTTTTTAATGTCAGAAGCAACAGGCATCTGTTCTGTCTGGATATCACAGCCTGAAGAACTTAATCAAATTATTCTTGTATTAAGTAGTAACTTTGTCTTTCTAGAAGATACGCCTTGGTCAGAAACATCCGGCTAGGATCTGATGACATCAGGAGACAGACAATCCAAGATCGCCTTTGGTCATTTGTTTCAATGATTAATCACCCTGACTGTTAGAAGTTTGTGCCTTGTTTCCAAATTGAATTTCCTGCAGCTTCAACTTCCAGCTGCTGCATCTTGTTATGCCTTTCTCAGCTAGATTAAAAAGCCTCTTAAAACCTGATGTTTCCTTCTCATGAACTACTTGTGCACTCTAATAAAATCACTACTTAATCTTATTTCTGATCAAATAAACAGATTGAACCTCTTAAGCCTCTGCTTTAACCTGTCCAGGCATGAATTCACCCCTCCTTCAGCACTGCTTTCTTTCCTCAGCGATTGGCACAAATCAGAAGGAAGCACTTACTGGGCTTGGAAAAGCAGGACCCTCCAATCTGCTGTTTTAAGCTTGAGAACATTGGGTTTCTTCTCATAGTCTGTTGCCTTGGATGCCAGTGCATGATGCACGCTAACTGCATTCTTCAGATCTTCCTCCGACAAAGCCTTTTCTGGCTTATATTCATCCTGCAGGAGTTAACGGGAAAAATGGCATCTTATTTCTCCACATCCTATTCCTTTTTCCGTAACCTGGGGAAAAACCTTGTTCCATAGTCATGAATAGTATTGAAAGTATATGAACTGAATGTAACCTGACTTGAGCACTTGTGGTTTCCACTACCTTTAACATATATTTATCTTTCTCTTTTGTGACCTATTTGCAAGGGAGAGTAGTTCCACTACCTGCTTGACAGGAAGAGGGGTAAAGAGGGAGTATTTGACTATCGCAACAGCTATGGACTATTTGTCTTCATTTCAGGAATCCTTCATGGCCAGCTCCCCACCTCCACTGCTCAGTTGCTGGTTTCTGCTTGGGTTCTCAGTCTCCACTACTCAATTTTTATTTTTCTCAACTACCTTTGTATGCCCTCCTAGGCAGGTCCTCACATAGTGGAGAAGCCTCCTTATCAGTCTCCACAAATCAAATATAGCAACCTCCTTTCGATTTCTGCTCAGGGTCTGTGAATGGCAAGCACAGCACCATCCAGGTTTTTGACACAACTAACACCAAATGACAAAAGCAGGGAGTCAAACTCCTCTGTGTTGCAAGCACCAGCCTGGGAGCAGTGTTTGATCTCATGAGTGACAGAAGCCGGACAAGCGCACAATCATGGTGTAGCCACAAGTTCAGTTTTAAGCCCACCTGACTATAAACGGCTTGGGAAAGCCAGGAGCTTTTTCAAGGAAAGGTCGCTTGCCAGCAGTTTCAAAGCAGTCTGCAATTGACTCCATTTGTCCCCCTTAGTACATCACAGAAATCAGTCTCTTCTGAAACACCCGCCAAGGGAGGGGGTGTGAAGGCAGCAAAACAGAATAATAATTCCCTGCAGGTGTGATAATTATTGATCCCTCCACTTGAACACAAGAGTTACGAGATGGGGTTTAGCAGGCAACAGAGTGCAGGACGCAGAGCATGTGCAGGGACAGCACTAGCTTAACACCCAGAGAGGCACCCACCCTGGAGAAGAGCTGGTTAATGTGCATCAATTGGTTTACAGGGCTTCTCTGGCAGCACACAGACCAGGGTTGCAGCCAGAGGCAACTACACCGCTGCTGGAGACACCTGTTCTCTCAACCAGGCTAGGTTTGGTCAGGGTTCTCCAGGATGAGTTTCAATGGATGGGGAGTCACCTGCTGTGGTGACCACCTCCCACAAGGGAGGACAAAGTGTCCTGCTCCTCTGCCATGTCTCATCCTTCCTCACAGAGGTCCAGTTAGTGCAGGCCCAGAACTTGCTGCTGCTCAGACACTTCACCAGAGGAGATACAGGTAACTAGCACTACTGTTGCAGCACCACCTCCGCTTGGGGCCGGACAAGGGCGCAACCCACCACAGGTCTGGCAGGCCAGGCAGAAAGGCAGAGCACTGCTGCACCGATGACCAAAGGGTAGCCTTCAACCTAAACAACTGTGACACAAGGCATTTTCAAGGTCTGGTAGTGGGCAAAGCCAAATGTCCTTCCTTTCTCATAGCTTGAGTCCCAACAAGCTTTGGAGGGATCTCCATATTATGATGGACTTTGCCTACTCCCACTTTAGGGCACTCTCTAAACCTTCTTCGAGGAAGATTTGGGAAAGTCCCTAGCCAAAGGACAAGAGCCTCCTGGCTGTCCAATGTCTGGCCCAGCCCCATTGTGAAGATGGAGGAAGCAAGCCTCCCGGTCAAGCCCCTTCCTTCACGGGTTAAAAAGGTGATTTATTTGGTGGCACTTTTGGAGTTAATGACTGGCTCCACTGTCCAGGAGGAAAACTAGGAAAACTTCAGGGCCAGGAAATGAACTTCAGCAAGCCTCAGAAACATGATATTCTGGCTTTGCTCAAGTTACTGCCTAGAGACAGTGTCAGCTATTGCCTTGCCTGTTGCCTCCCAGCTTCTTCTGTGAGACGCATCCAACGTCCACAACCGGCTCTGGTGTCTAAACCTGTTCCAGAAGAACTCCACATTTGGGCAGTCCCAGAAGCAGTCCTGGCTGAGAACCTCTCCTTACTGACAGAGAGCGTTCACGATAATCCTTGCTAATCCCACCGGATCAGCTGGCTACTATCTACCTTGACAGCTGGGGCTCTGCCAGCTTCTCCAAAGGCACTGACCAGCATACCGGAAATGTCTCCACATAGCTGGCCAGCCTTAGAGAAAGCTGGAAGGACGTGAATGTGCTGTTCAAAATTCTTCCTTTAAGGCCTCCAACTCTTTTCAACTGGCAGGGAATGCTAGCGGAGCAGGAACATCCGTATCTCCTTGCCATCAAGGACAGCACGTGCTCTGACGTGCTGGTGTCAGCACAGAAGTTGAGCTGAAATGGAAGGCAGGTCACTAAAGTTAGACCAAGACGGTGGCAAGGAATATATGAGGAGCCAGAAAGGAACTGTGACCTCTCTATCAACTGAAGGCTGATGTGAGTGCTGCACACCACACAATGACATGCTGAATTCATATTTCTCAGACTCCTGGAGAATGACTTTCCCAAATCCTGCTGACCTGGAGTCAGCATGTTTCTAAATCTGTTTTTGATAGATCAGAGCATGAGATTTGGCTTTTTATCAGTCAGTGTACTGTGGGTGGGTATCTCCACTTAGTTGCATGTGACGGCTGCAAGATTGTCTTTTGCAAAGTCTCATCACTGAACACTTCACAGCATTCTGGCCCTTCTCTCTCTTTTTTTATATTTAAATAGAGGAAACACATTTGGGAAAAGTTATATAAAAATACCTGAAAGCCTGCAAAATTATAAAGTGCCACATCAAAAAGCGAAGATGTTGCACACCTTACAGAAGAGTCTGAACAAAACATGAAGGTCCATGTCCTGCACTGCTTGCCCAGAAGCAATTTCTATCAAAGAAGCGAGGTCAGCCTTATGCCCTCTACTTATAAACCTCTCTTCTGCATGCACATCACATCCCATGTCAGTCTAGTGAACAGACATTCTGTCAAACTCCTACTTTGCAATTTCCTCTTGCAATGAACAGAGGGCAGAAAATTAACCTTGGCCTGAGGATGCCCAGAGACAGGCCCAACATCCCAAACATGTCAAACCTCTCATTTTATGTTAATACGGTGCAGGTATGGTTAGTTGGCTAATTGTGCATGCTTCCATCGAGCCCCTCCAGTGGCCTCTGTGCTCACTAATTCAGAAGACATCTCTCTTACATCACTCATTTAAAAATAAAACAATATGCAGCACAGGAATTAGCACTGGAACAGTTCCAATGGAAAAAAAAAAAATTAAAAAAATATGTGGGCACAGAGACAAGACTGCCCAGATAAACTCTGCAGTAAATCTCAAGTGACCACCATTTACAAACCACTGTCATACATGGACTTTGACATCAAAACAAGGAGAACTGAACTGGTATGCAAACAGAATGACAGCAGAATTGGGATCACACTGCCCACTGGGGAATCACAGCTGCTACAAACAATTAATATTTGTATTTCAGTAGTGTCTTGAGGGAACAGCTGAGGTACAGATAAACACAGAAAGCAATAGTTCAGAGGTTTGTACATGTGTTTGTGTGTATACAGCCCCCAGAACAGTGAGATTTCTCTCTCCCCTGCTTGAATAGCACTCAGTGCAATTAAACCATCATCACAGATGTTACCTCCACAGATATACAGATAATATACAGATAATGAGAGAAAGAGGGAAAAAATGTGTGTGTGCATATGTGAATGCACCCTGCCCTATTGCACTCCATAATCAGGAGAGAAGGCAAACATAGACAAGGAAATCCTTTGCCAATGACTACTGCCAGAGCTGTACATTTCTACAAAGAAATCAAGCTGTTCTAAAACACTCCTGAACTTTCTAATATTAGGATAATTTCAGTCTCCTCGTATATTGCAAAAGGAAACAACAGCTCAGCAACTTTTACTATAACAGCTTGGTCTAGCTGTGTATTTTAAAACACCCTCAACTTCTGCGATACCACATCCCTAACAGAGCAAAGTTTATTTCACAGATGAAGCAAATCCCTGCTGGAGCTGAAGAGAAATCAGAGGATGTTTCACAGCTGCAGCATGAAGCACTGTGGCTGAGCAGGGGTCGGAGGCACCCTGGGGAGGCTCGCAGCTGCCCCATCACTCACTTTGGGAATGACTCAATTCTCATCACGACCCTCTGTCAGCCTTTGACAGCGCTAAAGTAGAAGTCTTGCTTGTCACTGTGCTACAGTAAGATGGCTTCAGTGCAAGTGTCTTCAGGACCAAGTGGGAGAGCACAGCTTTGCGGAGTAGCCGCCTTGTAATCACTGAATTCAATTGGTGTGACAAGTGCAAGACACACAAATAGCAAACAAATAAGAACAAGAACTCCAGCAATGCATTTCATTCTGCAAAGATGCAGTCAGATGTGAAATTACTCTCTTGCTCTCCAAAGGATGGCAGGTGAGAGTGGGAAGAGCAACATTCTGTAGAAAATTTGCATGCCACATCAACATCTCTCTACATTTTGTCAAACAGAAAGTGTTTTAAACTAATATGCCAGTGATGCTTATAAAAGTATTTAATTGAGACTCTAAAATAGACAGCATATCCATTTCTTCCCCTTGAAAGCTGATTAATTTCTTAGAGAGGGGATTGATAAATGTGTTATGGACAAGGAGCCTTCTTACTTTGTAGGTAACCAAGCAGTCTTTCCAGGTGAACACTAAAGATGACTTATTTCAGAAATCAAGGCAGGTAACTCCATTTCACCCAGGAAAGGGCAAGTACAAACCTGTCATGAAGGCCACTTTAGTAAAATCTGAACCTGCTGCCAACAAGAGAACCAGAGGGAAGGCCAAGCTGCTATTCAGCAGATTTCGTTCTAGTCTCTTGCACTGGCTTTGAGCCTGTCACATCCAACTTTCAGCCCAAGTCTTCCCTCCTGACTGCAGATTGTTTTGTCCATTTCAGGATTTCAGCCTCTCAAAAAGGTACTGCACCCAGAGCACCCACCTTCTAAACCTCATGCTGTAAGAATTTGATCCAAACCACTCTCTTTTTTATTCAGAGACTATCCAGGTTGGCTCCAATGAAATCAACAACTTTAGAAAGCGCAGCAGGAGAGGAGGAAACAGCAGTATGCACTTAACTTGTGCTCCTGATAGTTGAAAAACACAGTGGAAATATAAAAATGCTTTCAAAGGAGCATAGTTTTACAATGCAGGGCAATCTGGACAAACACCACTTATTTCATGAACGTTTCACCTACGCTGGGAGGCAAAAAAGCCTTAACAATCTCCTTAGCTGTTACCATTTATTTGATTTTGACAGTTCTCACTCATATGCTGCATTTCAAATTTCAAGAGAATAGTTAAAACTGCACTTGTGCCAAAAAACTTGAAGGGTTTCAGCTGACGTATTTTTTTTAGACTTCTTGCTGTCAGGGAGCAAAGTTTGTTAGAAACCAGTGTCTCATCTTGCTTTGGGGGGAAAAAAAAAGGAATCCTAGTATCCTTTTATCCTTCAATTTTGCTATGGAGCAGAAGCTTCAGATTCCTACCAAGGCCAAGCTGCCGTTCAATTGTTTTGCAGCTAGTCTTGCAGGCATTGCAGAAAAGCGTACTATGAAAAGATGGGAAAGGAGGACAGCCTTACAGGAGAGGAAGTCATACATATGAAATGCAATGTTAAAAGCAGCCTAGAGGAATGCGTGCAAGACACAGAGAGATGATGCTGTCTTTGCTGGTGAAGCTGGCTGTGATTTCAGCCATGACAGCAATGGTATAAACTGGAATTTAAAGGGTGCACATGTGGATGGGGACAATGGGACTGAACTTGAAAGTGTGAAAAGGCAGAGGGTGTCAATGAAAAGATTCATGCCTGAATGTGTGTGTAAACAGGGTGGGGGGCAGACAGAGCAGCTACACTGTGTGTTGGAAAGAAAGGAGCCTGGAGGGCCTGTGAGAGCGGAGAGGATGCCTGCTGCTTTATCCCTCTTTAATTAGTTTCCAAAAGACAGTGATTTCCCATACCTTCTGCAAGTACAGGACCGTTCCCTTCAGCACAGCATAAAAGGTTTTCCAGCCTCGCTTTCCCCGGGGAGCTGCAAAGAAAACAAATGAAAATCCATTTAACTCAGATCCATTTTTACACTTTGTCTAGGCAACAGGAGAGCTACATTAGTCCTGCATTAAACCTCCTTTGTACTCTCCTTTTCAAAGGACAATGCAACTCAGCACAGTGCCTGAACATACCCACTGTGTGAGAGAGTAATAAAACAACCCTGATGACAGCCCTGGACTCGATCAGAAGGGAACAGCAGCAATGCAGGAAGCAGGCCAGAGAGATCCAGTCTTTGTGCTCTTTCAGGTAGGTGGACACTGTCCCTACACAGCTAGGTCTGAGCTCTGCACCTTGGCAGAGTTTACAGAAGGAAACGCCCTTTCTCCATGTCATAGCAGGCTGACAGGCACTGCTTGGGACCAATGGGACATTGCTCAGAAAGCAGTCCCTCTCAAGAGCATCCTTCCCTTTTGCTGCTGCACACTTGAGTTGGCACCAAGTAATTAGATGGCTTCTTGGTCCCTTCCTCTATTCCTGCAGCCTCAAAAGAAGGTGGAGGAAGGAGAGGGGAGCCAAACAAAATCCTAAGGAATAAAAAAAAAATCACCCCTCAGGAAACCTAAAGTCAGAGGTTGAAGAACGTAACAGAGACAACATATCCAGCCTACAGATTCCTAGAAACAAGCTGGGGGCGGGGGGGGGGGGGAAGGGCTGGGGCGGAATTCAGCATGAAGGCTCCATTTTAAAATTCAGCTGCAATAGAGAGAGAGAAGGCACAGGCTGCATGGTCACAGTGCCAGAGACCAGAAGCCTGCATTTAAGCTCACTCTCCAACAAGCACACACCACTGACGAGCGTCCACTTGCCTCTATACTGAAATTAATAACCGTGCACGACTAAAGCATCACCCTCAGAAACGCATCCCATTCTCATCTGAAGACAGCAAGCAATGGTAAAGAGGTTATTAGTCCCTTGCTCCAGAGGTTAATCATTCTCATCTCACATGATAGGCCTTATTTCTAATTGGCATTTGTTCGGTTCAGCTTCCAGCCATTGGCCCCTGTTACGTCCTTCTCCGCTAGAACTGCTTAAGTGCTTTAGCCCTCAGTACTTCTTTTACTCCTTTCCTGAGAAAATACATATAGCATGCGAGCATATCACTTCATTAGAATCCCGCACAAGCTCATCTCTGCCCTGCAACAACTCTATTAGGAAATAAAATACGAGAAGGTCTAACTCACTTTAAAAAAAATGAGTTTCCTTTTATTTGCAACTTGAAAGTCAAAATGTAACTTTTTCAAGAGCCGCATGACAACGAGAGACAGACCTGTAAGATGTACAGAAGCTTCTGAAAACATGGCCCTAATTACTCATAAAAGGATTATGCCCCAAATGCCAACATCCAATGTGATGAATCATGAGCAATTCTGATTACTTATACGTTTAATAAGTTTAATAAAGAAGAACCTATTCAGAGCATCCAGTCATCACAAAGAATGAGGTCAGTTTGATTTCGACATCTCTGGATTTAGTTGTCCAGCTGTCAGCCTCCAGCTTGAAAATACTGACCTCCAATTGTACCTTCTAAAATATACTGGCAAAACATGCAAACACCAAAGAGCTTAGCCCAGCTAGGATAGAGCCCATCACAAAGTCAGACTTTGCCTTCAGGATTCAGCCCAGCAGCGTCAACTATGAATTGGTGATCCTCAGCAATGAAATGGGGAAAATACAGATGCTCTGAGTAGCCTCTGCTGTTTCCAAGAACATTAATAGAAAACAAACAAATGAAGATGTCCAAACAACACCACGCACAGAGGTGAATCAGAAGACTTCAATAATTAGTGCACCACAAATGAAGTAGGACAAGAAGGAAAGAGGATGATTAATCTAAGTAAGAGACACAGCAGGATTATTACAAAGAAGGAGCAAGGAGGAACTGCATGGCATAAATCTGGCTGTTACCGAAAGCTGCTGAACTGCATTGGGTATGTGACTCAAGGCTGGGGAAACAGGAAAGGGAATGGCTGCAGCATCTTCCAAGCAGAGATAAATAACAGCCTTTCTTTAAAGACAGTCCGAGAGGGGAGGGGAGATTTGAAACAATTTGGTGTCACATAAGGAAAAGGAGAATTACCAAACTTCTACGGAACAGCTACTGTAATTCACTTGAAATTGTTTTCTCTTCTGTAAACCATGAGATTCATTTTCTTTTAGCACAAAAGATTCACATTGCTTTGCCGTATCACATAACTCATTATGTTCATGCATTAGAGTTGATGCAAATGCGACTGAACATTGTAAATCCTGGCCTAATAGTGTGAGTGCAATAATCCAATTGCTGCATTGTTTGTTATTGCTGCAATTTCTCCTAGTGAAGCAGCACTATTTGCCTTGAGAAGTACATGGACTCATCGTAAGTGGCATTGTGCAGAGATAACAAGAAAATGAGACATTAAGAGTGAAAGATACTCACTTTTCTTTCCATCCATATCTGCATGGCTTTTCCGAGCTAGAAATCCAGTTTTATACACAGCAGCATTCGGGTCATGAGGGATGTCAAGGAATGGGTTATTTGAGTTGCCAATTCGACTGACAGCCTTCGTCTGGCTCCCATTATCCTTTTCATCTATACCATCTGAATGAGCCTTTTTTTTCTCTTCTTCATCCCTTAAAAAGCAGTGAAAACCAAGCATGAATGAGGGACTGACCAGCAACGTTTCATTTCAGTAATTCTTGCATGCTCCTTGTTAAAACATACCTCTCTCTCTATAGGGGGCCCTGTTTAGAGAGAAACATAGACGTGTACCAAACCTTAGTCAGATTATAGCAAAACTTCAGTTCACCTACTTCACCAGCACAGGACATAGGAGCTGGATTTTCAAAAAAGCCCATTTGTCTTTTACAGTCTCAGAAGACAGGATTTCAAGAGTCTTCTGTGTCCTCCAACTTCACTTGAGTGCTAAAATGGGAAATATTTGCCTGCTGGGCTCTCCTGAAAAATCTCCAATTTCTTCCTGAGTTCACAGGTATTTGAAAAGGATTAGATTACTACAGATCACTGTGGCTTACCCTTTAACTTAGCATATGAAACACAGACTCTACCTCCTTTTCTTTATTCTCCTCCACAGACTAGCATAAAAGTAGTAATTTAAAAATAAAAACTATACTAGGTGAATTACGTTACCTGTATTTTAGAAAGAAAATGCTGCTCAAAACGTTACTTATTAGGGCAATGCATTCAACACAGCTCTCAGGGACAACAATGCAACCCATTTCAGCAAGTCACAAGCATTGCCTGAATAATAAATGCCTTTTTGTTTGTTACAGCCAAAGGAGAAAAGGACTTGGCAACCTAGAAAATAAAAAGTGTCCACCACAAGAGTAGGACGATTGTTTTCAGCGAATGACAGGCCACAGAACCTGGGTGGATGATGTATCTGGAGGAACCACAGTTAGTGTCAGATTACAGAGCAGCCCTGTGTCCTTTGAAGTCCCCACACATTCCCCTCCAGGTGAGTGGGATAGGTGTGTCAGGGAGGATGAAGGCTGTCATTGGAAAGTCATGGCAGCAATGCTTCTCCTAAGACCAGCACCTGATTTAAAAAAAAAAAATCATAATCACTTGAGTGTAATGATGGCCAATGGGGGGGTGAACTTCAAGTTGCTGCATCTCACTGGAGCCAGACGATCAGCTGAGAGAGCAAACTCAGGCAGACCTTCCCATCACACGCACATGTTCAAAGGCGTGTATCAGATGAGGATTAGCAAGGCATATGTCAGCCCAAAAGCTCCCTTTGGGGCACACCACAACTATGCCTCCTTATGGGAATGACCATCCAAAGAAATATCCTCCAAGAACTGCAGGCTAGAGCAACAATCTGTATTATCCTGATCTCTCCTGAAATGGTCTTCTGGGGAATAACTTAGTCTGAGGAGATACAAGGATAATAGACTGGTTTGACAATAAGGAAACCAAATCCAGAGACACAGAGGCTTAATATAGTGAACTCAGCAGTGTCAGGGAATGTTCCGAGGCATTTGACTTTGATGACCTCATATTACTTTGTGCTTGGCATGGTCTCAGCTCAGCACACTCCCAAACAATTTCCAGACACCGTTTAGGAATCAGCACAGTCAAGGACCACCCCAACAGGCAGTATAGAGGCAAACATCATCTTTTGGAGCGTAAGACTTTTCAACAGTATGGATACAGATGCTACACATCAACATTTGGCCTGAAAGTCACACAAAGATGCCAGACATTCGATTTAGTTGTAGAGATACAGCCAACATGGTGCACCATACTGTCATGGTGTTGTCTTGCAAGGTCTCCTGATTAAGAGGAACAAAACTTTTTACCTGAAGACCTGATTCCTGCAAGGGAGAGCAGTCCTTGCATCTTTCAGCCTATTGATACGTGTTTTCCCACTCCAGAACAGAGAGATCTGCAAAAAACTTTCTGTTGGTCAAAGCAATAAGGATTTCTTCATGCATGCTTTGGTTGAAGCCCTCTCCCTATTGAAAAAGTGTAAGAATTTCTGACAATTTTGATTGTCCCCACCCTTCCTGTTTCTACCACACTTACTAGCTGCTGCCAACTCTCGACCATTGTGTGACATGTGTTTCTTAGATATGTGTCCATTCCAGAAGTAAATTCTCTCAACACAAGTCTGTGGTACCTAATCCAGACTAAAATCTCTCATAGGGTACAAACCCTTGGGCTGATTTATCATATAGAAGTGCTCTGTGAATTCTGGGATCTCAGCCAAGGACACAGTGGATTTCTCCTTCTCAGCAGAGACCGACTGCAGTAAATGGCTTAGCATTTTTTTGGAATAAGCTATCTCCTTCAGAGCTATGGGAACAAATCATCTTATACTGATCAACTGTCCTGTGGGAATGTACCAGTGCCCTTATCCAAGCAGCCACAGATGTTGTAATGAGCAATCCTGGGGATCCTGGACACCACTAGTGCTGGGGCCAGTGCTCTCAAACTCAGCATCTCTGGGGCAGCTATTAAACAGGAATTCTTCAAAAGACAAAAGCAGACAGGGCAGGCAAGGACAAAATGTCTTGTCTGATCTTGAATATGAAACATCAGTGGAAATAAAACCAGAGGATCTGGGACCCACTTCTTCAAATACTCCATGTTGCTTCAGTGGTCAAGCATAAGAAGAAAGCAGGACAATTGGGAGAAGTTTCCAAGTAGCAAAACAGTTCTGGTATTAGCCTTTCCTTATATACTCTCCAAAGTTGGATGAATGGATCAGTCCTGGGTAGGCTTTATCAAGGATTTAACAATTTGAGCTTACTCCTCACCAGACTTTAATGTACAGTTGCAAGAAGGAAGAGCTGCAGAAAATTCAGCTGGCCTCTGGATACATGTACCTGAAAACTGATGTTTCACAGAATCACAGAATGGTAGGGGTTGGAAGAGACTTCTGGAGATCATCTAGTCCAACACCCCTGCTAAAGCAGGATCACCTAGCGCAGGTTGCACAGGATCGTGTCCAGGTGCATTTTGAATATCTCCAGAGAAAGAGACTCCACAACCTCTCTGGGCAGCCTGGTCCAGTGCTCTGTCACAAGCAAAGTAAAGAAGTTTTACCTCATGTTCAGATGGAACTTCCTGTGCTCCAGTTTGTGCCCATTGCCCCTTGTCCTGTTGCTGGGCACCACTGAAAAGAGTCTGGACCCATCCTCTTTGCACTCACCCTTTAGATATTTGTAAGTATTGATGAGATCCTCTCTCAGTCTTCTCTTCTCCAGACTAAACACACCCAGCTCTCTCAGCTCTTCCTCATAGGAGAGATGCTCCAGTCCCCTAATCATCTTTGTAACCCTCCGCTGGACTCTCTCCAGTAGTTCCCTGTCTTTCTTCAACTGGGGAGCCCAGAACTGGACACAATACTCCAGATGTGGCCTCACCAGGGCAGAGTAGAGGGGGAGGATAACCTCCCTCGACCTACTGGTCACACTCTTCTTAATGCACCCCAGGATACCATTGGCCGTCTTGGCCAGAAGGGCACATTAGGTTCCTCTCTGCCCAACTCTCCAGCCTGTCCAGGTCTTGCTGAATGGCAGCGCAGCCTTCTGGTGTATTGGCCACTCCTTCCAGTGCAGTATGGTCAGCAAACTTGCTGAGGGTACACTCTGTCCCCTTGTCCAGGTCACTGATGAATATGTTGTACAAGACTGGACCCAGTACTGACCCCTGGGGCACACCACTAGCTACAGGCCTCCAACTAGACTCTGCGCTGCTTATCACAACCCTCTGAGCTCTGCCATTCAGCCAGTTCTCAATCCACCTCACTGTCCACTCATCTAACCCACACTTCCTAAGCTTGCCTGTGATGATGTTATGGGAGACAGTGTCAAAAGCCTTGCTGCAATCAAGGTAGGCAACATCTACTGCTCTCCCCTCATCTACCTAGCCAGTCATGCCATCATAGAAGGCTATCAGGTTGGTCAAGCATGACTTCCCCTTGGTGAATCCATGCTGACCACTCTCAATAACCTTCTTTTCCTGCACATGCTTAGCGATGACATCCAGAATGAGCTGTTCCATCACATTTGAAATCAAATTAATTTTTCTTCTTCAGCTTAAAGCTGACAACGATCTGTGCAAAAGCCAAAGGATGAGCACTATCTACAAAACCTGGGCCATAATATTATAGACAAAGGGATGTTAAGAGGTCAGCTAATCTCTTTACCTCTAAGGCTGGATCCACTCTTCCTAACCCATTCTGGACAGAATAATCAGTTCACAAAAACATCCAAGTGAAAGCACTTCCATAGCTCATCCAGGCAAATCTATGCCCTGGTTTAAAAGGCTTATTGCTAGAAAGCTTTTTTTAATGTTCAACCCAAACTTCCCTTGTTTTAAATTTAAGCCCATCCACAATGGGTGTGAAGCATAACTCACACCCTTCTCCTCTGCAACAGCCTTTACACACTGAAAAAAATACACTCAGGTCCCTCTCCTCGGTGCTCCCATTTCCATCTAAACAAACCCAACTCTTAATCTCACCGCTCATGTTCACATGATCTTGAATGCATTTCATCTTCTGGGTGATGTCAGGGTTGAAGAACAAAAGTTTACCATTTGAGGATGAAAGATCTCATAGAAATACCAAGCCCCTCAGGGAAATTTAAGCAGCATAAGAAATTACAACACAATTACTGGGGCTACACACGCTCCTGGGTAGTTCCAGTGACCTCAGCACACTGAAAACAGGATGCATTGGAGTAACGGGATGAAACACTACATTTCTTCATTGTAATCAATAGGAACTTCTGCCAATTACTTCAGTGAGGTCTGATCACTATTTTGTGCTTAACTTGGTGTTCAAAGAAATGAACGACAGTCCAACAGGCAGGAGAGATCTAGAACTGTGAGCAGGAGAGAGGAATGGGACAAAAGGCAGAATAATTGTATTTCTGATGTTTAGTTTTCCCATACTGGTTTTCTCTTCTCTCCCAGGACACTGAAGAACAAAGCAGGCAAGAGGAAACAGCAAGCAAAGTAAGTGGCACACCAACTAAATGGCAGAATGTTTTCTGGCACTTCTATTGTGAAAAGTAACCAAAAAAATTGAGGGGTGCAGCACGGAGTAGGAGTGTGCATTCAGGATCCATTCAGGGTAAATTTGAGGTCAGACCTGTTTATTTTACAGATCATGGTATGTGATTAGCTTTTAACTTTTTGGAGAACTTGACCCTGGAAACTACTGCAGAAAAAGAACTGTAATGCAATTCTTCCAGAGCTGTACTCGTGCCTCCCTATTCATAAAGGATAAATGAATACTCCCATACTGAAAGTCCCTCTCAGCCCATCTGCTGATTAAGGGGGCCACTTGACTACAAAATTGGAATCAACGGTAGCCTTTTCTTTCTGTGGTCTTTGGATTAGACTGTAATTCTACTGGAAATGGACAGCAAACTAGTTAGGATGATGACACACCTAGCTTGCAACTAGTAAGATAAGGACCAGGTAGCAGTTTTCCCCCATCTTACACATCGCTGTTACCCGCCCCTGCCTATGAATCTGAAACAACAAATGCCTGACAATCATGAATCCACCGAATAATGTACTGCCAGCAAAGATCTTAAACTGTTGCTTAGCTCATAAGAGAGAGAGTCTTAGATCCTCAAAGGGATTCTGGCTGGAGGAAAGGCATTTCGTCAACTTGCCAGCATCACAAGGGAGCTTATGCTGGGTTTTGCAGCTCTATTCCCACCTTTGCCTTACCTCCTACCTCTTCCCCTGCCAACTGGATCAGGGAAGCAAAGAGATACTCTTTGGAAAGAAGAGAGGATCTTCCTCAGTCCCATCACAGCAAAACCAACCACGTCCCCTTCCTATCCACCCTTCTCTGCAGATCATGACAGCAGAGCAAGAGAGCAATGTGCCTTCTCCCTCTAGCTCAGGCAGTCCTGGGGGTCATTGGGGTGATTACATCAACAACACATCTCTCTAAAAATGAGGAGAGACACCATCACGTTGCCTCTTCCAGCCAGCACTCTCAGCACTAAAGGTAAAGGCACAACCTCTTAGACTATGCCCAGAATGAGCTTTGTCTCACAGCACAGAAAGTCATATCAATCACATTGTCACATCAGCCTCAGCTATCTGTCTGAGTTTCAGACTGGAATGGACAATTGGCCACTTTGAGCATTCTTCTGGGAGAAGGCTGCTTTACACCCATATCCCAAAGCCTTATTTAAGGAGGACTCTGATTTCTCCCTTTTCCAGCCTGCTTGCAATTTTCCCTAAAACAATTCATTAGCAAGGGATATGGACTGAACTATGTAAATGCCAAAGCAGTTACTACCTATACAGGAGTAAGCTATCTCATAAATCACCTTGACTGAAGCTCATAGGAGCAGAGCCAGGCATGAGCCAGTTCCCACCTGGAGGTTGTCCAAGTTTATTAGACACGGTATAGTCTCTTGCCAAGAGCTGGAGGAAAATTCTAACATCAAGAAAGTCACATAATGGATTCTGCTGGGTCTAAAGTACCTGTGAGAGAGTGTCTTGCAAATAGCTCTGGTGTTGTGACATGTAAGATTCAGAAATGTCTCCCACCGTGCTTAAGAGGCTGATCAGAGATGGCACTTCTTGGTGATTTGCCCTTATCTAACACACTTCTGAACAAGGGCTGCAATCCCAGTTGGGACCAGCAGCCCTTGTAAGTGAGGATGCATACCCCGACAAGAAATTCACTTGCATATTATGAACTTAAAACTAGGAAGATCAGAAGCCAATGGGCCTGCAAGACCTATGACAGTTGTTTGGACTTCTACCACAAAAGGTGCAGAAGCATGCATCCCAGGCATACATTGGTCTCAAGAATGTGAGGTTTCAGATACGTAAATCTACACAGGTAAACGTCTTGTACAGCCAAAATAGATAGAAGACATCATTTGTTTATTATACACCAAAATCCACTGTTCTGCAAGTGGCAAAATCTAAAGCAGACCCTTCTACTCTTTGCTGGCATATCTAGACCATATAAAACCTAAGCACAGAGAAACGTCATTTTAACACAGTCAGAAATTGAACCTTTCTTGTCTGCAGTATTTCCATAGTTAACAAGTGTTAGCCTGTTCAAAGCAGCTAAGGACAGGGGATATCAGACTTTGTCCAATCCATCATCTTTCATATTAGGTTGTTGTCAAGTTATCCATAGTTAATCAGGAGACAAACCAAGACAATAAACCAACAGCAGGAAACTCAATCCAAGACGTGTGTTTCTATTCAGTGGTTCTGACACAATGTACCAAAAGATAAAGGCAGAAGTCAACTTCTGTTTTATTTATGCAGTCATAGAACAACAGAGGATTTAATTTCTCTCTTTTCAGGCTGAAGTTTCCTACTAAATGAAATGTCCTCTTTCCTTACAAATGCAGTTGGCTCCTATCATTAACAACTGCCCTTGCTGGAGAAACAGATGAGGCAGTATTGCCAGGTCATTCATTAACAGAAAAGCAAACTCATTACATACATTGGCTATCTTCTACAGGCTTTGGAGCCCACTTAGTTGGTGACATAGGACATATAAACAAATTACTAGACAGGTACTATTTTTAAACTCCTAATTTCTACGCAGTATACTTACACTGCCCATTCCAGCTTCTCATTCTTGATTGAATTGTAGAGGGCCTGCAAAGGGAAAGAAATGAGATGGGATTATTGTTTGACCCCTGCTATGCATACATTAATATGCTGAGGAAAATTACCTAATACCAGCAAGCGAGCTGTCTCTGATTGAGAAAGTACCATATCTGCTCATGGTAACACAAAAGTCTTAAGCAGAAATCTCATCTAAGGAAAAAATATCAGAACACAGGATCTGAGATCACAGTCATTTTCTCAGGCAGGTTTTTGGGTTTTCTGGTTTGGGTTTTTGGTTTTTTTAAATAACCCTGCTAAGTTTGCAAAAGCCACAAGACTACAGCCTTGAAATTCAAGGTCCAATTTAATTCCTGATTATCAATGAGATTTTTTTGTCACTGACTTTAACAGGGCCAAGATTTCACCATATGGGCTTACCTGTAAAACTATGCCAGAATAGCTATCCAAAGCCCCTGAGCCTCAGACACCTGAATGCTTCCCCATACACAGACCCCAACATAAACACGTTCCATTTCTAAGTGCAAAACAGAAAATGAACGATAGGCAGCTTTTGTGCTTGAAGATCAATGTCTTGGACTGCTGCCTGCTAACATCATTACTCTTTCCCTTCACAGGAAAGATGTCAGTAGGTTTGACACCAAAGGTCACAATTCTGTTGTTGACACCAACCTGCAAAGAAAGGGTCTGGAGGTTGACTTAAGCTTGGGTGGATATCAGACAGTTGGGATGGATTTCTTCTGAGAGGGAGGATGTACATCACTTGGACAAGCATGTCTGATTTCAGCCCTCCAGTAGCTGACACATACAATGGATAAATGCCTGCTATTACTATAAGCTAACGGAGTTCTTCAAATAGGCCACTTGACTCAAGTGAAGTGTTTTGGTATGGAATGTCCCTGATTCTCACACTTATAATCCACATTTGTAATTTACCTTATATACATAGCTAGATTTACTCCCTCTGGCACATAACTCCTACACAGCCTCAAAATATGTTAACGTGTAGAAGAACTGTTGATGCACATGATTATCAAAAAGTAGCACATCAAGTATGAACAAGCTTGAAAAATCACATACTATAATAGCTACGACACGCTCAACAGAAACATTAGCATTTAAATAGCCTTAATTCTGACCCAAGATAAAAATAATTCTGAAAACTGAAGAGTTGAAACTAGTCTTGTGTGTATGCCACAGCTGAACTTGCAATGAGAATCTCATGAGCATATCCCCCTGCTTGTCCTGTGATCCACTGGCTCCCTTCTGAATCTTGTGCAGGCTATTTGAAGATCCTTAATATTCATCTCTGTGAAAATCTGGCTCGACTGAACCACACACAAGCACATCAAGCGTACCAGTACAACTTGCCTCACGCTGCTGCTACATATGCAGCAACTTTTAGCCAGTTTCTCAGAGCAACAGAACAGATATGACCATCAAGAGGAATCATCCCACATCCTACTTACACTGAGCTAGCAGAGAGAGGTCCCTACCACTAACAGGGCTTTGCAGTGCTACTCAAAGCAATGTGATGAAATATTTCCAAATCTGGAGTTTTCACTGTCTATTTCTATTTATCCTATGTTCTCCAAACTTGTATAAGGAGATCTGATCCAAAGGCAAACAGCCAGACAACGGTGAAGGAAAGGGCACTGCTGGCAGATTGTAGGCACCTTGCTTAATTTTCAGGGGAGAGCTATCAAGAGATTTAAAGACCACCCTGCAGGAAGAAAGTAAAAGAAAGGGCTAACATTTCTCCTACCATGCAGCCAGCAGAATTAGACGCACCTCCATTTTTCTGCACAATCTGATGCTGACACTGATTCCCTGGGGTCACCCATATTTTCTATTAAAAGCCACTATGTTTCTAATGATTTGTCCAAAGACCCCTCTTATTCTCTGACTTGTCTTTTTCTTCCTACTATGATTAAAATATTGTCTTACATTTTGAGCCAGAAAACTACTTCCACATATAATGCAAAGAGGCTGCATTTTTTCCCCAGTTGCCTCCTCATTTTTTCAGAAGCAGCATTTTTTCCCCCAGCTGGTTGGATGAGATTTTGAAACATAACAAAAGCCTGGCCTGGGGTATCACAAATGCCTTTTGCTGCTCTCTAGCCCAAATGCCTACAAGATTGGGTCATGACCTCTGAAAATGAACACCTGCCCTATGCAGTACTGCTTTTTATGGGATTTTGCTGCTCAAGAAGTCTCTAGAGATCACTACAGCCAAAGAGCAGGACATACAAAAGCAGCACTCCAGATGGGTGCGGGAACAACAAATGCCCCAGGATTTTGCCTTGTGGAAAGTGACATGTGTTTGTCCCGATCTTTACTAATGAGCCAGACTCCATCTTCCTTCTTTAGGGAGTAACAGACACCAACCCAGTCATATGGCGTACATCTGACGAAGGACACAGTGTCCCCCATACAGCATCAAATATAGTCTCTCAGAAAGTCTCAGTATTTACAAAAATGAAAGAGAAAACCCTAGAGAGTACCCACAGCCTGGACAGCTGTATACAGGGCATGTTCTGTGTGTTTACTGAGCACGTTCAGTGAGACCTCAGTGAGTAGACCTCTCAAGGGATGGAGATACACGAGTTCTCATGCCTGCCCCCCCGACCCACCTCTCTGGCAGAGACTGCTGCCAGGCCGCGTGCTTGCCGCCATACTCACCAGCCTTTTAGAGCTGTTTTACGTTCCTCCTCTGAAGCAATTTATGCTTTAAGATTTTCCTGATGTCTACTGGGCTCTCGCATGATCTGGAGAAGAAAAATTTCCTCCTCCCATGTTTTGCAACCGGTAGCAGATGTATAGACCTCAGCACCTGCTCTATCATTTATTTCATGGCTGTTTCCCAAGGCCCTGATTCAGACGGCAGCTCTTTTCAGCAACATTTCTCCAGAGTATGATTAAATCAAACAAACTTGGAGACAAGTGCTTAAATGCTTCACTAAATTGCAATAAAGCTGATCAGAGATTATGGCAGGGACATGACTTTCACTGTACTTAACTAGCTGCAAGGGCAGGTTTTATTAACTCATGTTTTCTCTCTGGGGAGAAAAAAACAACAAACAAACACCAACCAAAAAAACCTCTGATTTAAAGCACATTTACAGTTTGACAACTATCACAGCTTCTTACTTGGTAGCCTGGGAAGTGCTTGGCAAATTTGCTATCTAAAGAGGCTGGACCACAGCAGGGAATGCCAAAATAAATACTGCACAGGTCTCATCTTCCAAGCTGGACCAATACCACTTTCTGTCTCTTTTGGCATCCAAGGCTACTGCAGGAAGGATCCAAACCCCCAGCTACCGACTGCTCAGCAGTATCCAACTTCCCTGCTTCAACTCTTCAGCTCTATTACGCAGACTGCAAAAACCTACTCCTTACAGCTTTCTCTTTTCTGAGAATTGCTGATCTCTGGGTCCACCACACCCGAGGCTCAGCACTGCTCTAAGCTGCCTGGATAAACAAATGCAGTTCTGAAGTGAGAATAAAAGAAACTAACTGCTGCATAAAACAGAATAGCAGGCAACATCCTAGATACCTTCATTATTTTAACTCCAATGCTGTTTTCTACAGCTCCAAATTGACCCTCAGCAGACTGCTGTATTAAAAAAAAAAACCAAAATGGGGATTTCATACATATTTGCAGGATTTGTTTGTATTTGTTCACAAACTGGGCAAGAAACTTACACTTTCTTTTATAAGTGGAAGCCTGTAAAACTCTAAGAAGCTGCTGAATTCCATCTCCATTTTCCCTTTGGTAAGCAGGTAGGTCAACTAAAAATCCAGATTTCCACAAACTCTCACCAGTTGGTACTTTTATTCCAATTGGAAAGAGAAGCAAAACTATGCAGGAGTGCTTCTAAAAACTCCTGTTTGTTTTACAAAGCTGCCAAGAAAAAAAAAGGTCACTCGCCATCCTCACCTCCCTCAAAACCTTCACATGCATGAAACCATTGGACCCCTTCAAACAGGCTGCTCTTGGCACCTGCCAACTGCCTGCTATGCTGTGACTCAGCCTCTTTGTGCAGAGGTAAGAAATTACCCAGACAGTCATCTCGGTAAATCACCTGGGTAACAAGTGGGCACAGGGTCTGCAAAGCCTGGCCAGCAGGGTGCAAGAGGTCCTGGGGCACTGTGTGAACCCTTCCCCTCGAAAGGCAACATAGGGCTGGCTCTTGAAGCAGACTACTGATTTTTTATACATACTAGCCCATCCAAAAAAGCCTGCCCTGAGGGAAAGGAATTCACTGTAGATATTTCTTACACCTGCTCTATGCACGAAAAAGAAGAACCCAAAAACACCTGCTGTGAGCAGGGAAACAGGCAAAACCAATAACAAGTTCAGAGAGGCAGCAGGGATGACCCAGACCATCTTCTCCAGTTTTTGTTTCCCAAGCTCTCTGCTCACACCCAGCTTCACCCTGATTTCTGGAGTCATTGTTGGGGGAATGACCATCTGACCATTACAGGAGATATCCCGTGTGCCTTCTGCAGCCCCAGGACAGGGATGCTCTTGTGCTGTCTGACCCAGGCCCCTTCCATCCTCCCCTGCAGCCACTGTCAGAAGCAGCCCTGCCTGGGGACATTTCTTCTTCACCTCTGGCTGGTAGTGACATGGTTGATCCCAGGCAGCCCAGGAAGCCCCAGCCACACCTCTGGGCAAAGACGTGATCAGTCTTTGCAGTCAGAAGTGCTCAGTCAGAAGTTCAGCATCTCCCCCAGTCACTCAGCAGTGGTCCATCAGCTCTGCCCCTGGGACCACAGCAGTCAGCCACACACCAGCCCCAGCTCCCACCATAGGTGGTTTATTGGAGGAAGGAAAACCAATGGAAGTAGCAGAACCCTACAAAAATAAAACAGGTTAGAGGCAACAGATACCAGACATTGCAGGTGTGTGCATGCAGTCCTGATAGGTGTTAATGTGCCCATCCTTTGGACCCGGGTGCGTCTCTGTGCCATTGCCAGGTTGGGATGGGGTGCAACACATTGCTATATACCACTCCCAGTTTGGTGTTTGGGTGATCACCTGACGGTTGACCCTCCCCCAGAACTGTTGCTTGCATACAGATATACACTACTTCACCATCTCCTATTTTGCCACCCTCTCACAAAATCCAGATCTTGAAATTTTCTCCTCTCCTCGTGCACAGATCTGTAACTCCTGGCAAGGCAAGGATAAGGGCTCTGATCACTGAGTGCCTGTAGCTCCTTGCCAGGCTCAAAGCCTGCATGCCCATGATGTCTCATGTATTTTCTCCCTTCTGACGAGGATGCAGCAACGATGCCAGAGTAGTCCCCCAAGAAGCCCAGGGGTTAGTGCATGGCATGGCATGTCTGCTGATATCACTCTCAGTTTCAAATTCCACTGGTTTGTACAACAAACGTTCTTTTAACAAGCCAGCATACATTATTCATATAACAGCACAGAGCTGCTCGGCAGCATATGGAACTGATGAATGTTGTTTTGGTGTGGGTGGAGATAGGGTTGATAGGAATGTTTTAGGGGGAAGGAAAGGAGATCATTTCACCCAGGGAATTTCAAGTGCGTCACCAGCTGGAGAACATTTCTAAGAGAAACTCCTCTGTTAAAAATCTGGTTTGTATGGAGAAGAGGGGGGGAGGAGGAGAAAGAAAAAAGGAAGGAAAGATTGTGCCAGATATATTATCATAAAACAGAAAAGGATGGTTAGCTGGGGCTCCTGAAAGCCAAGAAATTAATGCCGCACAAGAAATGCATCCTCTGTAAAATTCATACATGGGGGTTGCTAGAAAAGATTTGTTCTGTACTTGCTGGAGTGTTTCATCAGTGTTACTGGTAAAGGCAGCATACTGAATTATTATGGGTGAACAGAGAAAAGGCTAGAGAAGTGTTTCTTGATAATGGAGCATCTACACAACCTATTTCAGAAATTTTATTGGCCCTGTGCATTTGCAGGCAGGACAGGCACAGGCACTCAGCAATTCAGTCCATGGCTGCGTGAAAACAGAGTCTGTTTTAAGGAGAGACTGCTGAGCACGCTGGGTCCCACAGACGATCCTAAGGTCCTCTGACTCACCTTGCGTGCAGCCTGGGTTTGAGCCTACTCTCCCGGGGAACAACAGTACATTGAATCACAGTATCCTTTTCACAGGTTCTCCTGCTGGCCTGAGGCTGTGATACCTGCCTATGATACACACCTGGGATGCATCACCTAGTGGAGCCTGTATACATACAGGTGCATGTGTGTATGTATGTGCACACAGAAGCACTACCCGATGTTTTTCAAGGAGATGATGGGTCCTTGGGCTACCTAGCTTCTTTGACACTGGCAGCAGGTAGACCTCATATGCAGGCACCACGTTGGTGCCTTGTTCATAATGGCTAGAGCATGAAGACATATAATACTCTCTAGCTCAGAAAATTAGGCTGAGTCACGTAAGTGTGAAGTATCAGAGGAGTATGCTTCTGAGGCACAAATGGATTAAATCTATCTCTTTTCCTAAGTCAGCTGAAGCAGTCACAGAAACAGGTCTTGAGCATTGTAATCACTTTGTATGGGGAGCAGATAAAATACAAGGCAGCTGAGACACAAAGAGGGAAACATGCCCACAGAAATATGGAAGATGAGAAGTCTACAAATCAAGCCCTGCTTGAGACCGAGGGGATCCACTAGGCACCACTGTTCAGAAAGCCCAGCCTAGAAGACATGTCATGAGAGGTGATGTACAAGCACAGATACACAGATTTACACTGATAAAAAGACCTCCTTCGCAATGCTACACATTGGCGACAACTTCCAGGTCTCTTCCACCAACAACAGAAGAAATAAAGCTCAAATATACATCAGTTCTCTAAATTGATGACATCTTAGCAAAATAGATGGGCAGACAAAGAACAGAAGGGGGAACAGACATATGGAAAGAACAGGGCTGCCCAAAATCACAAGATCAATCAGTGGCAGAGCTGCTTGTCATCTTGTCAACTCGGCAGGCATCACTGATGGGCACGTAGGGATCTTCTTAGCCCTCCGTAACTCAGCTTTTACAGGTCTTAGATGCTCCACAGACACAAATACCTCTGTATGAAATAAGGAAACAGCACTACAAACAAAAACAAAGCTGCAATATGCTTCCCAACTTACTGAGCTAGGCAGGAGGAAAAGTGGATATCTCTCACACAACTACCCAGAGCAGTCAGGAGGCAGAAATGTGAATCCCACAGAGGAATGAGCACAGAGCGTTCATTACTGCAGTAGCTAACTAACTGTGTCAGCTACCATCCCTGGAAGAAAGTCTCTGCCCTGCAGACAGTACACCATGCATAGACAGTGGACACAAAGCCTGGGAGAGGGAACAGAAATACAGAGATTAAGTGATTCACCAAATGTCAAAAGACCTGAGTTTCTGCCATTTGCAGAGACTTTTCATACATAAATCCCCCCACTGAATACTGCACAGTTACTCCCATGCCTAGGGTGAAAGCAATCACTAGATCACTGCAAGATGCAGCCTTAACTTTGGCATTTGCTGGAGCAGTAGATACTGCATCAGCAACAGCCCGAGTCATGCTATTTTTTGTCACTGCCTTAGCAGTACACTGTTTCTTAGTTATGGTCAATAAGGCACTCAAAACAGAGGTTCCTGAAACTGGACTGAATAAAATACTTCACTTATTTCTATGCATTACTCTGTGATTAAAGCTCTGCAGCTGAGGCTCTGAAATACCATACAACCCATAAGCCAGCAGAGAGCAATCTGCTAGGAACTACTGTGCAGCATTGGGATCTTTTCACCATAGCACAGGAGGTTTCTCTCAGGACAGGTATGAGATTTAGGGAAGGGACAGTACAGGAAGATTCATGCATGTGCCTGCTTGTTTGCATGCACAGGGACACAAGACATGGTTAAATGCCTTTGGCTGACGCTCTGAAATATTTCAGCCTTATTCAACACACCTTTGCAAATGGTTATATCTTCTAATCCCAAAGCAGAATCAATTGGCAGCAGGAATGAAATTAGAGGCATATTTGATCACTGCATGAAGTTCATACAAGCCTTGGAGACAAGGAGCACCTTTGGGAGGGAGACGGCTATTAAAGCTTTTGCCAGGGGTTCCGGGGTGCCTCAGTTATTGAGTGAGAGAGAGGAACGAGGAAAGAAGCGATACTGCACAGAGTGGGGGTTGTTTGCCTAGGAACCGAACAACTGGGCTCGGAGAGGAAATGCTGCACACAGCCACTGTAGCAGCTGGGTATAGCCTGTGCTACCGACTGCTACAATACACTGATGTATTCCCATGAATGCACAAGTGATGCCTTCCTAATAAATACTTGATGGCAGTATTTAATCATGCATGCAAGTGAGACGATATTTTTACCTAGCACCCACACCTACTAAACCACAGAGCTGAGGAGAAGGAGCAAAAACTATTTTTCTATAGAAAATCATTCCCATTAAACAGATAATCCCAAGGACATCACATGCCAACTCCAGCACCCTTCCCGAGAGCAGAGCTCCAATTAGCATTCTCACTAGCAAGTTTTCACTGTTTACTATTGCACAAAGCTCAGTGACAGGGCATTCCTCTAAGACCTGACCATGATCACACACCAGACCTTTTTCACCCTCACATCTCTCCTCAAGCCTAGAAATTTTTTTTCTGATCTGACAGCAGTTCTGTGATCACTGCAGATCATCCAGAGCCCTTAATCCCTGCAGAGTGTAACCTTTGCAACAACACCACCTCCACTCCTAGGAAAGAGAAACACTATGAATATTTAGTTCTTTACCTTGTTTTCTTTAGTAGAAAACTCAGAGGAGTTGGAGATTTTCATGGATTTTGACCGATGGGACTGCCGCCAGAGAGATTCTTCTCGGGAGTATTTCACCGAACCTGTGGCTCTCACCCGGACTTTGCTGGTGCTCTGAACACTGTTAACTCCGATCATTTCCAAAAGTGAGCGTATGGGATGGGGAAAAAGAAAGCTAATGGCACTTCCCAATCCCCTGCAGAGGAACTGGAAAAGATTATGTCTGGAGAGCCCAGGCTCAAGCAATCAGTGCTTGCTTAAAGTGCTCTAGGCTGTTTTAACCAGCATCTTCAGGCACGCTGTTTGGAGCCAGCCTGATTGTTCCAGGCATTGCTCACGTCACTGGACAGGGGAGAGGAAAAAAAAAAAAAAAAGGAAAAAGAAGAAAAAGAAGAGGCTGATAGAAACTCCTCCCCTGCTCCACTCCCCTCTTCAGCATCAACTCCCCCTTCATACACACACTATCAGTGAGAGGTAGAGAGGTGGAGAGAAAGATGCTGGAACAAATGCCAGCAGATCAAGCAAGAGATTCATTTTCAGTTCACACAGCCACACTTCCCTGCCTGCAACAGCCTGCCATGCTCATTACTGCCTGCAATAACAAAGGACACCGTAAAGAGAGTCTTCAATCACCTGCCAGCTACACCTTCTGGACGTGAGAAATACTGACGGTTTCCCAAAGCACTGGAGAAACGAGCAAAAGCCCACAGCACCATAACGATGTTCTGGCAAGCTCCAGAGAGATGTCCCAGCAAATTTCCATGACTCTAAGCATTTGCACACATTAGCCAGAGTCCTTGGGGTGTCTTCCCAGGGGGCAAGGGAGAGCAAGACCACTTTCACGCTCTAAGAGGGGCTTAGGGGAAAAGAAGTGATGTTCCCAAGGTGACCAGTGCAAACCAGTGAGCAAGCATCTGGGGATCTATCTCCCACCTCAGCATTCAGGAGAGCTGTAGCCATACCCCTTTGCGAGCAAACTGCACGCTCTGGCAGCTGACCCCACGAGCGATGCTCTGTTCCTCCCCAGTGGGAAACCCACAACACCCAGTGACAGGAGGGTCACTGCCATGGCCCACATATGCCAGAAGCACCGCTCCAACCCACAGGAGCCTGGCTCCATGGATCAGGCATGCTCCCGGCGCCTGGAGCTGCTCTCCCCCGCACAGGGGGTGAGAGGAGGCTGACGCTTATGGCAGCTGGTGCTCTTACCAGGGGTGGAGGTACTATATAAGGGAAAAGAGAGATGTTTACCTCAATGTTGCAAAAGCACCATCATTTCTGGCTCCTGGAGACCCACAGCGCAGCAGACTGTGCATTGCCATGGCAACCTGCTCTGATGAGAGAGAGAGAGATTTCTGCTCTGCTCAGCAAGAGGTCATGGCAGCTGCCAGCACATGCCGGGGCAGGTGGCGCAGCTCATGCAAGCACCAAGGCAGAAGTGGACAACCGGGATACCATCCTAAACTCAGAAGAGGCAAACAGCTTGTGCAGAGGAAGCACAAGGAGCTGGAAGACTGTGCAGCATGGGGACCTCACCACGGGCTAACACCGGGCTCAGTAACCTGCCCCATGCCACCAGCCCACAAGGCAGGGCAAGGTCAGCAGCAGCGGGGTCATGGTCTGGCAGGACACCAGAGCCTCTTGTCCCACTCATGACACACAGGGAGCTGCAAGTCTGCATGTGCGGCCAGGGATGAGGGGTTGGTGCCCTGGCACACTGATGCAAATGTTCTGTGCTGAAGCATGTCGGGCAGCCGAAGGCTGGGTGAAGGGGCTCCAGCCCCCATTTACACCCAAGTCCCGTTCAGTGTCAGCCGAGCCATGTTAAGGCAGAGCAAGAGTTTGCTACCTTATGTCACATGCGTGACAGCACCCAGGAGTAGATAAGAAGCAGATGAATTGAGTGGGCTTTTCCTCTGGATACACCTTCCCAGCCTCTTGCAATCAGGGATTTACATCCTCAGCGGGCAAACAGCTAGAGAGCCGCATTATCGTCCTAGCGTTTTTGCTTGTAAAATATGTTGCTGCCTTCCCAGTATGCAGCAGCCCTTCAGTAAGCAGTCACTCTTTGCTTGACTTACCCTCAAGGATGCTGCTAGAGATGCAAATCCTGCCCACAGATTGCAATCAGTGTGGACCACGTTGAAGGACAATGGTCAGTGGAACAAGGAACAAGGGACCTAAATATCAATATAAAAACTGTTCCTGGGGTGACAAACTTCTGATTCCCCCAGAACCTGCCTCTCTCCTGCTTCAGGTACAGACTTCTTCCCACCTGGCAAACAAGCAAAATGCATTCTCATTTTCACAACAGTCAGGCCTAGCAAGTCCACCAACCTCACACATTAAGATCAAATTCCAGGCGTGCTCTAGCCTTTTAACACAAACCTGTCATTGCTAGGGGGGATCTGAAGGAACAGAAGACCCTTTTTCTCTGGCAACAAGCAATTGCATGCTCTAAGTTACTTGTACCTCTTCCCAGAAAAGGTTTTATGTTACTTAACCTGTCTGAAATTATCCACTGCTAGTGGAAAAGCTTTTCAAAGAAAATTTCTTCTTAGAGGAATTTTTCACTTCAAGTAAACAGCTCCAGATGAGCTAAGCAGCAGGTCCCGACAGGTGCTACGTAGATGGTCACAAATCACTCCCTATCCTACCAGCCCCCTGCCTAGCAGATTATTCTTGCTCTCAGATTTATAAGGTCACCTCCCCAAGCACCCTCAACACATCTGAAATAATTATATCCCATAAATATCACACACAGACCTAGGCCAATGGGAATTACACAGAAAAATTTCATTATTAAACAAAAGCTAGACTGAATCACAGCAACATTTCTCCTCTGTTACCCACAGCACAGCACCGCTGCTGCTGCCCAAGTGCAGCAGTTCTCCACCTAGCATCCTCTGAGTTGAGGTTAGCAGGTCTTCAGGTAGGACAGGCACCTTAATTCATGAGGGAGCAGGTCTAGTTCTGCGGTAACCAAGCAGCAGTCCAAAATGCCAAGGGTGACAGGCTGCATCTTGTTCAATATTTTTTTATTTTTTGTCCAATAGAGTATGGAAAACACTTCTCTCTCATCTCACTCTCTCCAAAAGAGAGAGCCTCCTGAGATCGTGCTTTTGAAGCCTTAAACGTCTTCAGCTCAGGGATTCAGTTCAGATTTCATCAGTGCCCCTGATCTGCAAGTGATAATACAATCTTGTACTCCTGGTTAAGCTGGAAGCCCTGCATACACAGTGACTGTTGTCTTCTGGGGAAAGACCACTCTTCAACATTAGAGAAGTCCCACCATTTTAGAAATTAGCATGCACGGAGGATTGATTTCTGTCTGTAACTGAGCAACAAGGATTTCTGAGGGAGAAGTGGGTTGTTACCATAAATAGAGGGATAGTAGGGATTTTTTTAAAGAGGGGCTGGTATGGCTGTGCAATACCAGAAAAATCAAAGCTGTCTACACCCAGGGGTCCCTCCAGGTGTGTCAAGAAGCCATGATCTCCCCCTTGACCAGAGGACAGCAAAGAGCTGGTGGGAAAGGGGCAGAATTCAGTCAGTATTGAGTCTGAACAGTCCAGTGACACCACTGGGAGGACCAAAAGGATGGTGATCCTATTTATGGACCTTCTCTACCAGCACCTCTAAGGAGCAAACCATAAACCAGCAGCAGAATTTTAAACTTTGGGCCAAAACAGATGCAGGAGGGGAAAAACAGAGTTTCTACTATTTCTTCCATCTCACCCTTTTAAAGCAACCCAACAGATTTTCACCTCTCACAGGCACTACAGCAGACTACATCACCCATCCAGGAAACAGGCAGCCGTTCCAACTTACAGTGCAATAAGTTCCTTCCCATCTCTTCCTCCCACTGGTCAGGTCTCCCTGGGAGGCCAAACGTACTTGGTCCTTGCTTGGTCCTCCTAACATCATTCAGCAAATCAACAACACAAGAAGAAAAGCTGGGGAATTCTAAGTGAAATCAATACTGGCTTTTAGGGACCAAACCCAAGGACCACGTCATTGTGTCTGAAGAACTCCAATATCCTCACACAAAGCCACAAGAAGCCATTAGCATGATTTATGACTGATCTCAGTGATAAGAATACCAACAACAAAAGCCAACAAAATACATACAAACACCCCAATTACCTGAAATATACTCTCCAGAGCCAGTAACATATTTGTGCAGCACAGAAAACTGGCACTATTTAATGCTGCTATTAAATACTGTTTGTTAAATAAACAACATCAAATCTTTCATAAGATTGCTTTCCTTCTTCCTTCATCCTTGTTTTTTCTTCTCCCCAAAATGGACAGGGAGGGGAAAGTTAATTCTGCTGGATAAGCTACTCATACACAATGGCTACAGAACTAGAGGTCAACAACTGATCAACAGTAACATTATTGAACTGGCATTCTTGTGATATTACGATAATGATTTCTGAGGTCTGCTGACTAGGGGGAGCTGACAATCAAGATTAAATCTGAATGTCTCCAACTGCCATCCCTGTAAACAGCAGAAATCCTAGAGCAACCACTTCATTTCTGCATGCATAAGCAACCAGGTCAACAGGAATTCTAACAAGGTAACAGCAGGCATGGTGGAACAATGACAGATATTGACAGAAAATTTCAAAATTATAAACCAAAATTTTCCACCTAGCTTTCCCCATGACAGACTCCTATTCTCCACCAACCACAGTACGTTATTACCAGACATTTACAGAGATGGTGGGTTTTATCCCAATCTGAATTTATCAGCAAAAAAAAAAAATCTGTTGATGTCTTCCAGAAAGAATCTTTTGTTTTCTTATGGTTTGTATTGTAGTACATACACCTGTGCTATAGGCTCTGAAGGAATCCCTAGGGATGACTCTGATTTCTCTTACAATATGGAAAGTAATCCTTACAATGGAAAGTGGTCAAATTACTACAGCCCAGAAAGCTATCCCATGTCAACTAGGCTATTGTTGCTGCATAAGCATGTGCTTTTAGATGACCTCAACCATGAAGCAAACCACATCAACTCATAGCACCAGGAAAAGACAAGCATTGCTCCTTTGACTCCATAAGGGCAACTGAAGTCTGTATGTTTTACTTCACATGAGAAGCAAGCTAAAAGCACATCCACAACCACGCCCCCTTTTTCCTGATTAGCATTGCAAGTGAAGAGATACCATTATCCATCTTCATTTTTCTTGCAGCGTATCTGAAAACAGCTCTGTGTCACTGACTAGTTGTTGCGTTTCCTGACAAAGCACTATCGTCTCCACGGGAAAAAGTTTCTCCTCTTGCATTCCTCCTTTTAGGAACTATTGTCTACTGCCAACAGGGCTGACAGAAATTAAGTGAGCCACATAGTAGGCACCAACTAACACAGACTACCAAGTTTCTTAAGTTAAAACTGCCAAATGTAGCTACAGAAAACACTGGCACCTTGAACAAATACAGAAAAGCATAAAAACTCTAAAATTCTGCATGGCTGTGGCAGCAACCCACAAGGAGGTGAACCAAGCACTGGTGTAAAGCCTACCAACTCTCTCAGACTGGCTGTAAACAACCCCTGCCTCTATCCCTGCAGTGAGCATCCTTAGAGTCAACAACACTGAAATAACTTCTCACTACCCAGCACTCTCCCAGATACGTGCATAAAAAAGAAAAACAACCACCCTTCAATGCTTCTCTCTGATTCAGACAGCAAACACAGCAAGAACAAAAAGGAAAAAGGAAAATAAAAAAGGAGGGGGGAGAAAAAAGAAGAAAGGAGAATTCAGGCCACTCAGAACCAGACAGGTTTCACGTGGGTGTCACCTGCACTTGCAAGCATTGCACCATGGAAGAAGTAGCTCCAGGGAGAAAAGTAGGCATAACCTTTGACATCCATTTCCTCCACAAATGCATGTACCTATGGAGTGACAGCCAGCTGTCTTGCCCCAAAAGCATGAGAAAGCCTTCCTAACCCTCAAGACTCCTGCCAGAACTCATCTGTCAGTAGGGCAGAAAATAGGTGGCTTGGATTCGCCCCATGTTTGTACCAGGATATCTTATGAATACACCATCACCCAAGGAAGTATGATCTCAGAAGGGAACTAAATGTTCCATTTAACATCATAGGAAAGGAGGAAAAAAAATAATCAAAATTTAAGGAGCAATCTAGCGCTCTTGCTTCAAAGAAAACAGTGTAACTGGGTCAGAGAGAGAATAGTTCAATGTCATTTGAGAAGTGTGATGATAAACAGAAGGAAGGAATACCAAAGATTTATACAGCAACAATCCTAAAACTGGTGGAAGTAATGTTTTCTCCTCCCATCTCCTCTTTTTTTTTTTTTAAATATGGTATAAATTATATTCCTACTCCTCCTTCCCTCGAGTTGCAGCACAGAACTTAAATTTCAAGCAGATCAGTGGGTGGAAGATCAAAGAATGTTTTTCAGAATTTGTTTTCTACCTACATGGAGGTGGGAGTAATATGTCACAGGGACCAAAATGTATGTGTGACATTGTATTAGAGATTTCCCAGATCGAAAAGAGCCCAAAATTCCTCCTTTAAAGTGGCAGAGCGCATCATTCCGAGAGACTACTAGTCTGTATCCTCCACACTGACAGCACAAGAAATGGGAAGCTCTGAACAGTGACATTTGTCCTCAGGACCTGCTAAGCATTTCAGCTAAACCAGGGGACTACTGACAGCCTTGACTATCTGACAGGCTGGAGAAGCTAAACATCAAATGATTCACTTGCCTGATCAATCTGGACAAGACACAATGGAGACCTTGCCTCCACAGATGAAAATTAAACCCCCAAACATTCATTAGGAGCCTAGTATTGAACCATGTAATTGCAGTCAGTAGTAATGGAAATTCTTAGTTGACTCTGCTTGGGTTTCACTCCTTGCTGACACAAAAGCCTGGTGGGCTACGTGAGATCTTTAGAATTACAATTGGAAAGCAAAGAGATGAAAGGTTGGAGGAGCCAAAATAATTCAGAGCAACGCAGACCATGAAAGCAGAAACAGGTCCATCCTGTAATGGCTGCTTCCTAGCAAGATAAGCAATCCCTAGTACCATGCAGAGGAATCCTTATTCCTGCTTCACCATTACAAAATTTTGTTTTAAGCCTTTTCTAAAGTTCTACTTTCCCTGCTCAAGGACAGAGTCAGTGGGAGAGTATTAGGTTTTTGCTATTATCTTGAGTTGCTTTCCTCAACACAATACCTGGGCTTATTCGACCTGAGAGAAGTGCATAGATTTCAGATTTTTCTCTTTATATGCATTGAAGCAAGTTCCTAGAACACAAAAAGAAAATACATTTACATTTCGATGGGGCAGGGAGGTGACAGGATTGCCGTTACTCACGGGACCCAAAGCAATGCTCGCACCATCATAATCTGGTTTAAGTCATGGTTCTGCGTAGGTGTGCTTTAAGTGGTTATTACTCTTAGACAGGACAAATGAGAACACCCAAAAAAATTGCTAGCCAAAGGAAACAAAGGTTATCGCAGCAGGAAGGTTCTCACTGAGGATGGAGGAGAGCAAAGACAAGCCAGATGTTCCCTTCAGTCACTATGGCTCTGTGGCTTTTCGGAGAGTGAAAGGGAAGTATGCTTTCTCAAACAACTGTTTAAGACAAGGATTAATGGTTTTATCCTGCATTCCCTGACTTTTATACTGCCAAATTAGACTCTGTTGTGTCTGTCTGGCCTTCAGTAACAGATCTTTCATTTCAAACAGCTAAGAAATGGCTGCCCCAGAAACATTATCCCAACAGAAATATTTTCAAACAGGAGAAATTTAGTTTTGGGGAAGAAACAAGGAGGCAAGCCCTCTCTTCCTGCTGAGCAGAGACACTTGGTGCCCTCAGCCCCCCCCCCCCACCGCCCACAGCCGCAGGGTGCTCCAGCAGCCAACGCCATCCTCCTGGGACCCTTCTGGCATGCTGCCACATGCTCCCGGCTCCCCGAAATCATCACGCTCCCGGCTCCATTCAGCAGGGGCAGGAAGGTGGGAATTCCTTGCCGAAGAGCCTCAGCTATGATATGGAGGAAGTGTGGAGACTGCGGATGAGAGCAATTAGGGTGTACACTGCAGTCTGATTAGTGTGATTTCCTCTGTGTAAAGGGGGGGCGGGGGGTTAGCCACCTGATGCTCACTCTCTTCTCTTTGCTACATACCTAAAATGAATGGAATGGATGAAGCAAGATGCCAGTAATTCTCTTAAAATTGAGTGTTTGCTTTGGAGGACTTTTAAAGGGGAAAAAAAAAAAGAAAAAGAGAAACAGTGCAAAATAGAATAAAAATCCTTAATTAAAATGCAGGGAACTGACAGCAAAATGATATAAACCCTACCTTGCAGCTTCTATAGGATATTGCATATCCCAGCAATCATGATCAAGAATTCAGATCATTTTGGAAATTAAGGGGGACTGGTTCTTCAGAAGAGTTCAGCACCAGCAACTCTCACTTAATTTGGTCACTTTGTTACAGTGCTTCTCCAGAAGATAAGGCCTAGCCAAAAAACAGCCACTGAGAAAAAACAGATCTTTTACGCAGGACTGGCATCACATCTCCATCAGCAGCCCCTGCTGGGATGGCTCTGGCCAAGTCGCCATAGAGCATCCCAGGTCCCTCAGCATGATGGAGAGCCCCCCTGACAGCACAATGGGTCAGCAAAGCGATGCCACCTCCTACCAGAAGACACGCAGCCTGGTACGACCCCCTCACATCCAGTGTTCATGTCGTAGGGCAACACAGCCACCAGAGTCAGCCCATGTCAGAGGTTGGGTGATGTCCTTGACTCCATAAATGAGGTACCTCAGACACTGCAGATGCAGAGGACATTTACTTATGCAGGACAACATGGGCAGGTAATACTTAGCACACTGCCTAACATCAGAGTACCCTTCCCAGGACACTGCCTAACAAAAGCAGGGATCCATTACCTCAGAGGTGACCTTTTGCAGGCTCACCATGGGCCAGGGCATACATTTTCTCTCCTTGCACAAGAAAGACCTTGTCACTGCCACCGCCACCTTGCTCGAGCAAAGTCTCTCACACCTTGCCACAAGGTGACAAGAGAAAGACACAGTGACCAGCACAGCATTCATGACGACCGCACTGCCTACAGGAAATGAAGCAAGCACATGTGGCCAAAATTAGGCTCTTTCCAAGCCAATTTACTCCTCTTCTCATTCCAGACAATCTCATGAAGTTCAGCTTTGAAGATGGCAATGGCTACATACTGCAAACCCAGAGTATCGTCAGTGAAGATGGTACCACAGATTAAAGCTGGTGTGAGCACAGGAGGAAGAAACCAGCCTGCAGCTAAACTGCTCCGACACTGTAGTCACGAGGTTCCTGACATTGCCCCAGACCAATTTAGTTTCCCTTCCAAGCAGGGAGACCCTAGCCACGGCCTCCCTGTCTATGGAAATAAACAAACAATGGTCTGGTCATGATCCTCTTAGGCTAACAAACCACAATTGGACTTAGTTGTTTTAATTGTTTCTGATGTGTTCAGCTCTCTCTCACTCATGGTGGTGCTGCATCTCTCCTTCAGCTTCCCTCACCATCCACAGCAGCATCTGCAGCAGCTAATTCAGGACGTCAGGTCCATCCGCCCTGAGGAGATGAGCGCCGCAGCTGGGTCCCTTTGTCTCTCTCAGTACCAGTAAACACATCACTCGTCCCCACCTGTAAATGCTGGTAACTGTGTGATTCACCATCAGACTTAGGAGCAAGCACTGAGCCTACCCACAGCAGGGTACTGCTGCACTAACTAGAACATGAGCAGTCACAACTCTTGGTATTTAGCATTCCTTCCAGGGCTTCAATTCACCAGGATAAAGGAACCTTTGCTACAGGAAACTGTAAGGTCAAAGCTGAAATTCAGGATCACCTTGCCCGATCACAGCATGATACAATATAAAATTATTTGTGTGCTTGGAGCTCAGAGTCAAAGAACAAGAGTTTCAAAAAGTCTTCTTGCCTTTGAAAGATTTCACTTTCAATAACCTTAATCTATCTGGATTTAACAGACGTGACTCACCTTCTACACCAGTCAGATCCACAGAGATAGTTGTTCCTTATCTACACCAGAGAAGAGAATCACAGCTTGGGATGCTGGTTCTCATTTACAAGGAATTTGCCCCAGTTTGAAGGCATACAGGAACCCTGCAGTAAGTATAAATTACCACTCTCAGGTCAGCATGCACTGACAGTACATAACTGGAAATCAGGCTACTGTCTCCACGTCTAGTCTTTACTAGCAGCTGATGGCAGATTAATGGGATGTGTGACAGACGGTTGAACCGGAGCTAAGATGGAATAAAAGGGAAGGTACATATATCTGCCTGCCTGGCAAGGTACTCAATATATGAATACTGCAAGCAGATCCCATGGGGAGAATGATGTTTTTAATCACAGTTTGGCTTATTTGCCTTTATGGGTCCCAACTTTAAAAGCAACCTCCAATCTGACAAAAGGAATGAAGAAGAGATGAATCTTTGTGCAGACGGGTGTACAAAAGTGAAACTCTTTTCAGTGTTAATGAACAGACAGAAAGACACAAGGTGAGCAAGATCATATTAGCATTTCTCATTTCCATCTCTACCTAGACTAAAATCTCTGTTCTCAAAGCACTATCAGTGACACACTGAGAATCACAATCACGTCCGGAAGGCCTTATGGTGTTTACCAAAGCATCTTTATTGTTGGGAAAAACTCAATGAAACTTAATAAAACAAAGCGATGGCTCCCTCATGGGAGTGAACAGGAGCAATCAGACCTCACATCAGAAGTTTTCTGAGGCTGATCACACAGAAGACAGAAGTGTCCCTCCTCAGATGTTGATGTCTTGGAAGGGCTATTTTCCTATCCAGACAAAACAAACACTCAGGGTCACACTCTGCACTCAGTAGCACTAAAGGTAATGGGATTGACTGAAGGTAATGTTTGATTTCTGCCTGTCTGCAAGCCCACACAGTATCTGCACCCCGACTCTTATGCTGCAGAGAGCTTTCCAAGCCCTGGGTGAACGCTACCTGCAAAGATGTAAGCACTTGCTAAGATCTGCCCCCTCTTCTTTCCCCTCCAGCACCACTCAGCTTTGCTCCAGGGCTCAGCAGAGTTGCAGACCTTCATAGAGGGGCGTAGCAGAGCCACAAGAGGAACACAGAAAGACCGGAAAGGCAGAGAAGCCCATTAGCTAACCCACAGGTCTGCACTGTTCACCAGTGGGTGTGCTCAGGACCTCACTCCCACAGGGACACACTGCCACCCTGTGGAAACGATTCTTCCTCTCCCAGGCAGCTGGGGAAGGACACGGGGAGATGGCTCACAGCCTCATCAATGCTCATTAGTTACGCTGCTAATGCACCGGCAAGCCGTACGTGCTTTGGCGCTGTGCTGTAGGAGGACTCTGTAAATTTAATTTATTGAGACTAATGCAAATTTAATTTCTGCTAAGTTTTTGTAATCACAAATCTAGTGGCAGGGTGGCTGCTATGGACAGTGATGTAGCTACTGAAATGTACACTGCCACTCACTTCCCTGCCCTGATAAATTAAAACAAGAGGCAGATCATCAGCAAATCTTCAGACAAGCAAGATGAGAGTCCAAGGCTGGGTGCCGCCTCTGTCCCCAAGACATCAGGACAGCATGCAGAAAAGGGTAGAAAGCCTCAAACGAGGCGGGACACCAACACCTAGTTTCTTCCATCTTACTACAGCCAAAAAATCCCAAGCCCTGGTCTGTGCTTTAGGTGGGGTGGTGAAGAGCCAGGCAGCCTTGGCATTAGTGGGTCAGCTCTAAACACCAAGATACAGCCCAACTGCTTAATTCTGTCAGCAGGAAAATAAACAGCAGGTGAGCACCAGTGGGAGTCTCTCATCAGTACACTCAGAAGGTTATTTAGACACAGTCTGGAGACCTATTTATTCAATAAGGGTTGTAATTAGCCTGCAAATTAATCTGAACACATCTCTCAATGGCAGAACGAGAAATAAGATTCCTTGGGAAGAAAAAATTCAAGGGTTGCTGCTGACAGGTGAATACTCTGTATACAGATTTAAAAAATAAAGACATTAAATCTAAAAACAAAGGGGGTGAGTTTATATTCCTAACTCCTTAGTAAGAACTGAGGCAGGAGGCCCCAACAAAAAGCTCTCTGAAGAGCTACCAATACTAGAAAACAATGGTACCTGTAACTATGCAGGTACATCCACATTTCACAATGGGCCTGACAAAACCCACAGAAGAGACAGCAATTCCTTTTATTTACTTCGGTAGGCTTTAGGTCAGCTCTCAGATGCAGCAACCGCTCATCTTTATTTCCATTTAAAAAAAATAAATTATGAACTCTAGTGTATTCAGTCCTCTCTTCATTCAAACAGACTGCTGTTTCATGCCAACAATGAGACAAGAGAAATGAAACATTCTCATTATTATTGACAATGAAACAAGATTTGTCCTGCTCAGCCTCTTACCCTGTTCTTCAGATTTAACTCCTGGCACAAACTTAATGAACAGAACCTGAAGCAAAGCAGACGGTGCCAGACAACACATTCTAATCTGAAATTACATCTCCTGTTCTAACGTGAAAACCCCAAAGCACCTTTGACGAAAAAACACACACACACCTTCCAGATATGCACAGCTCAGGATTAGCCCTTACGTATTCAATAGTCAGAACCAACTGCCTCCTTCTGTCCACTTTAATCAGGAGACACCACTCCGGGACGGCATGACTGTGTAAGCTTGTAAGACACACGGCTCTGGCACTGGCCCCGCCGGAGTTCCGTCTCACCTTTCCATGCTGCAGAGAGTCTCAATCACAATCAAGTGAAGGCAAGAGGGAAAACAACAGAATAAATACTGCATATATTATATATCTTCTGGGAGGAGAAACGTGCCCATAGCTTGTCCTGTTTGACAATTAAGATTCAGAAAATGCAAGCAGGCTGTTTTGTTTTGAACCATCTCTCACTAAAAATGAAACCCATGTTCTACAGTTCATTCCTTACCTTCAACAGCCCTTTTGGGAAGTCTTTGCCATCATTCATCCCCTGGAGGTTAGCAATGAACTCTTGGCACGTCATCTTTTTCCCAATGTTCTGGAAGGGATGGTAGACAAACATAGTATCATATTCGTGTTGCTTTCCAAAATGATGTAAACAGGCAACACCACATGAACTGCATCTCCCTGCTCTCATACAAGCCCAAGGCAGGCAGCACTAAGGCAACATTCCCGAGATTACTCAGAGGCAAGCATCCTTGTGTGAATATAGTTAGAAAAGGGAAGGTGCATTTGGACCCCAAGTCCCACACATCCATCCAAAAAGAAAATCAGCTAAACAATGGAGGGTAGTGAAGAGGGTGATAATGAAGCTCCCTGGTTATCTTCGTGGTACCTTACACTCCCACGTCTCCAGAGGCTCTACCAGCCTCTGATGGAAAAGCTTTACTTGATCCTGCTGTGGGTCTTAAGGAAACAGCCAACTGAGGCCCTTTCCAGACCTTTCTTGTATGATTTCCAATGCTCCCTTCCAGTAGCAACTGCCCTGAGTTGGACTAGGATGCCCAGGAGCAGCCATTACCTTTTCAGATTCACAGGCTGAGGCTGCCTTGATGTTTCCATAGGACTGCTCTCTTTTCTCTCTAATTCTCAGGCTGAAAGTTGACCAACTGAGCCACAAACAGGAAAGGAATGGCTATGTTCATGTAGCACCCAAACTGCTCCATTTGGAGGCTTGAGGCTGTCCTAAATTGCTCTTGGATCCCTGTCTTCATCACCCCTCAGAGAAGGTCCCCTACTTGGTCCCCTGGGTGCTAGAACTCCCACACTTGGCATGTGGGAAGCCTTGTGAGCAGGCAGCAATGACAACACTGAGTTGTTGAAAAACAAGCCCAGAGAGATCTGGGGAAACGGTAGCAGCCTGGGATGAGCTGTGAGACATGGTAAAGACAGAGGGAAAACAGGGCCCTGTGATGACCATGGTATCTTTGGGGATGCCACTGCTGCCAGTCAGGAGAACAGGGTATAGACAACTTCTCCATGGTCAGGGTATGCCACAGCTGCAGAAATACAGTGGAAGAGCTTTGTGCACAGTGACTTAATTTGGGCTCCTGCTCCTAACCCAGCACAGGAGTGGAGCCCAAAGAAGGGCGCCAGTCGGTAGACAGGTCATTCAATGTTAATAGTTACATGCCCATCCCTGGAAGTATTCAAGGCCAGGTTGGATGGGGCTTTGAGCAACCTGGTCTAGTGGAGGGTGTCCCTGCCCATGGCAGGGGGGTTGGAACTAGATGATCTTTGAGGTCCCTTCCAACCCAAACCATTCTATGATTCTATGACAGCTTGGACTGCACATCCTCTATGTCCCTTCCATAATGTATGATCAGGGAGAGATGGAATCTTGATCATCAGCCTCATCTAGCCACAAAGGAAGATCCCACAGCCTGTGGCCAGCAAGAGAGGAGATTCTTCTGGAGGGGCACACAATGCACTGCTTCCCACATCAGGGAGGCTCCTGACAACACAGTCTGGCTGTAACCCTGGCTCTCTGGTTGCTAAGCTTGCAGAGTACACCTCATAATTGCAGTATTTGGCTACAGGCTGGAGCTGTTCTACCAGACTTGCAAATGCTTTCCTTCCTCCCTGCGACAGACTTCAGCTTGCTTCAGTTTGTTTCCTCCACACAGTAGTTTGCAGCTTCCCCACAATGACCAAACCCAACAGTAGCGTGGCTCATTTCACCCAGTGAGATAATTGGCAATGCAGAGGAATGGCTGCTTTGCTCCAGGACCAAAGCTAACATCTCCACACAGATTCCAGAAGATGTGCCTGGCAGTCTAGAGATACCTTAAAAGTCTCTAACATCACAGTCTGGGTGATGACCTCCCTCCAGAGAAGCAAGCATGCATCTCCAAGACAGAGCTAGCAAAAATTATTTAGTTACAAAGAGAATGAAATGTGGCAAGACAGGAATAAATAAAGAGATAAGTAAGAGTTTGTCTACAAGAGTTAAGGGAAAGTGTGAACTGAAGGCAGAGCAGCTGCACTACAGCCCTACAAGCTGTTGAGCTTATTGTGAAATAAAAGAGTCCACACTTATGATCAGTATGTCAGCAACAAATGAAGCCCTGTGACTCATTTTCTTCCTGCTCTAGCAGAATCATGCTAAGGATGGGTCAGAGCATTATCTTTGTTAGGAAACAGGCAGTTAGTGTATATCTGCAAGGGGCTGCATTCCAAGTCAAAAATGCCCAACTTACCATCTATGCGGAAAAATGCAAAGCATTAAGAGGAAGACCAAAATTACAGGAAAGCACAGAAAGAGAGAGAGAGGAGACACATGCAGAAGTCTGGCAAACATTACAGCTACGTACATGTAACAACACACTAACAACTGGCAGTAGGATAAGCCTCCAAAGTTACGCGCTGCAACAGACAGTCATCCTAGCTTCAGCTGCAAATCATCATCAGCAATGATGGGTCAAGAGCCAGATCATTTATTCCAGTACCTAATGAAGACAGTAGGGCCCACTAAAGCTTCACAGGGAGCAATGGGAAATGCTGTCGGGCTGATGCACAACCATTTAGTCTCCCTCCGTGGAGTGCAAGGCCAGGCAGGCTGTAGAGCAGGTGCCCCAGACTGCTCATTGCTCTGGGGAGCAGCAAACCTGCACAGGCAGTCTCAGGTGTGCTCAAGAGAAGTGGTGTATGCCAAGAGGCACACCGAGGCATGTTCCTGTACCTTCACTCACCCTCCTGCTCAGTCTTCAGAGAGAAAAATTCTTCACAACTCCCTTCCCCCTCCCGCTTCTACTATTTTCAGACAAAGGCATTCAATTAATGGGAGGTGGGCGTCAAAACCCCTGGGAAAGCACAGACAAGGCTCAGCTTCATTACCTGCACCCACTGCAGAGCTGCACCCACAGGGCCTGAGCCACCCTTGGAGACAGACCCAGGGTGCATCCATCTCCTGCTGCCCAACACACCACCCTTGCTGTGTAAGAGCTCCCAACTGAGGCCCTCCTGGAAGAGCCCTCAGCAGTGCAGTGGAGGGTCTCAGCCAGAAAGAAGCCCAAAAGCCACCTGGCTGAAGCCACGGCTCTTGCATGCTATCATGCCATGCTCCCTGTGTTTTTCCCTCTCCATCCTGACTCCAGGACAGAGGAAACCTCCCATCGGCATGGGAATACCATCCATAGCAAGCATATTGCACCATGGGTGCTGAAATACATGTCCTAGAGCTGCTGACACCCCATACCAGTGTGACTAAGAGGACTCAAACTGGAATACTATTTCCTCCGGGCAGGCAGTGGGGAAGAAGTGTGCAGTGGGGGAACCAACTTGGGATGCACATCCTCCCTCCACAATCTTGGCTCGGGGCACACCCCCATTGTTACCCTGCCTGAGCAGAACTCTGGTTCCACCAGATCTCCCCCCTGCAACTGGATGCTTGCAAACACCACCTTACCCTTGTGACCTTCCCAACACCTCTTCACCTCTGTCCTTTCTTCTGCCTTCCCAAATGTTTTCACGTACTGAAAAGAGGAAGCCAATCCCAACCACAGCTTCCCAGCCAGGGCCAGCTGCTGTAACCAGGGAAGGATGGGAAACACACCAGAAAGACAGGGGCCTGAGGATAAGGAGCATCCTCACACATTATGGCAAAACCAGGCACAATGCCAGGCTTACACATGACTGATCTGGGCATGCTGGAAAGCCCTGCACAGGACAACAGCCTGGGAGTGCAGCCTTCTCACTGCTTGCTGTCTACAGGGGTGCTTTAGGAGCAGGCCACCAGCCAGGGGACTCTGCTGCCAGATCACCCCCTTCCAAGCACAGCATCAATGGGAGCAGTCTACACAGAGCTGTGCATACTCACGTGGCCATGCAGGTCTGTGTTCAGCAGCATCATGGCACACGTGAGACAGTGAACTCCATCTGCAGAAAGAGACATAACCAGAGTCACATGCAAACCCACAACTGGACCTTTAAGAACAGCTGAAACTGAGCCTCATAGTCTAATTGAGTCTGCTCCCTTTATGAGAATCTGTTTTATCAAAAAATATACATAATTAAATAAATGAACAGTGAGGTCATCCTGCAGCTGCCAAGCCAGGACAGCCTTTCTTTCATCTTTTAATGACTGTCAAAACTATCTTATAGCACCCATGGATGAGGCGAACTAGGCAGGAAACCACTCTGTCACCCTTTGCTTGCTAATACCAATATCACAGCCTGAGTGAGCTCCCTCTTCATTTATTTCAGGGCAGAAAGGGAAGAGTAAAATACACACATTCTTGTGTGCAGATCGGATACAGCATGGTATCCTGTCTTCCTTCCCCTCTGTCTCCCTCCTCACTCAGGGCTCAATTACAGTGAATTTGGGAGAACTTCAGTCAGCTATTTATGCTGCCTTGACTCCATATTGGGTAGAGAGTGCTCCAGCAATTTCTAAGGTGGTCCTGTAGCAAAGGCTCTCAACAATGAGACAGAAGAGACAGATTATATCCCTAGCTCCATCCCTGGTGTCACTGTGGCAGACTTGAGAAAGTCAGTGTAGACTGTCACTTGCAGAAGAAGACACCAATCTCATATGCCTCATTTTGCAGGCATCCCTTTGAAAACCCAAAATGTATTGGATTTGTGCACAAATCCAAAGGTGACAGTGTCATTTATCACCTCTGAAAATCCAAATGCCTCTAGCCAGTTTCCAAATGTTAGGAACACATTAGGAAAAATGTTTTCTCCATTCTTTTATTCATAAACACATGGTGCAACCTTCCCTTCTCTCACAGGTGTGTCTTTATGACACAGAGTCATTTATGAGACATGCACACACTGCAGGAGATGTACGTAAAAATGTTTGTAGCTGATTCCAGATAATGACCATGCACAGGTCCCTCTGTGCTGTGAAGAAAGAGGAATGGGGGATGAGGATACATCTCACGCTCAGTGTGACTATCACAGGCTTAAATCTGTGCAAGATGAAGCCATTACAAAAAGATTTTCCCCAAGATAAGGACCATGTTTTCTTACAATATTTGTACAGGCCCTAGTACCCAAGCAATGTGGCCAAACTGTAGAGGAGCATGAAATGACAGAAGAACTACTATCACTAGCCGTAACAAGTCTGAAGCAGTTTGAATCTGGGTCTGTGGTGCTCCAGTTCAGGTCTATGCATTACTCTAGAGTAGTCTGCCCTCTCATTTCCAAATCGCAAACGTATCCAGAGGATGGAAAAGGGAAAGGGGAAAAGAGAAAGGCAAATGCAATACTTGATTTCTGTTGAAAGAAAAACCCACCGTATTTCTGCAGTGTAGCACTTGACTACTGACTGTAGAAATACAGTGTCAAAAGTATGTAGAACCCTGGGCAAAGTCTGCAGGACTCACTTTAATCTAAATGCTTACTCAGGCTCAGAAGTGGCAATGTCCCTCCTGCGCCCTGGACTACAGTAAGGCTGCCACAACAACATGAAAGTTGTTATTTCAGTCTGGACATGACACACCTATTCTACCTGACTGCCCATGGTGTCCTGAAATAAGAAAGGCATTAGGAAGAGGACAGAGGTAGCACGGGAGCAGATCCTGTCTTACTGCTACCTATTCTCCTCCCTGGCATGCCAGCCGGTAAAGCTAAACAGGCACAAAGTGAACAAACATCACCTCAGTGCAACGGGAGTAGGACACAAACCAAGGGGTAAGGCAGTGCAGCAGTACCTCCCAGTGCAGCAGCTCCTTCTCATTATGCTTGAAATTAAAGGCACAGTTTAGCCCATACTTATTTTCTTTCTTGCTCTCCTCCCTTTCTCAGTGTGCAATCAGCCCACACTGCAACCACAGGGCTGTGTGCCTCTGCCGGCACAGCTGGCTGAACGCAGCAGCTATACCAGCGGACGGTTCGTCCTCTTCTCCAAGGCCAACTTTCTCAGGTTTAATCCATGTGTGTGTGTGTTTGTTTCCCCAATCCATTTCCAAAATGACTGAAAACATTGGCAGGAAGGCAGCACTCTGACTGATGTTAGCTAGTGGAGATGAAACCATGCCAGGGTCTGGATACAGCACCCAAAATTCACCCCCACAACTGGCAAGGACTGGCATGCCTGGTGCCAGCACTTGCAGAGACACAAGCACCGAATGGAGCATGGAAAGCGAACAGCTCCTCTTCCACCTGAGATGGGACCTATTCCCCTCCACGTGCATGTAGCAAGAGTACAGGAAGTCAGCAAGACCAGAAACCGCAACTGAGGACATTCAAATCTGGAGATGCTATAACTAAGGATTTACACTGAGGAGGACTAAACAACTTTCTTGATCATGGATAAATATAGATTTTTCACTGCCTTACCATGTTTATGTGTGGAGAACATGGAGGGTTTCAATGCTCACCACAGGCAGTCTCTAAAGTCTGGCATGACAATTACACACCTTCAGGCATGCACCGTACATGCTACCGAAGGCGAGAATGGAAGAAGAGGGAGACAACCAACAACCTTCATACCAGAAGCAAAGTTACCTTGAGAAGAAATCATGTTTGGGTTGCACTGGTAGTATCTGCTTGAGAAGTGAATTAAAACTCTCTCTCGTTCCTGAGTTTCTCCAATAAGTGAAAAGGCTTTAAAGAAACTCCTAAAAGAAGAGCAGAAAAAGGTGACATTAAAATCATAAATCTCTTTTTGCCTCACAGAGCACACAGAGCAAAGCATACTTCACAGCAAGAAGTACGAAACTGCACGCCAGACATTTGATTCCAAGAAGCCTTTCTAGGAAAATGGGCTATTATCCTGTGTGCAGTTAATCACAACGTTATAGTAAATGAAGCAGGAAATTACCTCTGGTCTCAGCCACAGAACATACAAACTAATAAGCAATTATAGCATTTGAAAGATCTGTTCTTATTTTTAATATTTCCCTTTTTGGGGGGGAAGGAACTGGAGCAGGTGTTGTTTATGCATGACAGACATCTAGGGTGTTCTCTGTCCTTTCTGTAATTGTCTGTCACCCCTGCACCTTTTAACTTTACACTCATTAGTATTCCCATCCAAATCAGGGGTGCTACTGCAGGCAAGCAGGTGCTCTGTAGGCTCAGAGCCCACACTAAATATGGGGTCCTCCTTATGGAGGGTCACCTATCAGAGGAGCCAGGACCACACCGGTCGCCTTGCAGAGGGCAGTGTGTGACTACCTGACCTGCAGAAAACATCTGGAGAAGAGGGCAGAAGAGTCACAACATCTCCCACTGAGCTTCAACAGCAGGAGAAGCAACCTGGTTCTCCTGGGTTCCTGCTCAGGACAGTCCAGGGCACAGGGCTGGTGCACACCGGGGCACGCTTGTTAGACACAGCCAGTGAGCCTGTGTGAAGAGGTGGGATGCACATACATCTTCCGCTCTTCATCCAATACTTAACAACCCCGCCTCTTAACCACCTCACTATTCTTCCTGCTAGAAAAAAATCGCTTCACAGCCAAAGCAGAACTTCTGCACTTCCCAAAAATCACCACATCCTGGAGCCAAGAGATGACCTCAGTGGTATCAGCCTATCCTCATTTGTCAGGATGCTTCTAAGAAAAGCCTGAAAACACAAACCTTCTGGGTCCAAAGCAAGACGGCATACAAAATGAGTGCCTAATAGACAATTTTTAAGTACCCCATGGGACTGAAACTAACACCAGATCTGAGAGGCATGGAATATGTTGCTTGAACATTCACATCTATCTAGCCTGGACGTTAATATTTTCTCTTTGATGTAAGGTCAGAGACGGGCTGTGATTGAAACGATTTCGCACCCATACAGAGTGTGATCTGCCTGGTAATAGCTTAATTTCCCATGTAATGTATTGCAAATAACCCAATTCACAAGTAGATACAACTGAGTCTTTGCAGGGTTTCCCTTCCCTTCCTACCTCATACTCTCATGGGACATTTTGACAACTAGCCATTTTTCCTCCTCCTCCAGCTCGGGCTCTTTCCAGCGATACTTCGTGCCCACACCAGGCATGACCGACCTACACTCTCTCCTCCTCTTCAGTACCTTTACAGCCCACAAGCCCCCCAGGAGAGGCAACTGATGAAACAACAAGGGAGGTTCCTCACTCTTAGAGCATGATGCTGTGGCTGAGGTCCACGGCGGTGCATTTCTGCCCACCAGGAGGACCAGGATGGACTCTGAGAGGGGCTGGAGCGGTGGTCCAACCTCCTCCCCTCCTGCAGTTCTGTGGAGGATGTGAGAGATGCACTTGGGAGATGCATGGGTGACATGGGTCCAGGGTGTGGAAGAAGAGCAGGGTGATGAAGGAACAACTCTATGTCCCAGACTTGCCACTGACAGTGATACGCACTGCACTACAGCCTCCCACAGCCTGGGTGTAGCGTGGGTCTGGGCTGCTGCCACAGGCTCCAAAATGCTTAACAAACCACAGCTTGTCAGCAAGCCAGAAGCAACAGGGCGGTTACCTCTTGCTCTCAGCGAGCACGAAGCAGCACGCCTCAGCTCCCCCAGGCTTCAGAATGATGCTCTGTCCCCAGACTCTGCTATGCGCTCAGGGCGTGCAGCCGGCAGTCGCTGCGGCTACTCCTGAAACCTCAGCAAACCCCTGCCATGTCTAAGTCCCACACGAGCCAGGGCATATTTTAGAGAAGGTCATGACTATTAATACTAACAGGAGATCTACGGGGAGCAGAGACCTCCTAAATATGTGCCACAAAGCAATTAGGTGTTGGATTTCACAATTTAAAAGACGGGTATATTTAGCATCACACTTCAGGGCTGCTAAAACCCATAACGAGCAGCAGACCTCCCACTGCCCCAGCTGCTCCCGCCCTGGGCTGAACAGTTGCTCTGGCGGTTCACTCTTCCGCAGACACCTTTCCTTTCTGCCACCTTCGGCAGGCCAGACTCTGGGCTTTCCTTGGGGTCTGCCACAGTCTCCTGGGGTTAGCCCCCTGGAAATGCATTTTCAAGGGGACTGGCAAGTGCCTGCAGACTCCTGGTTTTGTATCATTAGAAAAAAAACAAACAATAATCCACTTGAGTAACCACAGCCAGATGATTTAAACTCACTTTAAATCCCTTTAAATACCAGAACACCAGCAACCGTGCTAACAGGCCACTGCTACACAAACTTGGTGTTTTGCTTCCTAAACTGAAAACAAACATTGTTGAGGCCTAATTCCAGTGTAAAAAGGAAGGAAAACTGAAGGGCTGGGTTTTCAAACACCCACGCTGGCAGCTACCAGACTCTCAATGGCATTTTCCACGTGGCAGCTTTTGCTGCTCTGCACATTTTTGGGTGCCTCAGAGGGACGCAGCAAGGGGGACTGCCGAGCCACATCAAACCTGGCCATGGCTTTGTGCACTGCAGCCAGGCAGAGCAAGCTCCAAAAGGCATCAGCCAAAAAGTCTGAGTGGCTCAGCTGTGAGCAACACCTTCATTCCCCAGCAGCACCGGGCAGACTATGAGTCCCCTGTTTACCAAGTGACTGGTCATTTTTCTCCATCTCCTCTGCATCAAGCACCATCTCTAGGCAGATCCACCCAAAGATTTCCCTCTCCAGGAAATGCCACTGCTCCAATAGCACTCTGGAGTAAGGCAGCACGCCAAGCCAAACAGAAAAGAGAAGCTCTGTCTCAAAACCACGTCACATCCCTGTTTTCACCCTCTTAAGCTCCCACAGGGTAACTGCTTCAATCAGGACAACACAGCAAACAGCACTGTTACTAAAACAAGAACATAAGGTCTGCAAACGGGCATATACCTGAGTGAGTAGTCCAGCGTCATGCCTGTGAAGTCAAAAAACTTAAGGTATTCTTCAGCCACAAGCTTGCTGAATTCATTGCTTTAAACAAAGAAATAAATAAGTAAAGGTTATAATTCAAGAGTGAACCCCTCCAGAACCAGCAAGAAGAACAACGTGGCCAAAAGCCTCAAATCAGCACATACTTTTTACCCAAATGCTTTGCCACATCGGAGCGTTTGAATCTGTCCAGATGGTAGAGGCGCTTAGCCAGGCGCCTGGCTGCTTCCAAATTGCTGCTGCCACCATTGCTGAGATCGTGGCCAAGGGCTCCAGTGGCATCTTTCTCCTGAAGTTCATTGCTTCCCATGGCAGCACCAGAGCCTAACACCATATTCTGCAGTTCAGCATTGCTATGAGACAGAAAGAATATGGAAAGAATAAAAATGAAATGACATTACAGTCTCAAGAAGGATTTAATTCCTCTTAGAATAGAAGGCAATTAATGGTACAGAGGCAAAATTACACAATATAGCAAATTCCACTTAATTGAAGGAGCTGTGTAGAACAGGGACATTTACTTAGTAGTCATCAGAGGTTGAGACTTAAACACGGCTTTCCAGCCCAGAAACACATTCTGCTCTGCACTCACCTTGAGTTTGCAGAGTGTCCACAACTTGTGCTCACTTCACAGACAGCCTACAACTGCACCTGACGGCACTGGCTCCTCATTTGCTTCTTGCACTAGTATATTTTAACCCAATTGCTTGCTTGGTTTGAAGGGGTCCCTGTAAAAGTAGGCCATTAGCCATTTTCCAGGGGAAAATGCAGCGAGCAAGCCAGGGTGTTCAGTAGCTCCAACTTGGCTCGGCACAAGTCCCTTCCTCATTCTTCACCAGTTGTCCTAGGAACAATACAACTCCCCAAATCTAAAATAACATCGACAGAAGTCTCAGTGGCTTCTGTGCCACCCATGAGAGCAGGCATCCCACAAGGAGGCACCACTGGAAAAAAACAGGACTCAGAGCAAGGAACCCAGTTTGGGGAATGGGAGAGAGACACAAACCACCCAGGCCAGCCTGGAGAACTGCTTGCTTTCCTCCTGCTCCCTCGTGGTGGCAATAATTTCCCTCACCGGCTGTTCAAAGTCAGGATGTTCAGCATGGCAATCCCAGAGCATTTTACATAAATCATGCATTTATAGATTCCTCCCACCTCTACTACAGTAGGAAAGTTCTGGCTGAGCTATGCGCCTCTTTTGCTTCTCCCCTCAAAGTGGTAAGAGCCCTCCACACCAGGAAGCACACCCCCATATACACACCCCTGCACACAGGCAGGCTTTTAACTTTGGAAAAGCTTTTCTCTGACACTGGCATGAAAATTCTTGCAAAATCTCAGCTCTCTGTGTGTGTGTGACAGCATTTCTATTTAAAAAAAATATTATACAGAAATTCTTTCCACTAAATCTTCATTTACACAGGGCTAATGAATGATCAGCAGGGGTCATGCACAGGGCAGATATGAGTGGAATGAGTTAAAGATGATTTTGAACATAACACTTCAACATACCACAGTTTCATACACCACTGTAATCTTCGGGCTTGACAAGCCATGGTTAGCACAACTGATTGCTGTGCTCCAGTAACAATTATCTAGCCATTTACTTAAATGTCTGCTAGCTACTTATTAACCCTTTAAAGATGAGATTTTCATATAATGTCAGCTTAACATAAAAATCTTTGCTATTCTGCATGCCTCCTTCCAGGCAAATCATTACCTCTGCTCTACCTCTCTTCCCACGCAGATTTTAAGAGAAGGAGGTGCGTAGTGCTCCTACGGGAAGGAGACTTGCCCATTTCATCTCTGTTTCTGTCCTCCTAGTGCTGCTAGGACATCAAAAGTAACACACATACCCATTGTGGGTACAACTTTTTTATTAAGTAACTGGGGAAAACAGACATCTAACCTGTTCCTACAAGTACTGGTGATTTGATTTTGCATTTATTTCAGTGTAAATAATAAGGTGCTATAACAAAAGGGGCTCAGACTCAGTGCTGTAGTAGGGAATTAATACTGTAAATACAATTCCAAGATCATTAACCATCACTGACCACCAGCTACCCTAGAAAGCAAAAAAAGCCCCTCCTGATACCATTGTTGTCTTTTCAGCCCTCTCCAAAAGCACTAGCCAATGTCCAAAATTCTCTGTATTTGGTCTACTCCAAACTCATGAAGAAAGCAAATTCCAGAGTCCTCTGACACACACACCAAGCAACACCTTGTCCATTCAAATCAGGCACAACTGGTTTCAAATTCCCAGCTCTAACAATTGACAAGAGCAAAGGATAACCAGGTGAGCTAACACACCTATGGAGCCTTCCACATACAAATGCTGCTTCGAAAGCCATGCCAACTTGCAGAGCCTTGCTCATAAATCACAGCCCTGTTTCACCACTGCTCTTTATTAAAGGCAATATTTATAGCCCTGAAAGATGGCCAGAGCTGACAAGAAACATCTGTACCCTGCTAGGAACCAGTGCACTACGAGAGTCAACGTTACCACAAACCACTGTAAGTTTAGAAAGAAAGGAAGTGCCAGCATCTGCCACTTAGTGAAATAAACAGTACAGCAGCTCCCAGCTTCTGTTTTGCCTCCCAGAGCAGTGGCTGGGATGTGAAGGAGGAACACACAGCAAGAAGGAGAGTGTGCTCTTTCCCCTGCTTGCCCTAGCTGATGGGTCTGTGTAAGAAAACTTATCTTCCAACCTCCCTGATTTAAAACTTCATCCTGATATGGGGTCCCTGTACATGTATCAGGTCAAAGAAAAGGTATGCTTCCTTCAGTTATTCCAACAGTTAATTAGTTTTTTACTTAGTAAGTGTAAGAAGGCAATTAAATCAACAATATAATTCGTCTGTAACATAAGCCACTTGTTCAGGAAAAATGCCAGATTGTTAACATTAAGTGAGACTTCAGTTAGGGGAAAGGCTGACATCTCTTCTTACCTCCAAGTCTCTCTGGGTGCACCATTTTCCTTCCGTGCCTCAGTTTCCCCAGTTGCTGAACACAGATATTAACACTTGCCTCCCTCTGTAAAGTGCTTATAATGGACTCTAACCAAGGGCTAGGAGCGACCAAGGCTGCAAATAGGTCTGTCTTGTACAGTCTACAGTTTCTGCACATAAGGAGTCCAGAGCAGCATTACCAACTAAACAGAGTCAAGAAAGGGCTTTGTGATACAGAGCAAGGCTGGATACTGATTTCTCATGCAGCTTTACTCTTTATCGTATAAAAATGAGAAACCTCCACTGACAAAAGTGGGCTGAAAATGTAATAGATTATATTGCCCCTAATCCTGGATTCAAGGCCAAAAGGGACTGTAACAATACTACTGGTAATTGCCTGTCCAGCAACAGCTGCTGATTTTCATCCAGAGACTCTTAACATTAATTTCTGCTATCAGAAGACACAGAAAACAGAAGCTACAAAAAAAAAAAAAAAAAAAATCAAACCCCTTTGGTCTCACAGTGCCTGAGCTGTGGCCAGAACCCAGGTCCTTAGACCTTCTTATTTCTGTCCCCAGCAATGCACCCCTAACACATTCTCCCTCCTCCTACCGAAGCATCCCCAGGTTCACAGTGAATGCACAGAGGTTGTGACCACTATATCCAGCAGAAATTACAGCAATTTGATAAACAGCTGCTCTGGTAAATTCCATACCTTTTAACAGCAGCAGCCGCCCCTTTGTTCTCACAGAAGAAACACAGGCAGACTGTAACATCTGTAAAGCTGGTTTCCCATAACACAGCGTAACAGCTAGGCAGAGTCTGAAATGTTTTTATATCGTTTTCTTCACTTATTCCATTATCGACCAGGTCTACAGTGGATTAGCTCCCAATGCCAAGGTACCTCAATCACATCGTGCTCAGCACTTAGCCCAGTTCATCTGTTTAAGAATATTCTAGATTCACTTATTCCTCCCCCGCCTCCGTCCTGGGTTTCACCAAAATTGAAACCCTCCACAGCAACATGTGGTTGGAGAATGGCTGCAACTTCCTGATAAAACCAGAGCAAGGCCAGTAACATAATGGTAAGGATAGAGGCACCTCATATCTCATGGTCCCTGTCTACTAGACTGCAGCTGGAAACCTCGGCATGAATACCTGCAGTTTCAGGTGCCTTAAACCTTGGGACACTCTTCATTTTTTAGCAAATCCATAGGGAAAAAATTTTGTGGTTTGTGCCAAGGAAGAAAAGCATGTTAGCATTTTGCTTTGTTGGAGAAGAGCTCAGATGGAGCACTGAGCAACTGCCCCAGCCACTAACAAGATGATGTTTGGAGTTGACAATGAGTGGCAGGGTGACAACTCAGCCTAAGTGCTGTCCTTAGCCCAGCCACGTCAGCGATTCCGGCTTCTCACTGCCTGCAACTCTTGCCAGACCAAAGTGTAGTATATGCTCTGTGGCACACGGTCTCCCCTGGATGCACATGGGACCCTTCCCTGAGGAACATGAATCCATCTGGTATGCATGTCTGGAGTAAGCACACTGGATGCACCAGTTTCAGGGGGTGTTTGGATGAGACAGGGCTGGGACCCTCCCAGGTCTTTTTGGAAAGAGAGGAGGAAGAAACAGGAGGAAAACCAACTTCATAAATCTGCACGCCTTTAACATCAGCTTTACTTCAAGGCAGGCTATGTCAGGCATTTGCCAGCAAAGTCCATCAGAGCAAAATGCAGCAATGATTAAAAGTAAGGAAGGGTGGAGAGGCGTTCTGGTGCACTGAAGCTATGGCCAGAACAAATGTAGTTTTCAGCAGGGGTACAGCATCTGACAGAGACATGCTGGGACTGATAATCACTCTCTGCAGCACTGTGCTGGCCTTGTTGTTTTAAGTGCCTTCACCCAGACCCACTTTCTCCTCCTGGTTCCAAAACCAAGAACACCATCCCCTCAGCCATAACCATCAACTCTGGCCGTGAAAAGTGAGTTCTATTTCTAATTCAACAGCCCCTCAGCAGCGACTCTCACCTCACAGGGTGCAAGGGACATCAGAAAGGCAGAAGCACTCGGATGCCCCTGACACCAGCCTGGATGTGGCAGGGGGAGGGGGGAGGGAGGGAGAGGTGGGTGGGAAAAAAAGACTTCCCTCTGCCAAAAGTCCTCCCCTGAGGGAACAAATCCCTGCCCCACGACCCTTCAGAGAGACATGGATGCTCAGCCAGCAAGATACCCTTCCACGTTTCAGAGCTGACCAGAAACAATCAGTTGCATAGGCTGATTTTTGTTTCAAGGGAGCTGGAAAACTGTGCTTGAACAGCCTGGCTCTGAAAGGAGTAGCCCCACCAGAGAAAGCAAAGAAATCCCGGCAGCAGTGTGACGTGATGAGTCAGTTCCTGCTACAAATGACCGACCACACAGATGGGCTGGGAACAGCTCTCTTGCAGCTTTGCTGCAGCTCTGAACCAGCTTCTTCGGGGCCAGAAGAGAGCGAGCACAAAAAACCATCAAGCAACGATTTACCTTGCCGGTTACCTCCAGCTCCAGGGCTCTTCCAAGACACAACTGTAGGAAGGGGAGAAAAATAATAAAAATAAAAATAATGCCCTTTCCTAGCAGATGACTCACTGTGCTATTTTACTCCGCATGTTTTAATCAGCTTTGAAGTCCTACATATGGATTTTCTTCAAAGACATGCTTTGAAGTAGATCCCTCTTTGAGGACTGACACAGCTGCACTTTGCTGCAACTTGATTCAGTGGGTGTCTCAAGAGCACAGCATCAGCCAGGACACATGAAGGGAGGACAGTTTCTACAACCCAGAGTACCCACGGAGGATCCATTAATAAGTACCTCAGCCTTGTCACGTCACACAGATAGAAGCAAAGTAAAAAGTAAACAAACAAGCCCTGTAACTGCCTATTGGTTATCAATAAAATGCATATGCAAAGTTAATTTCAGGGGCTGAAATGAATGCTGCTGCTTAAAAATAACCCCGTGCTCTCTGTAATCATCTGCCTTTTTCTTTGATTAAAAGAATTCCCGCCAATCGTAAGTAGGGAGCTAAATGCTAACACATTCAGAAAATGACATTTCTGGTCAGCTTGCATTACAGCAAATAGAAGGCTATCGTTACAGGATCACAGCTTTAGGACAAGAAGTCCCGCCACACGCAGTGACAGGATTGCAGCCCTCCCAAGAGACAGCGTGTCCTTTATTACACAGACACACTGGCCCATTGCCACCTGAAGTACAAATATTTTGCTAAAAATACTTCAGGTTTGATTCCCTTTAGACCTCGGGCTCCTTTCACCGGTTTGGCGGGGGTTAGCAATCGCAAAGGGACTCTCACCACTATAATGCCCCCACGCCTAGAAAGTGAAAAACTGGCCCTCACCGCAGAGGGTGTCCGAGGGCTCCCTCCACAACAGGTATTTCTGACAGATGCACTGACATGTAGACCGGTCTCTTGCACACATCAGGATAGTCCCACACTCAGGATACGGCCCACCTGCCCCCAGACACGAGCAAAAAGCAGACCCCAAGAATGCATTGCACACCTGCAAACCTTGCTCAGAAATCACTCACTGCCTGAGTGTTTCAGGAGCCCTCAGGCTCTCTCCTCTGAGCCCACCCACCCCACACGTGCTGCAGTGCCAAGAGTTGTCCCCAAACTCAGCACCAGCATGACATTTCTGCACATGGCTCCTGCAGGGTCCCCCGGGACAGAAGCAAAACTGGGAAGCCAGCAAAGTACTTCCCCCCTGCTCGGGCCCAGTTTAACTGTTTGGAGACTGGCCCAGGGAGCGCATATTAATGGGGCAGCTGGTCCTTCGTGGCAGGGAGCAACACAGATGCATAAAAATACGGGTGTTTACACCTTTTGGTTAAGCTGCCCTGCAGACGTATGGATGGAGCGTTTCAGCACTGCCAGCAGTACCACACAGCAGCTTTATGTTGCAACCATGCAGCGAAATGAACCGCCTGTCCTCAAAAAGAATAGTTAATAATAATAATAGATAGACTTTCGCAATAAAGGAAAAACAACCACCAACCAACCCACAGCTCACCCAGCTGTGCTAGCAAGGAGTCTGTACGCTATGTGCCCTGTTGCTCTCCACCGGCACTCCCACATCACATCCGAAGCTATACATGCCTCTGCACCGCCCTGCCAGCCGCCAGGCTCCGCTCTGCCTCCCTCCATCCCAACAGGCAGACAGACAGAGGAAGAAGAGAGTTAACCCGCAATAACGTGGAAGGGGGCTTGACTGGCAGCTGGTCACAGCTAATGGATGAGGCGGCAGGCTGCACTTCGAGACCAACTCGGAGCTGGCAGAGACGCCTCGATTTCAGTGAATGAAGGCTACCTGACCTAGATGGCTTTGACTTTAAGAGAGAGATGCCAACAGATGTCAGCTTAGAAGCTGAGCTGCTGACAGCTTTATACTGAGGCGCTTTGTGTAGGGAACTGATCAGCTGCTCCACTTTTTTTTTTTCCCTTTCATTTTCCGTCTCTGTCAGCTCCTGGATTTTTGTTTTGTTTGTTTGATTGTCAGAGGAGGCAGGGAACTGAAGAGGTGAAAAGTCAGCAGCCCTTTTTTTCCCTAAAACAACAGTTTATTTAGGAACTAGAAGCAGTTTTACAAATTCTCACTAAACTGGTATTGCAATTACCTCGTTAGCCAGAGCAAAGACAAATTCACACACTGTATTTACAGAGCCTTGATGAAGTGATGCCACCTTCCTGCGGGGAAATACCAAGGTGATCAGTGTGGCTTAACATTTTTGAACTTACTAAGCTGTGTGATAATGGGGCAAATCCTCAGCTTCCAAAATGTCACTGGTCTCAGAAATTTAACCCTGTGGACTGTGCCACTTCATCTTTACCTGGATTTAACATACCCATGCCAGCATATCATGCTTACCAGTGGCTCAACAACCGACAGATGCAGTAGCCCCCTGTGCAGGCAAATGGGCTCCAGCACGTGTCTGCTTGCTCACCAGTTGCAGCTGTATTTGACACATTCATTCTTCTTGGACAACAATCGGTGGCATTCCTCTGAATAACTTTCCTTATCCTGGGCATATGGATGGCAGCAAATATGAAGTACCACCCTCTGACAGCCCTAGGTCTCCTAGGTCCCAGAGTCTGTCATGAGCTGAGGCATCTGAAGGCAAAAAAAACATCCACTTGGGAACACAGGGATCTCGGCTGATTTCAGGCTAAATGAAAAAAATCAACCAGGTTGCAAGGTGAGTCTTCAAAGGGAAGGAAATGTTCTACCAGACTGCTGTTGGACAAATAAAATGAATGAATTAAAAGTTCTATGTTAAATATGTAAGTACTCATATCTACAGTGAAAATAAAATACAAGCTACCTTGGACAAAAATACCAGAGTACAAACTGAAAATCAGAAGTATAACTGGCATGCAGGATACTGACAAACTGGGAGGAGACCTGGAGAAAGGAATCAAAACCAGGTTTATCTGTCGACAAAGTTTATTGTCTCAAAGAAGGAATAAGCAGAGCACTAAGTAAGAAACTGCTGGAAATGTCGCATATGCAGAAAGAAGAAAACAACTACAGGAACTACTATGAGAGGCCCAAACCATTAAGAGTAACCTGGCAGCCATTGAGAACTGCAGTCTACATTCTTGGGCATTTATTCTGAGAACCACCAGATTACTTTAAGGAGTTTGTGTTCTCTCCCCCTTGAATTACAAAAGAATACATATGTGACTAAATTTGAGTTTGCATCTCTAGGAAAAAAAAAATAACAGGACTTGCAGAATTTGCTGAGTACCAGCAATTCTTTGAAGATGATGGCAGGTGGCAAATATTTAGCATTTTTGAGGATTAGGAGCTGCAATACAGATTATTTTTTTTCTTTTCTCTCCGGATTTTGAAAAATCTTGGGCGATGTCCTACCAACAGAGACCACACCTTCCAAGACAACTTAGGAAAAGGAATGCCAGAAGGGGTTTTTTGGTTGGTTTTCTGTTCTTTTTTAAATTTCTTGTTCTGACTGTAGCATGCAAGGGAAGAAGGAATGGGGAGTATGCTATAAAGAATGCAGAAATAAAGAAAGATTAAAAGAAATTATGTCTTTAAAGTCTGAAAGTAGAAAGAAAGATGGGGATCATCACCAAGAGAGCTTCACACTTTACTTTTAGACACACTGATGTTCTGTTGCTCACTGTATACATAGCAAAGAAAACTCACTTTTCCCTCAGGTATATCTTACTCCTTTGGAAATACGATCCCTTCCTCCCACTCTGATTTGGTGTAAATGATTACACCAAGCTCAGGCAATGCAAACTCAGGCTCAGCGCCTGGGTAGCACCTTGCAAATAGTCGTCTTTATTGCCTCTGGAGTAAGACTAAACTCCCACATTCCAAGGCTGGGCCTTGCTCCATCTCAACACAACCCAGCGGCACAAGAAGGGAGGAGGAGTGCAGCACCTGGGGCACAGGTACAACTGTGGGGACTGCACACCTCTGCAGGCATAATACAGAGGCAAGGGGACCAAACACAACCCAAACGCAGTATCTTTACTGCCACTGCAAAGCTGTTTTACACTGGCTACCTGTGGCTCAGCACGTTTCACAGGGACCCCACGGTGCCCTGACAACACAGCAAGGCTGTCCCTCAGCTCTGAAACCTGACACAGTTCTCCAATCTCCATCTAGGGAAACTTAAGGTTACTTCAACTGCAGAAATTTGTTTTTCCTCTAGAGGGATGATCATTACATACCTAGGAAAGAGATTAAACCCCCGAAAAGACACCAAGAGCCAGAACCATTCCTGAAGGAAGGCAAGCCGTGCATCCCTCTCCCCAGGCATCCCTCCTCCACTGGCTGGATACAAAGGGCACCTAAGCTGTGCTAGGAAAGGACTGCTTGCAAAAGCAAGCCAATCTGTCCTACAAGAAAACCCAGGGGTCAGCTATGTCCCCCTGCCCTAAGGAAACACAGGGGTGGCTGTCAGAGCAGCAGGTCACACGTCTCGCCCAGACTTACTGTGTTTAACCACGGCCAGCAGCTTACAGGGAAGACAGCAGGGACGAAACATCCAGACACCCAGGAGTCCATAGGAACTTGCAGCCTGCAAGCCTCTAATAATTTTCTTTTCCTCCTTTTTTTTTCAATTCTGAAGGCATGTGACTGGCCTTCACATACCATAGCTGACCCCTCCCAGAGCCAGCAATTTCCTAAGAGCACAGAAGGATGTTACCCTCCAGTTTATTCATTACAAGACTAGGTTTCTTTGCTGTTATGCATTAAAACCTCACGCCATCTAGGGTCCACATGTCAGTTCTGCTCAGGATTCCTCCAGAGAGAGATGCACAAGGTGCTGTGGTGCTCAGCTACCTGCTATCAGGAGGGCATAGCCGTGGGGAGCACCTGCTCCACCTTTCCTAATTGGCACACAGCTTTCAGTTTCCAGGTGTAAACCATTAACTCTTTGCTCTCACATCCGCCCTCCCTTTTTATACTGGACCATGAAGAACTGCCAGTATTTCACACTCTGTTCCCCCATAAATTAGTGCTGGTACTTGGAAGTGTACTTTCTCCCCATGCACTTTCCCACACATTTTGTATGTCACTGAAGTACCACAGCACAGGGAGCTGCTGAGGCTTTGGGTTTGGTTTTTGTTCACTTGGGTTATCAGCACGGTTTCTGGAAAAGGAGGGTTATGCTTCTTGTTGTGCTGCACTGCAATGTTGCATTGCTTTTCTCCCAAGCCTCCCAGGAATCCCAAATTCCCCCACTTTGCTTGCCACCGTTCACACGCTGAGATCCCACACCTGCCTGCGTCCTCTAGCTGCTCTCCCACCTGCATCCACCCTCCAGTGTCTTCACATCACAAGGTGGGCAGAGGGAGCTGCGGGAGCCCCTGGCTTCAGGGAGAGCCGGCAGCTCTGCAGAGGACACAGAGACCTCCGGTGGCTCCGCGATATATCGCAGGCAAGCTGCTGCCTGCGAACTCCTGCCGGCGGCTGCGGGATGCAGGGCCGGGGAGCGCTGCCTGGATCCGGCAGGGCGGTGGGCTTGCCTTCCCCACCTCATCCTCCGGGAGAGCTGGACCACTTCAGCAGGTGCCCCTTGATGCTCTGTGGCGCCAGGCAGGCGCTACGCATGGGGAAGTACAGCCCCAACACAACCGCAGGTTCATGGCACCGTAGGAAACAAGGACTTACAGCAGAAAGGTGCTGCAGTGGCTACCGCACGCATATCATACATGTGGACTTTCCATTGAAAAAACAAGTCTTGGATTGCTTCAGGCAACACAACCACACATTCAAACTCTTAGAAATAGTACCCACAGCTCAGGCAGCTATTTCTGGTTCACCTGAGCATTGCAGTGACACACCGTCTTGACCCCTCTGTGAATAAATCCCATGCACCCCCCAGCACGCACACAGTGCTCCTCACCCACACACTGTCACACCGTGATTCATCACTGGCTCCAACAATATACCACACCAGATCTGTCAGTCATCTGTACCCTGGTGCAATACAACATGAAGTTAGAATATCATGGTGGGGGCGGTGGTGTTCATAAGGTTATCAGGACGACTACCCTGTTGGACACATCTGTGGCTGGCTGTACTGCCACAGCTACACTCTTTATCAGCACCTACCTGAGCAGAGTGATCTCTTGGGGCTCATCCCTAACAGAGCCCTGCAGACTGCAACAGCAGAGCTTCCTAACAAACCTGCTGTTGGGGACAATTCTTTCTTTTTTTTTTTTTTATTAAGGGGAAAAAAAGAAGAATTTAAAAATCCTCTGCTGGTTTATCACTATGGCTGCAAATTTAAACTAAAATTATCTTAATTCCTAATGAAATCCACACTAGGCAGGCACCTAATATGTCTCTAAGCATTATCTAAGCACACCTTGTCTTCATGGTAACTTCTGTCTTGATGAGCCGATGTCAGCCTTACTTCACAGTACTTTTTAGATACTAGATGCTGCAGCTACAAGGTAACAGGATCAAGGTCTGTATGTGCTGCTGGTCCTCCACTGCCCAGTCTTACGGCAATCTCTGGTTTCAGTACAAGTAAGGAGCTGCAAGTGTCAGGACTGATCTCAGATTCCGGATCTGTACTGGTTGTAGCAGATTAGCAGTCACTTATTGCCTATTGGCACCAAGCACCTCAGGGTTGTACAAGATTTAAACACCTTTTTTCCAGCAGGATTGATGGAAAAACCATTCACATCTGCTAAGTCCTTCTGCCTCTTCTTTTAAGGGAAACTGTACCTTAATCCATAAAGTTAGCAAAACTAGTTCTGCTCAAAGGACTTCTTTCACACTAGCACAAAAGGAATAAAATAGATAAAAGACCTCCCACCACTGACTCCCTTGAAAGGTCAGACTAGACTGGTCCCATGTAAGGGAATAGTCTAAGGACTCTTAGATAACATCCTGTCCTTGGAGGATGGAGACCTGAGGCATCTTTGTCACTCACAAGGTCCCTCACTGCTCCGCAGATTACCACTTTTGGCTCGACCTCCCACTGTCACTGCCTTTCACTCTCCCCACCCTCTTCACAACACTCGATGAGGAAAGTTTGCTCATAGAGTGACTTTCTACAAGTACACAGTATTTTCTGACCACTTAGCCTAGCTTCTGCTTCTTACGTGACTCTTCTCTTAATAGATTTTCTTCTCTCTCCCTTTACCTAAACAGAAATTATTAACAATTTTGCCATGCTCCCATGTCTCTCAGTCAGTAACTAGTGCACAAACAACAGAAGCAGCTAACAGTCTCTAAATCCCATGAATGTGGAGGGGGCAAAACCTCGTCCCAGCTAAAGTAACTGGCAAAACTCCTGCTGGCCACAAGACAGGAAAGCTATGCCCAGAGACACACCTTTAACATCCAAATCACAGACTGCATTTGGACAACTTGTCCTTGTGCACAGCGTGTTATTGTTCCTAAAATTGCTGCTAACAAATTCAGGCATAATTGGAGCTGAACACGGTTCGTCTGTAACTGGCAACTAACTCCTCCAGGGACAGGTCCCAGAGATGCAACCATACCGGACAGCCTTTTATCAACACAAGTATCACCCACAAAAGCTTCATAGAGTAAATTTGCACTTTTCTAATGAAGGGCAGGTTTGGATGGCTCACTTCTCTCCTGCAGCTCACTCTGTTACTCTGGAAATTATTCTGTGCAGAAAACATGCAGTGTTGAAAGAGGCAAAACTACACTCTGCAACAGACATTGGAGAAACATCAGCAGACACGCAGAAAGCTCACCCACTTTTACCTTTCCAGTCGAGGGACTTCTGTGACATCTCCTCTGAAGAGCGTTTCACTTACAACAACCCTTAAGCCATTGGCGAGGCCTTCACCACAGACCTTCACCTCCCCTTCAGGGGGAAGCTGCAGGACATCTGGCTGCCCCGAGGCTGACGTCCGATCTAAAAACTGGCTGCCCTCCTTCATGCGCTGCTGGATCATGGGAGTGAGTGGCATCTCAAAGCTGAAGTAGCTATCAGGCTCCGAGTACAACGTCTCCAGCGACTCTGCACTGTAGTATAAAGATGCATTGTCTAGGATGTTTTCAAACTGTGAGCTGTACAGATCAGTGGAGACATCGGAGTGCCTCTGCCCAAGGACATCTTCATATCCTCCCATGGCTGCTTCCCCCTCCTCCATCATCCTGGAAATTAATCAGAAACAGCTCGTTTCAGCTCAGGAGCAAGGTTTAGACCTCCGGGTGAACCTCCTCACCTTCCACCTTTGCAAACAGAAAGGTCAATGTGGCTTCGTGCAGGAGAGGACACTGCAGTTAAAATGCTAGTTTCTCCTTGCACCACCTCTGTTCATGACCAGCACCATCTCCCTCTCAGGGGACATAAAAAGAAACAATCATCTAGGTAAAAGAGGGGGGCGGGGGGAAAGCCTAATATTGCTTAACAGGTAACGTCAGCTGCTTATGTGCAAAGAGCACCCACAAATCCACATTGTCTCCGCTAGCACCACTGCCATGCCAGAGGCTGCGCAGGTCCAAGATGTACACCCAGATGGGGCCTCTGCCCCTGGAGGACAGTCTGCTGGCTCTGCAGTCCTAGGGCTAGGGTCTTTGTCAAAAGGCTGGAAGAAATCCCTCCAAAATGCAAAGGGAAGCAAATGCAATTAAAAACTTGGAGCCGGGAGAACCAGATTTGAAGGCGGAAGACTTGGCCTGCTTGTGAATGCACAGGGGAAGGTGTAGCATCCCCCTGCAGAGAGTTTTCTTCTCTGCTGCACCAAATACTGCAGGTTTCTCACAGCATGTCATCAGGGCTGCTGGCCCAAGCGATCCCACACACTAGCCAAAGCAAAACTCTGCAGATCCCAAGGTGCAGAGGCAGGAACACCTGCCTTGCTGAGATCCTGTTGTTTCAGCCGCAAACAACCCACCAGGTCAGAGCGGGCACAGTTTGCTCAGAGCACACCGGTAGGACCCTTTGCTTTGTTATAGATGTGCATCAGGAAAGAAAAGTGAGCAAATCAGGATGCTCTTGTAAAAAGCAGTGCACCATTTTTGCAATATATACAGCTAAAATTATATAAACACCAAAAGACAGATAATATAGAAAGCACATCACAGCATTTACTCTCTTATAACATAAAAGGCCCTGGCTAAAACGTCTTTATTATCTGACCTTTCAAAGGTACTCACACCATTCTTGCACAAACTCTGCCCAAAACCAGAAAATCCGGCCAGGCGCATACGGCCAGGCCTGCACGCTGCCTATATTTAATTACATGCCACGTCTGGATCCCAACTACACCTGCTACACATGCTTTGTCACATAGCCATTATTCTGCAAACAGCAAGAGACATCTTTAAGTTTTCAAACCTGAGACGGACTTCAAACTTCAGCAAGGTGGTGTGGATGGGTTTCCGTCCCAACTTCATGCACTAGACACCATCAGGCATGAACTGCTACCATTGCCACCACACCGCAGGCAGCAAACATTCGTTGTTTGTCATTAGCTCCTAAAGGGGTAGGCACAACGTGCTTGGGACGAGAGAAACCCCACCTGCCCCCTGCACCCCACCCCCAGCACCATCCTACCTGCCCTGGCCTCTTGCTAGCACAGCCGTCTCCTCCTCGCCAGAGTTCTTCTTGTCCTTCACAAAAACTTCATCCTCCCCGCTTTCATAAAGCAGTGCCAGAGGAGTGGCTCCAGAGGCAGTGGGTCCCAGCCTCAGGTCCTCACAGACCTCGCTCCAAGTGATGTCCGGCGAGGAGACCAAGCCTGGGGAGACCATCGGTGGCACAGGGTGGCTGGACGTTTTGGGGAATGCTTTCCTCTCCACGGACACAGTCTCCAGCCGAGAGTGCTTCTGTCTTCTCTGCTCCTCGGCTTTTTGCAGCCATAAAATCTCCACCCCTTGAAATTCTACATGTTTGCTCACAGCTGCCTCTTTAGAGAGCCTCCTCTCAGGACCCATTTGCATTTTGCCTTGACTGTATGCTGAAAACTCCTCAAAATGCGCCCACCCCTCCACTCTGCTGGCTGCTTCCAGGTTTGTCACAGATGGTCTATGACAGCTTGTCTCCTGTACTGCGTGGACCTCCTCGGCTTTATTAGTGATGGCTCCCAAGGACTCGGACTGCTTTTCTCCAGTCCATATTGCAGCCAGATCTTTCTCTACGATCAAATGCATTTTTTCCTCAGCTGTGCGTTCAGATGGAAGAGGCATGTCTGAGGGTTTTTCTTGGCCTGCTGCAACTGGTTCTCTGGCTGCCTGCACATTTTGGCTGCCAGTAATGCTCTTTTTTTCCATTTGCGTCTCTGAATCAAGAGAAGTATTTGCTCTCTCTTGCACCTTTGTTGCTTCCAGCCGTCGAGAGATTTTCATAATCTCTGGCAGCTTACCCACAGGTTGCAAACCTTCTTCTGGGGTGTGCGGCTGTGCTGCCCCAGCATCAGGTCTCGAATTGTCTGCAGGAGCTGCACGCTGAGGAAGGGGCCTGCCAGGTACCCGGTGGTGACCATCCCGTCTTTCTGGACTGCGTGTTACAGGCTCTGCCTGGCGCGGCAATGAAGCCCTCGGTGCATCTCCACTTGGCTCTAGGGTGCCATACTCTGGAAATTCATTGATGATGGTATGAGGGAGCAAAGTGCTGCTTCCATGGCCACTACCTGCAAAGAAAAAAAGAGAGCGTGGGTTTATCTACTGCGTACATAAGCAAAAAGCCTGACCTTCCTGCTCAGCCCTCTCCTAACGCAGTAACTACACTCTCCCCTGCAGGGAAAATACCGTTCAGTTTAACTCACTTCTGCACTCTCTCACACTGCATTTATCCAGAGCTGGTCCTTTTACATAGGAGTTTTTGGGCAGCCCTACATTGGAAGTGTGCACTGCTGAGGAAGGAACGCCAGAAATGTCTGCTACACTTCACAAAGGGTCCCAGTGGCCCATGAACAGTCTGAGGCCACAGGCCAGGCACAAAGGCTGAAGAAAACAGATATTCAGAGGTCTGACATGCATCCACAGCATGCTCCATACATGCTGGTTTTATTAAAAAAGAATAGGTTTAGGTCATATTCACTTGTAAAGATGAAACACTGGGAAGATAAACAGCCGCACCCTGTATATTCCACAGCCTTGACAAAACCAATTAGCTAAATTACAAAGCAATTAATGAACAATTCAACTTTCTGCCAGCACTACCCTCTTCCTTTAACAACTCAGGTAACTGAAGGTCATGTTGCAGCAATGTGCTTATACTGAGCAGTCCACATTCTCTGTTGCAGCAAATTCACCACTGCACAAAAAGCTTGCTACCCCTCCCCTCCTCATGCTGCTTTTCCAACTGATGTAAACAAAGCAGGAGTGAAAATGGATGGTCCCATTTTCCAAGCACCGAGCAGAGCACCCAGTGACTCCCATTGTTGTGGGGTAACAGAGAACC